>NC_045757.1:9366162-9667316 GCF_009193385.2 Nasonia vitripennis
CGCGAGTCAAGCTGCTAATTATCCGTAGCAAAAAGTCTCTAGTACCGGACAATTCAGGCCTAATTCGCTCTAGTTCATTTACATTGCGATTTCTCGATACTCTTGCGTGCGTGTTAGCGTGCTCAAGTCACAGAAGTAGAAATTGAAACTCGAAGTTCGAGTTATAAGCTAATTTTCAGAAATACCACTGGAACTTGCTGTTAACGCATTACCTGAAAAACCAGTGACAAATACTGCTTATTTACCTATAATATCGCGACCTTAATTCCGATAAGACAGACATTTTTTTTAAATGTTTCGATAATATAATGTCAATCTTATAGGTAAATTTTTTTATTGCATAACGGAGTATGCACTCATCACACTAAATCACTAAATCACGTATACAACAAAATTCCATAGTATGCGTATCATATTTTCCTCGTCAATTATTTGCACGTTTGCAGCATTTATTAATTAAAGGCAACAAACGAGCGTGTACACCGTGCATCGGTCTAACGAACTTAATCTTTCCGCGAGCAGCATATTCGAGATGACGTTCGTTAGTATAGTTGTCGACATTGGTTGCAGTGCTGACGAGCTCGAGTATAATGCTCGTTTATGTGTGCAAGTTTGTTTCAAAATCTTCGTGCTGTATTAGATATCTCTATTGTTATATTCATAATTGTATTATTAGTGACTTGAGGGTCTCGAACATATTGTAATATTTTTTTGGTTCAATAACTACTTCTATGGATATAAACTGCAAGTTTATTTTATTAAATCATTATTTTCATAAAACAACCCTGGTAGAAAATTAACGTTTAAAATTCGTTAAAAAGTTAAGTTTAATTGGCCAGTTTTATCAAATTTTAATGTAAAAAAATTAATTAAAATATTGTACTAATATTTTAGTGATGCGTATCTATAATACCACATCAGTATTATTATTAAGTTAAACATTGTTTTTCCCTTTTTTTGTCATTAAAACGTATATATGTCTTATTACGAATATTTAGATTTTTTACGATTGTAATGTATTTTTCTACAATTTTTGGATTATAACAGTCATTTGACAAATTTCAAGCAAAAGTATCGTTTTATCATGAGTTAATGCGTCATATCTATGCATTTATAACGGATAAACGCTTATTTAGTTAAATCGTTAACCACAACTTAGCTAAGTGTCTTAAAATTTAGCTTATTAACCGTTAATATTTCTACCAGGGAAGCTTAGCATGTTATACCAAACTTTTGTTAAAAATATGTTGAGTTATCGATCGCTATTACAAATAATTTTGTAAAATCGTCATCGCTCGCATGGTTTGCGTATTAAATTATTCAGCGACAAAGGGATACCAATACTAGGTCATTGCATTGATTTGGTTTGTTCGGAACAGTCAGTATCGACTATTACATTGTCAGCGCCAATTAGTATGAGAATATTCACACCGTGCCTACCGAATCGGTCGCCATGTCGCAATGCAAAATTATTCGGATTTGCCTAATTACATGAAATACAAATTCGAAAACTATATTACTTTTCAAACAAAAGGTCGGCATAAATCGTTGTACTGAAATAATATTCGATCGAAATAACACGCATTAATTAATTTTACTTTTTTCGTCAAGGACTATTTTGTTTGTTGTTGCTGGGAAAGTGCAGATGTGACCTACTTTTATACATTCCATTGAACGCGCATAAGACTCTGAGGGTAGGTATTTAATTTACATTTAGTTAATGAATAAATGCAATTCGGAAATGCATACATCAGTCGCCAATTAAGTGAGATTGATTTATTAATACTTAACATTCATGACCTTTTTTATGTATATTTATACAATACCTGGGAAACGACAAATTCGTTCTCATACGTAATTTGACAATGTTTTGTTAAATTAGATAACAAATAAAACGGTTACGCACAATAAATGATCTGAAAAACATTTATTGCGTTGTGCTAAAAATCGAAGCGAAAGGAAAATTCTACAAGCTCCGATGAAAAATGCATTAGTCGCGCGAAATATAAATGCGAAACCAACGATATCCCATGATCTTCGCTTGCGCGCGTGATCCTGGACAGTTGCAGCGTATCACCCGAGCGGAAAACAATTTACTCGAGATTCCTACCTTTTCCCCAGGTGACGAGAGAATTTTCACCGTCGCCGCACGGCTGCTGGCGCAGAGGTAATTTCTTCCGGCTTCCCGTAGTCCAGCTTTCGACGCCTGAATGGTCGCGATGCGTCCAGCAGACAAGACGAAAAAAATTGAGAATATTCGAAGGCAAAAGGATTTCATTCCGATAGAAGGTGAAAGTCTGAGATAGAATTTGTGATTCAGTTGAAGTTATCGTTACAATATTAGTTTTTATTCATTTTTTGGTAAATCAGTGAAGAGCGCATCCATTCTTAAAAAGAATTTTTTCGAGAATAAAAAGAGAATGAGTTATTTCTAAAAATAATTTAATCCGGAAGGAAGCATTAAAATTCATCTTCTTTTTTTCGACAATTCTTTGGAGAGAAAATGTTTCCACGAATTCATTAAGGAACTTACATTTTGAATAAGAAGCTCTGGGGATTTCATAGTACTACAGTATCCCGCAGCGCATGAAAAGCTATGCAATAGTCAAATATAATAATTATTACGCAACTGTCGACCATGGTATAATCAAGAGCAATATATTAAACCCTATATATGAGAAAGATATCCGAAAAAATTAAACTTTTTAGCAAGCGCAAGCTTGTTTCCTTCCCCAAAGCTCTGTATAGTCTAGCGTGCCACATCTCGCAGTCTATCCACTTGACACGATTACTCATCAAAGGTCTTTTCCGCGTCGCAGTCCCGACTAATGGATCTTAGATGCCGAGGCTTGCGATAAGCCAGTGCGCGCGCGTTCTCACGGCTCGGCAAGCTCGAAAAGAGACCGCCGCGTGCACCTACTCGGCTTTGCGGAGACTACCCACAGCTGGCTTTTCTTTTTTCCTTTCGACTCGCCGAGGTTTCACGTCTGGCTTTTCGCCTTTTTTCCGAGGCTTAGCTCGAGATAAGCGATATTGATAGCCGGTTTATTTGTCGAGCGATATGGCTGCCGATAGTTTCGAAATGAAGTTTGTTTTTAATATTTTGCTTTTTGGGAAATATGCTATTTGAAATATTGTTGATTCTATACGATACAATTAAATAGAAGGCCTTCAGTGTATTACTCAGCTTGCGCCCCAGAACGTTTAGGCGTGACTTCTACGTAACTATACAATTATAATCTGCAATAGAAAGAAATCATATAGGAGCGTACCTGGAACTGAAGGTTTTCCTTTGTCAAACTGCAAATAGAGTATGGGCCGTATTGTACTTTGTACAGACAAATATTTTACCTGTATATCTTTTGCAAAATCCTATATAGTGAATGTGCGATCAAATAATCAATAACAAGCATTCCTCAGTTTTCTCCGTCGTTTTATTAAAACATGATTCAGAATATGGCATATGGATATATGTAACGTAGGCAATATTGAAATTCAATAATTTTATTCAATATTGGAAAAAAGTTCTAGAATTATACCAGCAGATTTTATCCGCGACATGTTCAATGGGGAATTTTAGGCCGGACAGTGGCTTCTCGACAAAAAGTCGACTCTCGAATTTCAAAACGCAAAGAGGGAGAGAGCAACCCCTTTAAAAAGGCGCCTGACCCATAAAAGGTCCGCGGACGAGCGCGTTCATTAAAAGCCTTCAAAAGATATTCGGAAGCTGGCGCGGTGGTGGCCGGGCAAGAGCCATTAGATGCTCTCCTGATCCGCCGGCGTAAAGTGACTAAAGTGCCGCTCTCGAGGCTTTTCACGGGGGGTGTCCCTTTCCTCCCTCGGCGGCCCTTTCCACGCGCCCGAGGAAACTTGAACGGCGCACCTCGATCCCTGGCAAATTAAGGGACTGCGCAAGCTTCCTCGTCGCCGTCCCATTACCGGATGCTTCGTGCCGTGAATGCTCGCGCGCATTTCACGATTTCGAATGGCGTACTGCTCTGCACTGGTGCTGGTTTTCGCTCGATCTTTTTTTTTTATAATTTCGAGGAGCTGTTTGCTGGAGCCGGGCGCGCGGGAAATCGTGTCGAGGATTGGGCTTTTAAAGCGTTTTGTGATTGGTCAGAGTGCTTGCCGTTGCATGAATGCCATTAGGATTCCGAAGGTTTTGGTTGGCTTGCGGGTTGCTTACTGGAACAATAGTTTACTAGTATTATTTATTATTACGCTTTTTATGAATCTCAAAGTAAATATTGAAACATTAATATTATTTGATGAATTATTTTCAATAATTGAATTATTGCAGTATAGTTTGTGACATACATATTCGAATAATTACGTTGTTTCGCGAAAGGAAATCCAATAACATTTTGCACACGAAGACGATGATTTAAATATCTGAAATAAACCAACAAGAGCGAATTAGTAGAACCAATAAATACACTCGCCAGCTCTCATCCCGATTTGCTTGTTCAAATAAATCATAGAATTAAATTTCGATTTATTCGCGACGAACAGCGATTTCCCATCGTATTATACAAGCTTCGTTATAGTTAATTAATTATAATAGCTTAGTCGCTATAATGCAAGGCGGAATTTATTGTGGCTGCTCTGCGCTGTTGCTGCGCTCGGACGCGGACAAAGGTGACGTGCATGCACGCTCGCGGGCTCCGGCATAATGAAATTCCAGTTTGACGGGGAGAGGGGTGGTCTCTCTCTCTCTCTCTCTCTCTCTCTCTCTCTCTCTCTCTCGCTTGTTTCCTCTCGCTCTCCATCTCTCTCCCTCGCTGCTTCTGTTTTAGCTTTGACGTCTTACAATAAACCCGAAAATCGTTTGAAATGCATTCACTTCTATGCAAAATCCGACCTACTTACGTTTCGCCGCGGAAGAAAAAATATTGGAATTCCTGTACAGTACACGTTTCTGCAGTGTGTACGATTTTTAATGCGATGTTCGTCCGTCACTTGCTGATTTATGCTGACGGTTGTTGAGTGCTTTAATGGCTTTGCTTATTTTTACTGTTTTTAATGCATCAGGTATGGCTCAAATTTCGATTTACACAACTCGCATTGCCAGATAAATGAGCCCGAGAGAGTCAATAACATAAAGTTTTTGTCCTTTTTCGTTTGATAGATAAAATTATTTCTAATTAATTTCATCGCTCAGGTAAATTTCTGACACCCCCAAATTCTGTTTTCGCAGGATCGTCGGAAATAGACACGATTATAATATACCGCTGTAAAATTGGTTATCGAAGCCCGCCGAGTCACGCAGCCTGCGAAACTTCCTCATATATACCACTGTGAAATTCGCACAAACTCTTCTTACTTGTCAAGTAAAAAAGTCTTTCATCCATACACACTTACACAACCCCACACGCGGATGTAAGGATATCGATACCGCCAAGTTTAGTTTCTCTCGGGACTCGTTCTTCCCTGAGAGCGTTTTATCGAGAGAGAGAGAGAGAGAGAGAGAGAGAGAGAGAGAGAGAGAGAGAGAAGAGAACAAAAGGCGCTCGGCGCGACGGCGGCGGCGTCTTTCTCGCGAAATTCGCCGATAAGAAATTTATGTGAAACAGTTAGAAAGCCACGGCGAAAACTCCTTGCAACTTTCCTGAACCGACCTGATAATTCGCTTTATGTACATATACGCAAGTCGAGAAGTGCGAGAGAGCGGGGAGGGGGAGCAGCAGCCGGCGTGAGCGTATGTAGGTAGCGGGAGCTCCGAAAGTTGCCAGAGCGCGCGATAATGAATTTTATTGGTCCGGGTAAGCTGCGAAGACAGATTGGATAAGAGTATGCAGTAATGGACGCGCAGCTTTATCGGTTACGAGGCGCAAATTGCGCAAGTTGCCCTGGTATCGGCGTAAATTATTTTTGCGCCTCAAGCGTTGCCATTGAATTTTAAATCGGGTTCCCATAGTTTTACTGGTGATTTGAGTGTAAATCAAGCGATTTGTCAATGCCAGCGGCGTTCTATATAAGTTATAGTTCCGTTGATAAATGTTTCATGAGCGTAAGCCAATGGTAAAAGCTTTTTAAAAAAAAATTTACGTTGAACGATCGAATTCGGTAGTTATAACATAATAAGCGTAATAATAAGTTCGTGTTTGAAAATCTGTTTGAAAATCTTATTAGATCCGACGAACATGGGGGAAACTATTTTAAAATGAACGAGGTCACGACTGCTTTTCGGTTTAGAAATTAACAGAACAATAATGGGTGCTGATCTACTTGCATATAAATGGATAAAGTTCGAAGAATCACAATCACATCACGATAAACATTTTGAGTTAATACGGTCTTAGATGAGATAAGATTATTAATCCACGAAAGAAAAGAAATGTCAGATATGAGACAGATCTTGTAAACGAGAAATGTCCCGTCGTTATCGAAGTTAAAAATAGCGAACACCAAGTTAAACCGCGATATGTGTCGCAATAAGTAACAGAAGATAAGAAGTTAGACATGTTAGAAGACGGCATTCTTTACATCATACGTCACATCCGAGCCGTCATTTCTCAGTTCGGCGAAACATCAACCGACCGATTAACCAGCCTTTAGCAGTGGCATCATCGATCCGAAGGAGCACAACGCCGCTCATCAATATAAGCCTCGTCCCCTTGCAAGTGGCCTCTTTGTTCCGTCAACTTTGGTCGAGGATAACAAGGCTCGTAAGTGACGTAGTGCTTCGCGCGTTTCCGAAACTTTGCCTGCATCGAAGTAACAACTATCGTCCTAAATCTTGGCCGGGCGCACGTGGTCGAAGTTCACGGCGGCGGTCGCCGCGACGCCGCAGGCTGCGCTGCACCAGAACGGACCTGAAGAGTTTCATTATAAAAGCCAAGTTGCAGCCGGTAGTGCAGCAGTCCTGGCGTCTTACTTTGCCGTTTTATCTCTTTTGCGGGACTTCTGCTCTTTAGCGCCGGTTTTCTCTCTCTCTCTCTTTCGCTTGATTTATCTGTTTTGCGCTGTTTGGAGGGCCGGCGGGGAGCTTTTAATTTCGCTCGGCGGGCTTAATTTATGGTCGGTTTTAGGAGAGTATCGAAGGAAATTTTATTGCAAGATTTAAATGTAGTTCGAGTTTATGCGAGAAATTATTGACGTTCACCGGGACAACTATTTTTGTTTATGAACTTCTGGTTCTTATATTTAGAAAGTTTATAAGCAGTTTTAAGAACGTGGTGAATGAATTTTTTATAACACGTGCATACACACACATATATATGAATCTATACACGCCCACCGTAGTGGACGACTCGAAAAACTCCATTCTCGATCCACTTCATAGGCGACCCAAATGGTCTTCCTTATACACTTGTTATAAAAAGCACGGTGAACAACGAGGGACGAATGTGATTTTCCAGACTCGGATGATGTTTGAGCACGAGTGTTCAAACATCATCCTCGCTTGGAAAAGCCCATTTTCGCCCCTTGTTGTACAATGTACTATTAACTTTCAAATCTAAAGAATTACTTTAGGTTTACCTTATGTTTCATTGCATTTGCGTCACAGCTATATTCTTTAAAGTAATAATGATGATTCAACTGACCTACATACAGACCTTTTTATAAAAATAGCGGTTTATCCGTTTAGAGAAATCGGAATGAAATAATCATGAAGTTTTATGTATTTAAAAAAGAGTTGAAGGAAACACAACCCAATTCTTTTACAGATCTTTAAAAGTTATCAAAACTCTTGACTCGGAAATCTTTGAATCCTTTGTCACATCCAGTGCAAGCTTTCAATGACACGACACAGAAATCTACGATGTAGGATTTTGCTTTCTCCGACGCAGGGGTCAGCAGTTCGAAGGGAGGGATTCGAAGATAGTTATCGAGGGCAAGTTTTCTACCCCCTGCTAGTGGCCGAAGACTTTGGAAACCGATGATTCACATCCGTCGCGTTATCGAGAAAAACTAATAAATACGAGTATCAGCTTGGAAATCGAGCAATACGTCATACGATTATTGAAGTTTTCATGATTTACGATGACGTAACGCATGAAATCTTAATAAATATCAGTCATGGCAAATTACTCGTTTTATCAAAATGTTGTCCTGAATAATCTGTGTATTATTAAATAATTTAAAATACGTAATTGCTACTATTTTACGGAGTTTTCATTTTTGCGTCATTTACCGGCAAATTCTTTCCTGTCCATTGTATGAAAAACGGATGTCCCCTGGCATTAATTAATCCACGCAGATAAAGCTTTGCATAACATTTTCATTCGTGCAAAGGTTGCACTTCAGCAAATGCCGCGTTGTACTAAATAAGCTTCAACAACTTCTTGATTTTTCTTACGCCAGAGAAAACCGAGTTTCAGCAAAAACCGTCCGTGTGCATTTTACGGCGCCAGATTACGTTCGAGCTTTGTCGCTCCAATAAACCTGCAAACGTCATTGATTGAACCGTAACTATAAAACGTGCAGCCAATCAAACAGTCTTCGAATCAATGTCTCACGTCACCCAGCCCGCAGGTGTCACCTTTATCGATGGTACTTTAATTAGGCTTCATTAATCACGTGCTATAGTGGTCAGGGCCGTTCTTCTCCAACGCTCGCTTGATAAATGGCCACTTCCTTGGGCTCTTCCCACTCACGGATCCGTAAAAATTCATCTTGGAAGCGCAAGGCGACGTCATTGTGCGCCCGGGACCTGCTATTTCATTGGCTGACAGGGAGCTTCTTCGTCGCCCTCGCCGTCTTCTTCATTATTCGCGACTCGTGACTAGGACAGTTTTCGGACTTAGACCTGCTGCGCTTGCTCTTTTTCCTTATGCTCTAGAAGAAGGATTTCTTTTACAGAGAACCAAGCGGACGGTTTAGAATTTTCGTTGCAGAATGCATCTTTTTCGCTGCCAAGTTATTGACCTGGCAGAATGAAAGCGTAAGACATTATTATATTGTTACACTTTTCGACAATTTTTCGAGTCTGTAGGAAGTAAAACTGTGTCTGTGGATATATTATAAAAGAGACCTTCGTACGTGCACTACAAGCGTCGGGAGACTATTTTTAAATTGGTTCATGATCTATATACCTGCTGAACTATTTTAAAAAATGACGCAATAACAATGTTTTGCTCATAATTAAAATCCATTTATAGGTAACTTTTTAGATTGTACATACAGTACAAGTACGTTACACGTGGATGTAAAATAACAACATCAAAATATCAAAAAAGTTACACGTGAATCGTGAAGAAAAAACAAAAAGATATTCATTGTATGCCTGACTGCACAATAGCAGGAAACTTGCCAAAACGATAACGTGTTCATAAAACGAAATGTTTATTGAAACTGATAGTTCATTTTAAGTCGGTATAATAATAATATACGTGATTCGTCATATAAACATATAATGCATTCACTAGTAACCCAATAAAAGAGAATATAGATAAAAAAGGTTTATAAATGTCAACTTTTCACATGATTATTTATAAGTGATAATGTACTCCTGATGCGTTGGCAAAATTCCGAAAATTATACTATGCAAAATCAAAGTTTTTTGACGACTACGTTAAAATGCTATGTATATATAAGTGAACGTTTAGAGCCGATAAGGTAGATTCCTGAAAAAGTTACCAACGTAAGAAGTATTGGGATCATTTTTAGCAAAAAAATATTGTTCTGTCAAATACTATAGCATTATAATATCTTTGATTTAATTTCTCATTCACTGATAATATTGAAAAGATTATGCTGGTCAGATAATCTTTCAGTATTTATGTCATTTATTATCTTTTTTTAATCTCATATTTCTTACTTATTTCGAATTCCGGACTTCATAAAAAACGTACTTTACAATGTATTTAAAACTAGGTATTTCAATCTTAATAATATCGATTCATAAATAACCACATCATAAGATAGTGAAAAAAAAAACTCATAACAATAAATATGAATTTGTAAAAATCGCTTTGTGCTACAGAGCATTTACATATTGTATTTATGTATTACAAAAACTCGTACATTTGTAAAGCTTTGTATATAGGATAAATATTTGGCTCAGCCTTGTAGCGGTATATCCCAGCAGTGGTATATCCCCGCAGAAGCGATGAGTCAACGACAACAGTTGAGTAAACTCAGTACGAAAAAGAACGCCAAAGCGTGCGGACGTGTCGATAAAATATCGCCGTCCGAAGACACAAAACTGTTGTTTACTGTTAATAGTTTTATATTGCAGACGTATAGAGTAAAGTTTAATGAAATTTGTACAAATACGAGTAAATTGATTATAATTAGTGCTAAAACTCTGCGTGCTGCGAAATCAATAACAATGTATCCTAACACTTTTCGTGAATGTTAAATAATTCACGCGTGTGAAAATTGATCACTTCCAAACAGTTGTTAAGTAATTAAAAACGTGTTTAATACTATCATAACCTCAAAACTTAAACTAGTAAACAACCGGTGCTACACAATTTAAAAAATAAATCGTAGTCATTTACGACGCCTCTTTGTTGATTTGCATATTTTTTATAATCAATCAAACTCGTGTATTTAATCACAAACTCGCTAATGAGATTCATAACAAAGTTGTGCGGCTTCTGAGAGGTTATCGTTTTAAAGCAAGGCATCTAAGACACGCTCATTCATCTTATGTAAGGAGTGCTGAATATTTTTCTATAGCTAGCACGTCAGTTCTTGCCAAGTCGCTAATATCGTCTTGGGTAAATACAAATTTTCCTGGTAGAACATTTATAAAATAAATTTTAGCTAGAACACAAGTTCGGACATAGATAAGCTGAGTATAAAATACTACAGTTTCAAACATATGTCGGTGAATATTCGTAAAGCGAGCCATCCGAAATCAAAATGAAAGCTGTGCTATTGATTTTTCTCGTAACGTTGTTATACTCTGCGAAGGACGCTAGGAGCTTCCAAATCTCGTGCGCAGATCTCAAGAGTGTAGTCGTTATAGGACAGGCTTTTTTGGCCTTCAGTAATTCAGGGACGGACGACGTGCCGGTCAGATACTACCTGTCGACCGCCAAGCACAGGCAATCTGTGGAAATCGCTTCTTTCGACTGGTCTGGTCTTGAGACTGGCGAATTCGATGTATCGAAAAAAACATTTATTGTTATTCACGGTTTCAAGTCGGGAGGACAAAAATCATGGGTTCTACTACTCAAGGATAAAATTATTGACGCAGTGAGTATAATACATATATATTTTTTCATCTTAACATCTTTATCTGCCGTGTATAAAAAAGGTTAATGTTACTCGTATCGCATTTCGACCTAAAAAAGCATCGATATTTTGTATGATTAATTATACTGTAGTCTTGATCGGCTGAGATTGATAACAAATTTATAAAAGTCTCCCTTTTTTCCAGTTTGTATTTTTTTAGACAGTTGGCAGTATCCTTCTTTTGTTAGCACAGCTTTGTACAAATTTTCAAGTACACTGTAACTGCGTTATTGCCTCTTATGTATGCTGCCAGTCGAACGACTTTAGTTTTACACGTGCTCTCTCACACCCATGCCTCCCACTCTTTTTGTTTCTTGCGTAACTATATACTCCAGACCGGTGCATGTCAGCTAAGCTACCGTGAACGGGATCTTGTGTTATATACAACTTGGGTATATTTCCAGCGTACCCACATAAGAATAGTATGGGAAATACCCGAATGATTTAAAGTAGGTTATCGCGTGGGTGTACGAATGTCTGGAATTAATCACGTACGGCTACATTGTGTGTAATGTTAATTTCCAACTTTCTGATTAAAAACTATTTTTTTTCAAGTATTTTTCTTGATTAATGCATGATTTATAATACACGATTTAATTATTTCAGACACAGGCTAATGTTATTTTAATTGATTGGAGCGAAGGCAGTAATAAGAAGAATTATGTCAACGCTGCTAGAAACACTCAACTGGCGACCAATAGAATATTCAAGTATAATATATTTTTACTAAATTTAGTAACGTACGGTTTATAACCAAAAGAAAAAAATTTATTTTCATACATGCTGACAAAATATGGATTAACTGCAAAAAACCGATAAACGAAATTTTGGTTTTCGTTTGAAATTTAATCCATATCAAGTCTAACATTTTATTTAACAAAAAACGTTAACGTCGATTTTAAAATAATTAATTTCATTCGATTTGTTCGCATTTCAAATAATAATGACTAACATCTGAATATGTACCTTAGTTTTCTCCAACAAATGAGGATTGCAGTCAATCGATTAAACAAGACTGGCGAAATCCAATGGAATCACCTTAACTTTATTGGTCACAGTCTTGGCGCTCAAGTGAGCGGACAGACGGCACATTTACTAAAGGAAGATAACTTTTGGAAAATAGATAGGATAACTGGATTAGATCCTGCTAGACCATGTTTCACCAACGTTGACCCAAGTGTCAGACTTGATAAAGACGATGCCGATTTTGTAGACATTATTCACACTCAAACGGGAACCGGAGGCAGCGTTGATGGTTTAGGATTGAAAGAAAGCATAGGTTAGTACAACTACTTAAATGTAATGTTAGCAATGAAACCAATCAATCAATAGGATATCATAAATAATAATGCCTTATTCAGGTCACATGGATTTCTATATTAATGGCGGTATCGAGCAGCCAGCCTGCGTAAGCAAAAGTATGTTTTACAAGCGTATGTTATTTCGCATTTCGGATTAAAAATCACGTAATAATCATAAAAATAATTATTATCTTCAATAGCACTCAAATGGGACAACATGATTTGCAGCCACAAACTCGCTTACAAATATTTTACTGACGGAATAATCGATGCATTGATGGGATATCCATGCCCATTACAAAGTTACTCATGGAACGGAACATACGTGCATGCGCAAAGGATTCTCTCAGATAAATTAAATGGTGTGTCTTGTACTGATTGTCCGCACATTGGTCTTGATGCTTTCAAAAGCAATAAAAGAGGTATCTTCTTCGTGGTCACGGGTAACAACGAACCATATTGCCGTAAGTAATCCATGTTAACTATAATATTATCATTATTACGTACAGATTCACACTATTTATGTTGTATAATATATTATGGGCTTTGCAGAAGTTGGAGATGACGATTTGAAAAATGTTATCACAGTCATAAGGGTTAGTAAAACTAATGATAAAATGATTGTTTTGTGCGGAATGGAGAATATGATTCCTAACATTGATTTTATTTCACAGAAACTGAAGAGACATGGACTTGTAACTACCAGTGATAGTATTGACTATCACGAAGACGAAAGTGATCCGCTTGCTGCACTTTATAACAGTGCACACGCATTGAAATTTGAAAATTTGACACTAGCATATTTGTTCACTGTTCTTGTTTTTATCTTTAGACACTAACTCGATCGTATACAATATAAATATGTATGATTACGATAAGAACGAATAGGGTTAGTTAAAATTTTATAGTATATAATAGTATATAATTTTTATACTTGAAAGAGAAACTTTTTTTATGACTATCTTTCTAAAATTCTAATCAAACTTTATTTAGACTGATGAAAAGGACAGCATAATTTTAACGTTGAAAAAAACGCATTAAACAAAATTAACTACTATTTAACAGTGTGTTGTCATCTAACCTCATAAATCTTGAAAATGATCGCTACATATTTCTTTTGAAGTATAATCTGAAGCTAGATTAGATAAAGGCATCGAGTAGTTAACTATGTTCTGATAGTAAAATACTTAGACATATTGTAGATCGTATATAAAAAGCAGTATAAAAATTTTTTCAAATCTATGAAAAATTAAAGTATTTTCTAGTATTAATAAATTACTCTTGGTATTTTGCCTAATATTCCAAAAAAAGATGCATATTTTCGTGATATAGTTAAATATTGTATTGCAGTAAAACGTATTTTAAGCGGATGCTGTTCTGTATCACACGATAGTTCAAGTTCCTTGGAAGACAATACATGTATGCAGTACAAGCAATAAAACATTCATTATTAAGTTCCTACGAATTTATATTGTACATCGTATAAGTTATCTATGTAAGACGGCAAGATTCTATTCTCGCCAAATCGTTCGCATATTGAACGACTTCAGAAATAAGCACCACACTAATGTTGAATTTATGTAAACCAGCAAAGCAATAATATACATTTTCTATTCATGCACATCTGCTTAGACCTTTCGAAAATCAACCCATCCAACCAGACCTACCAAAATTATCGCGCCCTTTTGAACCCGAGCGTACATTTGTGCGAGGCGTTCCGCATCTTCCTACCGTTAGTCCTGTACTCTCCCTTGGCATAAAGTACATAAGCGATGCAGCGGCGTTCGCGCAGAGAAGAGCTTAAAAGCGGCGATGCGCGCTCACGACGATGAAACGCGTAAATATTTCATCGAGCGTAAGGGCTTTCCCGCGCACCGTGCGCGAAGACCGTATATTACGAATGCGTTTAAACGCCGGCATTAATGGACAAAGCCCTGGTCTCCTCCCAGTTCTGCTCCAGCTGATTCTTGAAACCACTCGTTGCTATGCGCGCGTTACGCAGTCTCTGGAGTAATCCCCTTCGTTCTGTGGGGCTTTGAGATTCCAATAAAATGATCGCGAGTGGATTGTTTGCAAAGGGTAATATTATTCAAATCAGCAAGTTTATATCCCGTAGAGAAAAAAAAATTGTTCTCTTCACGCGCGAGTTCCTGACAGCAAGTAACCGCTAATAAAACGCCTACAACAATCTCCAAACTCTGCGCCGAGTAGAGTCGCTCGATTGAAGAAGTGGTCTCAGACGCAGGCCCAGCACGTCCGACGCGCGCACGCAATGGAAGATAGACGAAATTTACCGAGGAGTAATGGGATTCCTGGATGCTCGGAAGCTCGCGCGGACCCGCCTCTGTGGCATAATCCTTCTGATACATCTAAGCTCGAAATTAATTTCGAGGCGGACCGCGCTGTGCTGCCGCTGCTATGCTTTTCGCTCTGGGCTAAACACTGTGATGCCATGTTGCTGCTTCGACGGGACGCGAGTTTTGAGCTTCCGAAGAGGCTTGGGCTAATTGGTCGATCTCGGCTCAAGGGTCGACCGGCGTACACAGACACGCGTGCGAGGATGATGCGCGAGGGGTGGTAATTTACGGAAGAGGAGGCACGGCGGCGTGCGCGGGATGTGTGCTGCTGTTGTAATTTGATGTATCAGACGCAATGCCTCGGTGGTTGAGTTCATTTTGCGTCGTTGAACTCGGCGAGCTAAGCAGTATTTATAATTTTTCTCTTGGAAGAAACTTATTTTAAAAAACAACGGAGAGTCGAGGTTTAATCTATGCAATAGGTGCGCACTGAGGGAAAGTTTAGATTCGATTTGGTTGCGGACAAATCGACGCGGTAAATTACAGTCAAGCTATCATTCAAGTCGGAAGTTGATTATCGGCCAGTCAAAAAGCCTTGAAAGCTTAAACTGTTATCCGAGCGGAATTCACGGTGGACACAGAGAGTGTGGTCATAAGTTCGCTGGAACTGCGTGGAATTGGCGCAAGGGAGAATATGTGAACTCGCCTCAAAGAGCGACCTCCTTGGGAACTCCCGGGTGCTGCACAGTATTTTGAAGGGAAATGTTTAACAACAAGTTGCTGGTCGTCCGTGGCATCCGCCAGCCGCGTCATATCCCGACCACTTTCCCTACCGAGCGGCAAAGTGATGCCAACGTAAGGGAATACTTAATACAAAAGTTTCGAGTGCTTCTCCTGCGTGATCGGTGTGCATCCGTGAAAACTTCGCGAGGAGGCTCGTTCTTCCAAATTTGATTATACCGATTTTCACAACGGAGATTACGATGATATTTATTAAGATGGTCTCGATAAATCTCCACGAATATTCCATCCACTGTATGAAATTAGCAATCAACACAAACCCCCATGTTGTCGAAATCTGATAAAGCGAAACAAAAGTGATAGTGCAGCAGGCCTCTAAAAGAAGATACCAAATCGTGTCGCCGGCTGAAATTGAAAATGGAGCGCGAAAAATCGATAGCCACTCCTATACGCCATCGACACCCGATAAAACCGCGATTTTCACGAGCAAAAAAGTAAGAGACCGTGTCGTCGAACTCCCCGTGGTTGCGCCGCGGCTTGCAACGAGAGTAAAAAGGGGGTCGAGCGAAAAGCTCCTTTAAATTCGTCGCCTATACGCGCGGCGCGGGCGGCTCCCAGCACATACACGTAGGAGTACACACACGGGCCGCGAGGACATCGCCCTCGGGGATTCTAGCCGCCTCCTCGTCGTATTTTCACTTGCTTATACGCCCCGAAGACGAGCAAGACGACGACGACGGCAAACCGAATTCTCGAGGAGCGGCGGACATCGATCTATTTTCTGGCAAAACGAATGGAGTGCTGCCGGGGAACCGAGCCAGCGGGACAAAATACTGGCAAACGAACGGTGGGAGTATCCGCAATGGCGAGGAATGCCAAGTTATTCTGCGATTCTTTCTGTTTCACGTTCTGTTTGGGAATATCGGGATTCTACGTCTTGTTTTTTTTTTCTTTATTTTTGTGCTGCCGTTTTTTGCTGTGATTCTCGTGGGCTGCCTTGATTTCACAATAGATGATACGTAAATTTCCCTGCTTATCTACTGACCTATAACTTGTGACACATTCGATTAATACTGTCTAGACTAATTTTTTCAATCGAAAATTAACCCTCGCATCCTATAACTAACTTTGACTGAAATATTTCAGTATAACCTACATTCTCACATTAACGATTTCCTAACCGAAGTATTATTTATGAAGAAATTAGCTTCTTACAATCTGGTTTCGCTTCTTCGAATCGACGATATCGAGTATCACATTATCAGTATCACCACGTATGCAAATATCCACTGCGATTACAGGGTACATGAAGTACAAATTTGGAAACTTTATATTGGTTTTTAAACAAGCCGAACGATTATTGATTCTTATGATAGCTGTATTTTTAGATAAAATAATTTTATGTATGAAAGCTATTTATTTCTGCCATAGATTGCTGTTAAAAGACTCTAAAAATATGAAATTTTTTAAAGTATAAATTTCAATAAAGAGCTACAGTCAGCTGGCAGTGCGAGGTAGAGAGTAAGAGAAGGAGAGAGAGATAGCGCTTTGAATACTTGCGAATCGTCCGGTTGTTTATACGTCTTATCGTCTCCCCTTACCGTTTCTCTGTCTTTTACAATAGTTTCAAAACTCCCTTTTCTTGTTTGTTCATAGACCCATTTTTATCACCATAATTCTCGACATACTCATTCAGTTAATCATGGTTGCTTCGTCGTTCAAGGTGATTTTTAGTTGATGGACTAAGCAAACTTTTTCGTATGATACTCATTTATTTTCAGTTTTAAATCCATTCCAATATTTTTTACGTTCGTCGTCAGAAGCAACACCAGGCAGGCTCAACTCAATTGAATGTTATATTCGAATCAAAGTGTGTCAACCAAACATAAGTATTATGCTAGCTTGCAATGCTTTCAAAGCTATAAATATAAATGTATTTAAATAGTATGCAAGCAGTCGAGTATAGTCAACTAAAAATTATCTTTAAACGCAGATTCGCCAGACCGAGCGCTGAGTTTTTATCGTTTTTAAGTCCATATTGCAACTTGAATAAACTACTTACAAGATAGGATCCGATCACAAAGCACAAATTTCGGTACACCAGAATCGTTCTGGGATTCCTCCCATTGTACGAGGGGCGATTATTACGCTCGGCAAAACGAAAGGCATATTGCCTGCGAGCAGCGCAGCACACGCGTCGAATTCGCTTTCCTCTTACACCTCGAATTCGCAGCAGCTTTCTTACTTGGGTTATATTTTCCTTGCGCTTTTTTCGCTATCTCGCTCATACATGTACAGCGCCGCGTTTACCTTAATAAAAACACGCTGCGAGCGAGATAACTCTCTAAATTTACCCAAGTGAAAACTCGCTACTCTCTCTCTCTCTCTCTCTCTCTCTCTCTCTCTCTCTCTATTAGAGTTTATTTTCATTCGCTATAGTGGTTGGTTGGTTATAAAGCGCATACGAGACGTGGCTAGTATGAGAATAGCGAGGGAAGCGGAATGAAAAGTCATTTACGCGGAAGCAACGAGTTCGATGATTTGATTTCGAGTTCGATTTTTTACTTTTAAAATTGTTTAAAGCGAGCGTTCAATTAGTTTAGAATTGTATATCCATTGCGGAATGGAAGTATGCTAATGAAGTGTGCATCTGGGCGTTAAAGAATCGAAACGACGACACGCAATAAAAGTTGTATAACGTTGACGTAATTTGCATCGTTATATACGACCGTGACTGATTGCGAATCCGCTAACTACAATTATATAATTGACGACTTGCTTTTAGAACGTCAGCATCGTTAAAAATTCCTGACAACTCGTGGTCGGACTAATTGAATGTATAACAATAAATGTTTGATTTCACTTTCCTTGTAAAGGACAATGCTGGGGTTTGAGGAAAAAACGGTGTTTGTAGAAATCACAACTTTAATGGATGAAAAAATTATAACGACGATTACCTTATTCTTTCAGCGAGGCCACAGGTCAATTGAGCCGAGCGCGTGTCGCGCTGCCCTTTTAAGCGCTCGCCCGAGATTACCCCTCTCTGAGTTTCGATTCGCAGAAACCCCCGATCATTGTGCGATCACGTCACCTCCGAACCACCGCCTGTTATCACGTCAGCCTTGCGGCCCGAGTCCTGAGATTTGTCAGCGGGTTCCTGACCCATTTTCCTGGTTTTGAAAACCAGAGATTTTCTGCCCGGGAAACCACCCTCGCGAGACTACAGCTTTCGAGAACCATACGTTCTCCCGGCACGACACGGTCCGTCTCGCAAGGGTAAATTTTCCGGATCACGGAAAAACCTCGGGCACAGCACGGCATATTTGAGGCGATGGTTCGGAGCGCATTTTCTAACGTCGATTCCGCCCGAGTCTCTGGCATCGCTGTACATAGTTTCCAAAATATTATTAGAATTAATTTACGCTTAAAATTAGATTGACAAAATGCGCGCGGCGCTAAGAATGTTCGCGGTTATCGCAAATGTCGTGCGAGAGGCTTTGTCCGCCTCGTATCAATGTTCACATTCGCCGAATCTCTTTCGGATTTGTCTCGAGTCTTTCACAGACGAGCTTGTTTGCATCTCGGGACTCGATTCGCGATAATCGGTATTTTGATTCGCGAATCCACACTCGGCCGGTGCCGACGTGCGCCGCTGTAAAGTGTACATTTACACTATTCCATAATAAATTCAACGATTAAATAAAAAATGCAATTGCGCACGCTACATTCCTTGACAAGTTTGGTATTTCACTAAAGTGTTTAATTCAGATTATGCTATCAAACTTAACTACCTCTAAGAGCTCTTCATTACAGAATCTTAAATTTCAATGAGCTACAAATCTTCATTCCTTACCGCAAAGAAAATCTCTCTTTCTCTCTCTCTCTCTCTCTCTCTCTCTCTCTCTCTCTCTCTCTCTCTCTCTCTCTCTCTCTCTCACACACACACACACACACACTTTAACCAAGCAACGACGCGTCCCCTTCCACATTCCGAACGTGCCAGCCAAGCCAGCGAACAATAGAAACTCCGGCCTAAAAAATTCAGCGTACCAAATCGAAAGAGTAAGTAGTTCCCGGTCTCGGTGCGCTCGCGCGCGAATACATGCCATAGGCGACGTGTATATTAGAGGCTCTCGCGGGCGCGTAGCTACGCGCCATAGAGCGGTAGAACGTGAGCCCAGTCTCGCTGAGGCTCGTCCAGGAGGGAGAGAGAAAGAGAGAGAAGCGAGGTCATTGTAAATCACGATGCGCCAGGACACGCGCGATGAATTACAAGCGGATTCGCCTCCCCGCCCACTTTGCGCTCGCGTTATGTACCTATAGTTATAGAGAAGGGAGATGTCGGAAGCCGGGGTTTATACGGGGCTCTGCCGTTTTATTGAGCCTGTGCAAACTAAGTCGACGCTGATGCAGCCGTTGCTATCACACCACAGTCTAATCATTCGAAGGATCGCTCGTGATATTTACCTCGTCTTGTGTAACTTTGAGAATTCGTAATTGATTTTAGCGGTTACGATCATTATTAGAACTGAGGCGTGTGCTCTATTATCATGTCTATGACACAACTTTATGCCTTGGGACGATAATAAAGTATCCACACAACCTGATTTATTTGTAGTTCCTGAAAAAATCTGTTTTGGAAAATAATGAATTTTGTGCTCCCGTTAAAATTAAGCCGTAATTATAATACCGTAATAACCGGATCGCTATATGTATCATGCAGAAAGTTTAAATTTGTTGTTTGCGAAACATTAACTTACTCAACACTACAAAAATCACGTACCTGAAACAAACAAGAAAAATAAAATTATTAATAAATCAGTCTCTCACGGTAGCAAAAAGTATATAAATTTATTTCTGTTAATCCAACACGCAAATCGTACCAGTTTCATCAATCACACGGCAATTCCACTTATCACGTATTAACCTGAAAACTCATAAAAATTAAGCACAGTTGGTCTCCAACCCCAGGAAACCCATGCGTATCTCTCAGCGCATACTCAGATATTAATTCAAGCCACAAAAGAGAAAGCTCTCGCCACCTCACGCAGGTGTGCACGCAACGAACCAACATCCTCTCGTCTCTCAAGATCTACAACTTCCTCCCGCACGCACACATATACAATCCCGTTGTTTTTCTCGGAGCTAAGTACTATACGAGCTATAGGGCTGGGCGCGAGGCCAGCTATTAGCGGGAGATATATTTTCTTTTGCACTCGGCGGAGCTTATCCGCGCGCGCAGAATTCAGGTGAGATTCCAGTCGAGATTCGTTGCGTTACGCCCATCTCTCTCCCGTGTGCTTCCCGCTAAACTCAGACTATTGCTCGCGGATTTACGGCACAGGGTCAACGCCGTGTGTTTCTCCGCAGAGCTAGAGCGGCGACTGTATACTACACCGCACGAACTTTACGTG
Source organism: Nasonia vitripennis (assembly GCF_009193385.2). NCBI lineage: Eukaryota > Metazoa > Arthropoda > Insecta > Hymenoptera > Pteromalidae > Nasonia > Nasonia vitripennis. The sequence goes on from NC_045757.1 coordinate 9,387,109, forward strand.
TGGCTGCAGTTCTAGGCATGTCGAGAGAGATAGAGCGCGAGATAGAGCGGAATTTTTCCTCGAGATTTATGGCGAGACGCGGTGGACCGAGTCTTACCTGAATTTTCTAGAGACGCGGACTCGCGGAATTTTTGAGCTATCTGATTGTGCTTTAAACGCCCGTATAGAACGGGGCTGCGAAGATTTATAGTTACGATGATGGGCCATCCCACGCTTTGGTATTACTAATGCACGTTTCGGGTGTAGGGGGAACTTGATGGATATAATTATACAGAACTGTGTGAAAGCTTTCATCGCAGCTCTGAAAAAACGACACCAATTGTGTCGTCGAAAAATATATAATGTGAAACTCAATTTAGCCGTCCTTCCTTGAGAGAAAAAATAGAGAAAAGAGCATAGTATGTTGTAAAACTCGATCTCAAGATACAAAGCCTCTTGGCGCAAACAATGACGCGAAATTGTCAGCCTCTGCACGCTTGTAAAAACGAGAGCCAAAGCTCTTCGAGCGGAGGCCGAGACGCAAACAGAGGAGGGCCGTAATGGAATTACAGGATAACGAGGGCACTTTTCCCGATTAGCCGGCGTCTCACTCAGTCACTCTCACCGCCTCTATGAACATGCGAGATTATGCTAATCTGCTCCTCCGCGATGTCCTTATTTCGCCGTCGGTATTATACCTCGTGCAGGGTAGGGTAAAGCGCGGATTCGCCAGAATTTATAGGCGGCGGAGCCAAGTGCTGCGCGGCGTTAAAGTGATATTCCAACCGAAGTGGTGTAACTATACGGAGCTTGGAAAGCTGTAACAGTATAGTGAGTCGCGTTTTTCTTTTTCGGCGAGGATAGCGTATGATATGAATGGAGAGTTGGAATTTGAATGATAATGAAGCTGCTATTGTTGGATGAAATATGTGTCACGGTGTATTCTTTTTTACATGGCGTATATCGGCGAGGAAGTTTTCATGGAAAAAGCGATGACGAGTCCTGAATATAACGAGTCGAAGAATGTTGTCCGCCGGGAGATAATTTAATTTTCAGCATGACGCAGCGAGAGTTTTCGTTATATAAAATATTAATAATTAAAATTCGCCCGTATACACAAAGTTTCGGCCAGAATGTGAGAAAAGTTGTATTATGTGCGCGAACTAGGCGTGCGCGTTGCGTAATAAAAGTAGAATTTAGAGATAAAATGTTTTGAGTATGCGTTTTGAAACTTGATGAAGTACTTTATATACAGTTTATGCATCACAAGCAGAGCGCTAATTATATTGTCACCGACAGCCAGTTATTAAACTCCTGCTTTGAATATTTGTAATTTTTACCCCGATCGATATTTTAATTAAAAAGTCAAGTGCGTTTTCTCGTAATTAGAATATCTTAATGTAGATCCGAAACACATCGCCTTTGCGACGAAATTCAAATTTCCCTTGACAGCTCGTCGAGCAGAGCAAAATAGAGACAAACAAACTAACGTGTGATTTTTCTAAAGTCGCTTCTTTATACGAGCGAGCGAGCCGATATCGCGGCTGGCGCGGGAAAATAATGCCCGAGTGTCTTCCTAGTTAAGCGAGAGACAGAGAGCTAGAGAAGCCGAGAGATATACGGTGAGCGTTCACGGGAAGCGAGTTTAATGAATTCCGATGGATGAGGTCGTCGCTGCTGTACGAAAGGATCCGCGAAGTGCTCGTCGGATAAAAATGGTAATTACGATAAAAAGGCGCATCTCTCTCTCTCTCTCTCTCTCTCTCTCTCTCTCTCTCTCTCTCTCTCTGTTTCTCTTTCATCCTTTCCGGAGGGGGGTATAAGAGGTGCATCGTGGGGCGGCGGAGAAAAGGCAAAAAAGGCGGGACAATAAAATGCGACAGAGCTGCGCGCGGAAATAGAACTGAGTCGAGTTATGAGCCGTTCGAGCAGCAAGTTGTGTGCAAGCAAAATGGAGATCGCGGAGGAAATTTGCAAATAAAATTAAGAGCGAGGGCTGATCTTTTGCAAAACCAGCGAATTAGCTTCGGAGCAAGTGTCTTGTTTATATTTATAAGGCGATTCTGGAATTCTTTATTTCCTACAAAGAATAGCGCAGTTTAAGATGCATCTTTATTATTATTCTCATTTATTATCACCCAAGACCCTGTAGTGTGAGGATACTCTTCAAACGTTAAACTGCTCTTTTGATAAGGATCATAAATCTTCAAGATGTTTAGTATTCATTTAGTCACTTCAACTGTGCGAAGAATTTTAATTGTTCACTCGCATAATTACATTCGCTCTGTTATAATTTATTCTCATTAATTTAAATAAGAATCTTAATGGCGTCAATTAGTAACCGCATCGAAAATTTTTGAATATGCGAAGATTACTGTGGCGACTTTCAAATTGAAAATAGTAGCAAGTTTGAAAGGATAACAACGGCGAGGATCAAGCAATAACTTTTCTCGTAAAATTGCAAAATTGCTTTTTCCGGAGACAAGGCGAGAGGTCTGTGAGATGCATCACCCATAATTAAAGAGAGCCACGCGACAAGTAGCGTATCGCTCTGCATAAATTATCGTAGTGGAGAGCGATTTATACCGTCGCTGGATGTCGTGCTCGCGCCACTCGTCCTCGATAATGAAAAGGTTAATTAAGCCTGACGCCAGGCGAGCTGCAGATATCGAGACGTAAGAGACGCTCCGGCGGAGATTCTCCGAGTCCATTAACGTCAGCGCCTCATCTTTCTCGAGGATTACGAATGCGATAGAACTAGTTGCTTTATTTTTAATGCAATTGTGCTATTTTCAAGAAGTGGAATATCGGTCGATTCTGTTCATGTATACTTTTACTTTTGTACGCGTGAAAGACGCTATGTTGACAACGTGGTTAAATTACAATACGAATGAAAATCAAGATAACGTTTCAACGATGATGATGAGTAACCTTTTATACATAACAAATAGCCCATCACTCGAGAATATAAGAAGAGATTCACAGGTAGCTCACGGCAGCTTTCATAAGTAACTACCAATCTAAAACGTTGACTACCTCTCAGAGCAGAAGTTAACCTAATACCAGCCCCCTCGTAATAAGTTGGCAAACGAAGCTACAAAGGAGTAAAAGACGCTTTCAGCCCCGAGGCCTTAGCTTGAAATAAACGCGGTTCTCGCGGAAGGGCGAAAATCGCCTCGAACCAGCGAGTCTCGCTATCTTCAGCCCCGTCCCCAGAGATGAGTCGAGGATCCAGAGAAGAGGCGAGGGCTGTTCTAAAGAGAAAGAGCCGAGCTAGAAAACGGTAATGGCGAAGAACGATTAAGATGCATCGGTTTATAATGATACCCCGAGAGTAAGAAGAAGAAGAAGAAGCAGGGCCTGGCTCTTCCTCTTCCATTTCTATTTCGTAGCGTAGCTCGCGTACAAACTTAATTACCGTTTAATGAAACTCTCTGTCTCACTCTCTCTTGCTGGCTGGCTCTCCGCCGAAATGAAATCCTTATCTGCCCGAGGATATGCTGCCGCTGCTCGTTCACTCTGTCTTGTTCTTCAGCTTGTTCTTATTCTTCTCTCAATCTTTTGATATCCATCCGGCGCAAGCACGCTTTCTCTTATCGCTCCTCACGTTCCTTCGTCCGCCTACTTACACGTGCTAATCAAGCATTTGGTATTAATTAATTGCCGAGGCTGTATGAGCTGCTTCTGTTTCGAACGATCGCTTGAATGAATAGGTAATATTGTTGAAAGACAGCGAAAATTAAAGATTAGCGATTTTCAGAAGAATTGATGATTGATCTACTCTGAGAGCCAGTATTAGTATTCACATTGATTCCGTATACGACTTATTCAAACGAGGTAGTTGAGTGATTCGTTATTTAACTATCGCAGAGCTTCTGTATTAATAAAACAACCGAACGAAGTATATTTATCAGAAATTAACTGACAAAGTTTCGATTCCTCTCAACATTCACATACAATAAATTACAGGACCCAGATTTTTCCGAATAAATTCATTTAACAAACCTGCGATAGAACCTCCCTTCAAAGGTACATCACTCCGGATTACAGTCACACGCACACGCGCAAATGCCAAAAAAGTAGAATAACCCCATCCCATTAAGCACACATCGTTTCTCCTCTCGAGCTCCACTTCCAATAAGCATTTCTAACCGAGCTTATTCGGAAGAATTTCCCGTCCCGCGCGCCACACCTACACGAATCCGGCTCCCAAGTTCACATAAATACACGTACAAAGAAGCAGACCATTAAGCCGCGTTCAATTGGAGCTCTAATCTCGAGATGACGGTGGCTTGCAGCGAAAAAAAAGTCATTGTGCTTCATGCATTTTTCTCGTATCGTCGGGATGAGAGGAGACGTCGCCGGCAGTAGAAATATACATGCGCGCACGCTCTGTCTGTCTCTCTGCGAGAGTGAATAAAATATGGAAGTTGCAGAAGCAGCTGGGTAAGTGGCTCGCGCGGCGCGTTGTACGCTGACTCGTACCACTCTTCCTGTACTCTGCCAACGCCCGAGACGAGATAATGCAATTCGCTGCAAAGAATATAATAGACGCGCACAAGCGCGCGCTCTTGCTTTTCTCTTTTCAACTTTTTCCTCACTGGGTTAGTTGGCTTAGGCGGAAACAAACGGAGCTGGCTTCGCCCCCTTCTTTTTCTCTGTCCTTTGTGCAGCAGCTAAAGTGGCCTCTCTAGATTTGATTAGCTCGTCGTCGTAGGCTAGGAAGTTTTTTTGTTCCGCTCAATTAGGCTGATGAACTTTCGCGTAAATTAGTTTGTCATCTCCGAATTTCAGCCCGGCTACGACGACGACGACGACAAAAGCCGTTTTTGCGATGGATTCGGCAAATACGCAGCGACGCCAAAAAGGTATGTATAGCGCGCTGCATATAGATCTCTTGCGCCGCCAGCCTCGACAGAGAGCGAACACAGAGTCAACTCGATTCCGAGAAAGCTCGCAATATGGATGCAGGCGCGCGCCCGCGATCCGTCCCAAGACTCGTATTAACTTATTCCTGCAGGCAAGCGGAGAGAGAGAGAGAGAGAGAGAGAGAGAGAGAGAGAGAGAGAGAGAGAGAGAGAGAGAGAGAGAGAGAGAGAGAGAGAGAGAGAGAGAGAGAGAGAGAGAGAGAGAGAGAGAGAGAGAGAGAGAGAGAGAGCAGCGCCAGCACCAATCTCGCGAAGAAGCTGCGCGCCGCCGAAAATTCGATATAACCTCCGAGGCACCAGTGCCCCAGATGCACTTGCTCTGCGACGACAGTTCTGCACTACTGCTTTCTTGCGAGACTGTTTCCTGTACTATACGTATACAGCGGTCTGGGCCGGATAAAGAAAGGCGAATCGTCATTGGCTGTTCGGAGAACAGCTCGCGAGCTTCGACATCTAATTTCCGCAAATCCGAAAGAATAACGCGACGAGTGGAGTACTGCTGCTGTTGCTGCTGCTGCTGCTGCGGAATCGGGGACGTAGCTCCCGAGCGTATCGTTGAGTTTTATTGGCCCTGCACGCTGCCGCTGCTGCTCTCTTTGGTCTCGCTGCTGCTTCGTTTCTACGCTTTTTAATGTTTGCTTTTGCCGGAAAGGAAGCTGTATGTGTATAGGTACACGCTGAGCCGAGAGTCGGGAGTTCGCGCGACGCTCGTTGTCTTGCTCAAGCTTACGCGGAGAAACGAGTTGTTAAATTGAAAAACTTCGTTTTTATTCTACTGTTTACACGAAAGAATTTCATCTCGAGAACCATATAAAGTCCCCACATAGATCCGTTACAATGTTTTACCTTACGCTCGAAACGCATCGTTCCCGTTGAAAATCGATGTTGACTCTCATTCAAAACGCAAAAAACGTTGCGTCGTCGAAAAAAGAAATATTCGATACATCGCCTCATAGCAACTATACTTTGCGCTCGGCAAAGCGATTTTTCCCGCGCTAATTAATCCGGCACTCGTGTAATCAACAAACATCAAAGCGCACTCTTTCGCGTCAGACTCGCTCCACATGTACACGCGCATATCTGTTCGATCTACGAAATTCTGCAGCGAAGAGTTCTATCCGAGCGTGCAGCTTTGAAACGCGTCGTGAGTTTTATTACGCGACGCTCTCGAATTTGGTTTTACGATCTTTCATGCCGCCGCATTGTACGTTTGCGATTTCGCGCGATGCGTAATTTCCTGCGCGTTGCACTCGAGGTTTATCGAATCGTACGGCTACAAGGGTGTGGCGATGAAAGTGCGCGGAAATTTGTTAAGCGACGCGTGACTTTGTTGGCGGTGAATCGCCGACGAACGATTGGATATAGTCTGCATCCGCGCATGCAGGGGCGAAGGGTTCATTGTGCGGCCTTATCGAGGAAAAATGACGTTTTTGAATCTGTAAGTGCTGTGGACGCGGTGTAGGGAAAGTCTGCATTGATGTAGCGATTGAATATTGGAGATTGAATGACGTGGCTATTCGAGGAGAATCTTGTGGAACATCGGCTATTTCGGAAATAGTACTGAAAAATCGAACCGTCTGAAAGAAAAACTAAATTATTCCGTGAATATTCGATATTTCTCTCTCGTGCTATCTTTGATATGAGTTAATAGTATATTGTGCAACTAGGGGGGGGGGGGGGAAAGGACGATTTCTAACGAGGGTGAGATTTGAGCACGAATTGGAGTCGAGTGCTCAAATTTCACCCTAGGTAGAAATTGCCCTCCCCCCCCCCCCCTTGTTGCACACTGTACTTTTTTTGACAAGTGCCTGTAAAGACCCGTTTTCATGCATATAGAGTGAATGGTAAGTTGCGCATTTTGAGTCGTAAACCACTCTCTTTCAAATGGAAACGGGTCTTTTTCATGCACGTGTTAAGAAAAAACTATGGTATAAGTTCAAAGGAAAGAAAGTCATCCATCTCACAAAATAGACAGCAAAGGCTTCTTAGCAATGTTAGTATACAAACAGAAACGAATGATCCGCAAATACTTTTAATTAAAGGCGTGCCCTCCTCAATCTTCCGACAATCCCGCAAACAAATTAGCGCCTTTACACAATACCCCAGTGTGAATATCGTAACGCTCCCCTATCTCCGAAGCCAAAATTAGTCGCCATTCTAGGAGCACTCAGGATAATTAGTGTAAACATCTTTACAAAGTTTGAAAACTTTTCAGAATCATACATTAAAAAGTAGATATTGACGTACACGCAGTATACATATGAGAAATTTCTAATCACAATTTTTCCGCAGTCTACTATTTGCATAAAGCAACTGCCACCTCTGCCGCTCACCTATACAATCGATCTATCCCTATTCATCAACTCAATATCGACTGTATGGGTTCCTCATCAGCCACCAGTCTTATCGCAATATCTACGTACCGCGACTCACAGAATGTACAATCTGCGTTAATTACACAGATGAGAACACTTGTTGATCGCGTCGAGCCTATACACTGCGAATGTGAGGTGTGTGCGACGAATCCCGAGCGTCTTTGCCCTTGCACGTATGCCGCATCGCGTGCGCGCGACGATCGCATCGATCGCACAAACGAAAGATCAGATTGCATAGCTATGGTAATAGGCCGGAGCAGCGAGCTTTATTTTTAGATTCACGAGCTTTTTATTGGCGATTGCTCCAGTTTTTCCTGCTCGGACAGTCGTAACTGACAATTTACGGGAATTTGAATAGTCAAAGTAGGATGTGATGTCAACTCCCTAATTAGGCACGACTTTCTGACATGACGATTCGGTGAAACTCAAATAGCTGTTATAATCAACTTACACTTCAGCGATCAAGGTCTAGATTAAATTAACCAGATAAGCGAGCGAATTAAACGACCTAATTAACGTATACGTAAATAAGGGGATCGACTCCTCGAACTCACTCAGTTGTCGATACTGTCAATAAAATATGCATAGAAGAGGCCCGCCTCTGGTAACTTTAGAAATGTCCATATCATAGCAATTCAAACACAGACGAAACCGCTATTTACATTACAATAGATCGATTTGGGCTGCCTTATCGGTGCCGTCACCTTATATACGAAAGTAAAATCGCTGATAACGCGCTAGATCATAAATCAAAATGCTATATGCGAGCATACGACCAACTGAATATCTATAATGAGTTTCCTAGAAAGATTTTCAAATCACGAATGCACGTATATTCACTGCCAGCGATATGTGGACTTGTGATGAATGTACACGTGATCGATATACGATCGAAGCTATTTTGGCGAATGAGCAATCAAAGTTCCGACTGAAAAGAATGAATGCCTCGCACTTTTCAAATTGACATCGCTCACCAAGAGTTTTTTAAATAAAGAATCAAGAACAATAAAACGCATATCATGTCCTATAATAAAAGCAACACTTCAAAAGCATAGCGGAAATCGCATCAATCGCGCACTTTTCCATCATCGCCGGCGCCTGCAGCCCCTGTCCACCGCTATACACGTCCCAATAGCTCCAAGCGGGCGCGCGTCGGCGGCCGGCCGCCGGAATCCTCGATATTCCAATCGGGAAATTCCGCACGCACGTCGCAGCGCAGCGCGGAATGCGCGATCGATCAGGCTCTGATCGGCCTTAACTTCCCGAATATAAGCGCGAATCTCGACTCCCTCACTCTCGCGCCATCCCTTTGTTATAGTCTCTGCGGCGTTGCATAGGTATATAAAGCAGGCTCGCCGCGCGCGTCTCGCGGAAATGAAGGACGTAAACGGAATTTCCCTGTACAGCGGTGAGTCGAGGGATTAAGGCTATGGGGAGGTGCAGCCCGGCTATTTTCATTCGATTGGGAAGTGCAGTGCTGCAGCGCTCGCTCGCGCCAGTTTAATTGGAATGGGAGGATTTGTCTCGTCGGTGTAAGGTGTGACTGAGAGAGCCGATGCGATGAAGAGCTCCATGGGAGTTGGCAGGTTATTGTGATTGGATTTTATCGAGTTGGTACCTTTGATTGTATTGTGGGATTAGGATTGATTGTGTGCGCAGCAGGAGACTATTCGTTTTCGAGTATCGGTGTATTGCTTTATCGGTAGATAGTGTATACAAGGTTTTATGCGCGCGAAGAGGTATACCTGCGCGTGCGTAATCGATATTTCTCCTGTGTTCATTTTTTAAAATCTCATTTTTTTACTTATCTTGCAGTAAAAAAAAGTCATAACCCATTAATTTAAGTTCTCGTAAAGCTACGTTCCCGCGGAGGCCAGCAAATTTTTACGAATTCACCCCGTCATAGTTCGCCCCATTACACGTGCGCGCGCGCGAAAGCTCTGACGACATTCTTTTCCATTCCCGACTTCGCTTTTTCTTCATCTCGCGCTCCAAGCCGCGAAAATCACCCTAGTCACTGTTTATCGCTGCGCGCTCGCATAATGCACTGCTCTTACTACCACCTGCACACGCCGAATATTAATCAGCCCCCCGTATATATTAAAGCGACGTGAATTAAGTCTCGCTGGCCGGATTTCGATGCGCGCGATATTTAAGAGCCATAACTATGCGGTCAGAGGATTTAAAAGCACATGCGGGTGTAATCTACATGCGCCGAGAGGCCGTCATTTTGTATGTCGGGACGTTATTTATACGCGCATACTGAAATTTGCAAATGAAACGACAAACGATCGTGACATGCTTTTCTTGTTGGACCTTTGTTTACACATGTATGTTAGATGGATTGAATGAGAGGAGACTGACCTACATTCACATTTATTTATTCCGTAGCCCTTTGATTTAAGTGCAATCTTGCGAATCAATATAGACTATCAATGGAGATCTGTAGATGTATTCGACTTTTATAGTCAGAAGTATTCGCTTTACAAGATGATTATATTCATTTGAATTTATACAAAAATATACTTGAGCCAACGAGAGACAAGATTCTTTTAATCCGGAAATAATCAAAACATATATAATACGAGTTATTCGCGCAAACATTAGGCCAGCTTTAATCAGGCTTCATTGAAAAAAAATTTCACCGACCGACTGGGCTTGATGAAAGGAAATTAAAAATATCTCCATTAGCAGAGCCCAAGATTAGTCGCGAGCGCTAAATTGAAAAGGTTTGAAAAGGCGGCCAGAAGCTGGTATTCCCGCAGGAAAAGGGCAGAAACCAATTCCCTGGATGTATAAATTCACGGAACTCGTTCGGTATAAATGACGCAGCCAACGCATTTTACAGTATTGCGTGTCCGAGTAGAGGGCCTCTAAAAAGGAAGGAAAGCTCGCGTCTAAAAAAAGCTCGCTCTCGCTGTTGTTATTATCGTTATCGCTGTTAATCATCGCAAGCCTCACCGCAAACTCTACCCTTTTCCTTATACAACGTATGCGATCCTGAAAAGTTTGCAAGCTGCGCCGGTTGTATACATAAACTCGCTCTAATTGTTCTTCAGTGCCGTGGAATTTTATTACTCTAATCCGCGCAATCTGCTATTACGTCCGTAGCGTATACAACGTTCCGGCTGCGCCCGACCCCGAGAAAAGGAAAGAGCTTAATTTATTCCGCGAGAGGGAAAAACGAAAGCAGATGAGAGAGAGCGGAGGGGTTACGAAGATTTAGGACTGTCAAGGGCAGCGTCTTAGAAACGTCTATATAAATTAGATATTTATGGGTCTGCGAGCTAGCCGTTTTTTAAAGCCGCACGGAATTAAAATTCTAAAGCTCAAGGGATTTCGTATTTATTGCTTAATCAACGAAAGCCAAGCAGTTGTAAGCGTTATTATACTTACAATAAATGTCTATTACAAGGTACTTTTCAAAATCTCAGTAAGCACCTTTCAGTCCATCCAAAATTGGATCGATCAATTCTGATATGAATTTTCCAATCCTCTTTCCCCAAGCGTCACTTATCCATATACCCTTGGCGCTCCATCTTCTCCATTGTTTTTTTTTCAGCTCTGCCTTACCTAGCACCGGTGAAAAGCACGAGATAAAGAGCAGCTCGCCCGCGCTCGCTTCCTCGGAGCTTTTAATTTTTGATCCAATTACCCCCCGCATACCTCAGGAGCTACGACGACGACGTAATTTACCCCGACGACGGGTCTTTGTCGCAAGCGACGCACGTTACCTCCCACGGGGGTCTCCGAATTTATCGAAAATTTCATTCTAGGAGGACGAGGCAACGCTATTATAGGCCGTTGCCGACGAAACGCCGTGATTTATAAGGCTACCTAAGATTTATCTCGGACCTTTTTTGCGTGTCCTCGGCTTCTCTTGTTAGGACTCTCGTTGAGAAACAAAGTTGCTCGGTAGGGATTTGCGTGTGATTTATAAGTAAATTAGAATGATCAAGGGCGATCTACATATAATAGAAGTTCATGAATCGTTGAGAAGAGATATGGGATCAAAACTTTTACAGATTTACATTTTACACGATTGTTAAATATGGAACTGAAGTATAAATTGTTAGAAACCGTGCGCGCAGCGACTTCATTAATAATTATGACTATACATTCGCTTCTTTAGCGGCTTATCCCCAAGGGCTTATTGTGTACGCAGAATTTATTATCGACCAGATACGCCGTAAGCGTGTAATAGATCCACGGACATAAATTCAGTCCACGTTCAAAGTATTTCCCACTCTGTACGGATACTTGTGAACTTTAGAATATAATCCACTCGAGAATATTCAACGCATTGAAGCTTCAGGCTAATGAAATTACGTTACTCTCTAAATAATCAATCGCAACTACTGCAGACGCGCAGTATACGTAGCAGTGTCCTCGCCGTCAAAGTAACCCTCCTCCAAAAACAATTACGCAATCCTCCAAGGCCATTAAAAAGCCAAACTGCTTGGCTAACTTGGAACATCCCAGGCCGATCCGGCGTTATAACTCGAGCGCCATCGGTACATCAGGCTTGCGCACACTCGACCGACACATACCCACGGAGCAGAGAACCAACGGAACACGTCGCTCGTTAAACTCCGGCAATCGTCAAAGGGCCTGGCGAGCAAGGAAGCGCAGCAACTTGGACGTCCAGCCCCGCGCTCCTCTCTTCCTTTCACGAGTTGCTACTACTCGCTCTTGCTACCGCCGCTTCTTCGAGGACGTGTCCGTGAAAGCGCGGCGAAACTCCCCCGAGAAGCGCCGCGCGACCCCCTCCCCTCGACCGGCGTCATTTCCGCTGAGTTAACCGGGATAACGATGTGTAATCACGAGTCTCGCGATTATAACCCTTCCGCGGGCGTGGCCTCGCGGGACGTATAAATAAAGCAAATAACGGCGTAGATGCGGGCCGCCGATAATTTCACCTGAACCCCTGTGCTTGGATTCTATGTCTATACGCGATAGCGGCTAGTGCAGCCTCTATCCGGCCAAGGCGACCGACGCGACTGGATTATCGGGTGCCGACAATTTTGGCCTCCAGACGACTGATGGAATTCTCTTTGCGGCTGAAACTAGGCTTAGGATAAGGGATGGTTGTAGCAGCGCTATATGGTATCGTCGAATGATTGAGCTGTTTAGGGGGTCGATGGACGAAACCGAATACTTGGGTGAGCTTTTTTGACTACTGTTTCATGATGACAAAATAGGAGTTCGATAGTGGTTTCGCCAAAGGTTAATTCTCAATATTCACAAGTCCTTATTCTGCCTGATCAATATGATTCAAATCTGCACGAGCTTCAAGCCCGAACGATACTTTTTTGGAATTGAATGCAGGTATTCTGCGCGACGTCTTCGGCACCCAGGCAAATAAAACTCCTTACGTTGTGAAAGTGTGTTCACTATAAAACTTTGTAGATTGTTGGGAGGAATAGAAGTGTCCGTAAAATAGGGCTCTAAACTTGCTTACCAAGAGCTGGAGTTAACATTTTTATTTATACCGTAACCTTATTCGCTACTTCAACCATAAATTCAATGTACACGAGTGTCCATTAATTTGCACCCTTTTAGAGAAGCAATGGGTACTGTCATTAACTTCAATGAGCTAGGCGAAGGAAGGCTTTGTGATTTTACATCTGGAGAGAAAAAAGAACATTTAACGAAGTTTACATTCTCGAACGAATTCCAATCGTTGACTATTCCCTCGGTATAAAAAGTCTCGCGGCAGAATTCTGCACCCGGAATCGCAAATCCCATCAAAGAGACATTTATTTTAAAGGATACCTTATCAGCATACAAATGCGCCCCGACGAAATCTCGATCGCATCCAGTTTGCGCGACGCACGAGAAAATAAGCTCGATCTCGCAGCTTCCCCGAAGCTCCCGGATCCAGGAGTGGCCCCGTCAAATTCACACGTCCTTTCCGAGTCGCGGAACATTTATCAGGGCTGAACTTCTTTGCCTCCCTCCTTCGCACGCTCGCGCTCGCGCACCTCGTGCATCCGAGCAATGATTAAAGTTTGTAAAAAATGATGCTTTTATCTTTGCTGCGTTTCCTGCAGCTCGCGCGTGCTCTAACTCTGCGCGTCCTACTTTCGAAATTGCTCTTTTACTGCCGGCATCGTTAAAAGCGTATTATGGAAGGGATTTCGAAATAAAAATTTCATTTTGATAAAGATTTGGTTTTAATAGTTACTGACAGTTCAGACGGTATGATGGCGAACAACTTTATGGTTGACGGTTTTCGCATCATCATATGCAACGTTGGTTATTATTATAGCGTAGGCCGTATTTTTTTTTGCAAAACTGTGAATATTCTTTATGCTTTTTATAATAGATGGTTTCTTGAAAATTAAATGTTATGGTTTGAACACATCTATATTTACAACATTTTTTTTGTAAAGAATATGCTAATAAATGTAATAAAGTACAATACTCTTCAAACTGAAGACAAATTTTCCACCTCTCAAGCGCTTTTGACTATGAGCGTAGCTTTTCAACTATAAAGTATAATACGAAATAGGCATTTTGTAATAGATAAGTAAATACAATGTACATTACCCAAACGCAAAGATAAATTTTCCACGTTTCAAATATGTGCTCACGACTATGAACTTTTCATAACCATTCAACCTTTATTCAACTGTACAGTATAACAGGAAGCAGACGTTTGGCTGATAACCGAGATCTTATATGTTTTGTGCTTATTGTGTTTGATTATCTTTTACTGACTAAAAGGAATAAATTTGCCAGTATTGGCAAATAAGATAACAATAGTTGATTAAGAAAGTCAAATTAGCTTATCAGTTTACATGCTGTTCACATTAATTATTGTTGAAATTATTATTTTTATATTATTTTACGTTAGTTAAAAGCATCCATATTAGCATTCTCAAAATAAAAGTCAGTATAATTTCCATGCGACTGTGTTTCTAAAAAATTGCTTACCAAGCCTTAAACTAACGGCCTCCTCAGTCGTAAATCAAAATTCAAGCAGCGCTAGAAGAGCAGTTTAAGCAAACTCGAAACAAAATACGAATTTGAATTCACTTCCATTTCGCGCTGAGCCGCTGGCCAAGCGAAAAAACCTTCTCGCAGAATTTACGATGCACTATACGCGCGACTCCACCTTCATTTCCACACGGTTCGACCACCTTTACATCCCCTGTATAAAAAAAATAGACGGAGTAAGAAGGTAAGTAGAAAGGGGTGTGGGCCGAATAAAAGCGAACCTACGCACTGAAGTGAAATGTCGCGCGCTCGAGGCTCATCCGCGAGTAAGACCGACCACCGCCGAGTCGTCAAGACGGCAGGGAGTTTTACGATTAAGCGCCAGGTCGGATCACGTCTTCGTCTCTATCTGGGCGGAGATTTCTTTGCGAGGGGGTAGGAGTGACGAGGATAGTTTGAAGGGTTGAAACACGGAGATTTTCTGCCGGGTTTCTAGTTTTTTGGGAAATGCTTCGAGTTTTATGGAGTTGAATTTACATTTTGTAGTTACACGAAATGGTCTTCTTTTATTAGCCAGAATTTCGTAGGGTCGAATGTAAAGTTTTTGTTTTATAGAGATTGTTTTTCTTTTACTTTTTTTTTTTAATGTTCACAAAAATGTATGCCATCAGAGAAATTTTTAGAAATTTGAATAAGATGAAGTTTATTCTAGTTTGAAATTTTGTGGAGTACTTAAAACTCAATATTATAGAATTAATTTTATTTTGGTAGCAAAATGATGTTTCAAAATGCTGTTTATAAGCCATAGTTACTGGAAGGCCAAGAACTTTTTGTTTGGAATCTGGTATAGAATAAGGTACTTTGAACGTTTGAGAATAAATATTGAAAAAATTATATTATGTTAAGAGTGCAATTATAATATTTATGCGGCAACTGATAATACTCTTTAGAAATATAATTCGCAAATAAAATTGATCAATCAAAAGACTTAGTTAAAATATCTACTATAACGTTCGACCTTTGAACTCTCAGGGCGAAAGTTCGCCATCGTCACGTCCCCCTGAGTTCACGGTTGCAGCAGCGCAAGCGGAAGTAATTGCGGCAAGCGATCGAGTCCCGTCTTTTTATGAGGCCTGGACTCCTCTACCTTCTTCACCTTTTTCTTGCTCAGAGGACGCGAAGAAGACGGTGCAGAATTCCATGTCAGCCTCCGTGCGCAGAAAACGAGAGGGAATGACGTCGCACCGGGAGGAGACGAAAGTGATTCCCGAAAGAAAGTGTACATTGCGCACACCGGCTATGAATAATAAAGCGAGGGCTTACTCGAAGTACGGTTGAGAAGAATCTTACCAGAAACCGATAAAAGAATCGTTTGTTACTAACGAAATTGTTTAAACCGAGATTTAAGTGATTGCGTAAATTTAGGCAAATGTAACCCGATTCGTGATCTATTAAAAACGGTACTATTAAATACGATCTATGAAACATAAAATAAATTTCATCCATAAAAATCTGAAAGTATAAGAATACATGTTTTTGATCTAGAATAACAGAATCAAAATTGCTTTAGTAATCATGTTTGATTTTTTGATAAAAGCGAGTGGTTTCGAATTTAAACACACACCATATACACTATACACCAAGCAATTTATTCGTAAACATAACTTATCTATGTAAATAAGGCAACGGAAGCGTCGTGAATAATATTAACAAAATGGAATCAGTATACTTCGAAATTAATTGTAATGTGCCTCTGTGTAAATACGTACGTTATCGTTTGTTCATTTCATATATTAATAAAACATGGAAAAGGAATTGTGGGAGAGGGAAAAAACCGACAAAATTTGTATATATATATCGCCTGAAACTTGAGGATTTATCAAGCTCGAAATACTCTCTCGTTCAAAGAGCAGTAGCCAGAAATTTCTCCAAAATGGCTCGGTTAGTATTTGACAGATGATAAATTATAAACTATATGTTCTGCAGATCATAAGAGTAATGAAAATTTTGATTTTAAAATTTAACTTAGAATAATTGTATTTATTTCAGATCGCGAAATAGTAATAGCAACTTGTTAGTAACAAGTCTAGCTCTTGTACTGGTGTACATACATTTATCAACTGGTAATCCTATACCTGAGCAGGATGATCATATTTGTTATAAAAAACCTGGTTCAAATGTCCGAGTATTGAAAAAAGATGCAGCGATGGTTATTACTCAATGGAGCCATCTGATGAAACCAGCGGTACTTATACAAAGGCTGCTGTAGCTGCAAGCTCCATACAATGCGCTGATATCGGTGCAAAAATGTTGAAAAAAGGGGGATCAGCAGTAGATGCTGCAATCGCTACTCTTCTTTGTGACGGCATTGTCTCTCTACAAGGGTAAGAATTTAAAGAGACTTTCATATCATAACAAAAAAAGTTATGAATCATAGTATTGAAATTAACTTTTTTTTCAAAGATTGGGAATCGGAGGCGGTTGCTTGATGACAATTTGGGATGCAAAAGAAAAAAAGCACATTTCCTGAATGCCCGTGAATACGCCCCCGCAGCTGCCTACGAAACAATGTTTAATGAAAACACCGCAAAGCAAGCATTTGCCGGTACGAACCTTCGAAATACCATTTTTCGAAATTATATTGAGTAATATAAAATATTCTACTCAACATTAAAATTAAATTATTGACCCATTACTTTAACTCAAATTAATATTTAAATTTTTAGGTGGTAAAGCGATAGCGATTTCTAGAGAAATAGCTGGTTACTGGGCAGCTCATCAAAGATTCGGTAAATTGCCTTGGGCCGATCTTTTTGAGGATGCTATTAAAATTTGTGAAGAAGGTTCATACGTATCGAGCTACGTAGCTAATGATATTAAAAAAGTAAAGGAAGACTTGAACGACCCTCAATTTACATCACTAAAAAGTATTTTAGTGAAAACAAACAACGACGACAAATATCCGGGGTTTTTGGATGTTGGAGATAAAATTTATAGACACAAACTTGCTCAAACGTTAAGAAAAATCAGAGATCAAGGAAAAGATGTATTTTATAAGGGATCAATTGCCGACGATTTAGTTTCAGAAATAAAAGTTGCTGGTGGAATAATTGAGAAGAAAGATTTTACTGATTATACGTAAGTATACTCGTAATATTGAATTCATCTCAAATTATGCTAAAATAATGGATAATAAATGACATGTATATTTTTAGTGTTGAATAGAAAACTCCAGCCAGTACAGTTATTAATGGAAAGACGTTGTACTCGGCTCCTACTCCAGGATCTGGTGCAGTCCTTGCTTTTATGCTTAACGTTCTTGAAGATTTCATCCTAGATGCACCAAATAAGAAGGTCATGTATCAACGTATTGCTGAAACTTTCAAATGGGGCTATGCTAGAAGAAACGAAATCGGCGACTTTATTGAGAGAGAAGAGTATGCTAATAAAAAAAAATAATGCTGAATGCAAAGTAAATCCAAATGATGAGGCTGGCCTCAAAACCAGAGGATATTGCTTTATAAAACAAAACGATTTGATTTGGGACAAAGATTGTTTAATGTGTAAGTATAGATCCCATTAAACTATCGATTGTGCTCACACTAAAATACCTAATGACGCATTTTATTTTAAGCGGTTGTCTTTAAAAAATTGCTCGATAAAGAATATGCTGAAGTAGTTAGAAGCAAAATTGAGGATAATTTAACATACAACGACTTCAAACATTACAATACTACTCAAAAGGGAACAATCGATATGGGAACGGCTCATGCTTCTATATATGCAGAAGATGGTTCTGCAGTTTCTGTTACATCTACCATTAATCACGTGTAAGTTCCATCTAGCTAAGATGATTTTTTTTTTTCAAATAATACAGTGTAAGATAGCTAAATTGTTGTACAATACAGGCTTGGCTCAATGATTCGGTCGGAAAAAACTGGCATCATTCTGAGCAACGAAATGAATAACTACAGTTACCCTGGCGTTGTTAACGGTTTTCTTTTTGAGCCATCTGAATATAATTACGTCCGACAAGGATCTAAGCTGCGACCAATGAGTTCGATGTCACCAACAATAATTGTGAGTTCACAAAAACAAATGCATATTATATTTTTTTAGAGACTGACGTTCATACATACTTTTTAGTTAAACGAAGATAAAACAGTACGTCTCGTTATTGGATCTGCTGGAGGAACGAAAATTACAACTGGTGTAACTCAAGGAATCATTAATAACTTAATATTGGGGGATGATATCAAAACTGCTATTGATAAGCGTAGAATACATCACAACGTAATTTATTATTTTTATTTATTAGATATAATTTTTAATGTGAATTGCCATTTTAATGGCCCCAAGGTTATTTGTAGCTTTGGCCAATGGCAGTTCAAGTAGAACCTGGTTTTGACCCGGAAGTTACGGCATACCTAAAAAGTATTGGGCACGAAATTGAAGGCTGGCTTGTAATAACAAACACGCTTGCTGCTATCGCTGTGAATAATGACAGTATTACAGTCAGCGGAGATTTCCGGCGCGAAGGTGGAACTTGTGCTTTTTAATTTGTATTAATTAAATGAGTATTACTAGATATAATGTTATTTAATAATTAGTCTTAGTATTTATTTGTTTCATTGTAAATACACGTAGAACATGTTAAAACCATTCCCATAGTGTAACAAATAAAAGGCATGAATATAAATTTGTTTTATTTTTCTTAATTAGAACCACTACCTATAATTCGATTTATATAGGATATTTTCGTATTTTATCTCAGAAATCTGAAGGCAATCATTTTTCTCGCTTTTCGTTTGAAAAACAGCCAACTCACCATTACCTTAAGATAAAGTAAAATTCTATTGTTTTTTCATAACTCATAGCATTTTTGTGCGACGTTTATCATCATCACTTTACAGACAGGCAACAGAGTAATCGAGTATTTAAGACTTAACTCATACGATTTTTTAGATAGGGAAGTATCAAAATAAGTTCTCCACCACGAGTGTGTTAGAAAATAGTTAATTTTATAAACAATAACATAATTTAAATACATTTCCTAAATCAACATTTTGTTTGAATTGTTGATCCCTGAATACTATCCAAGCAATCGCAATCAATCGAATCTTGTGCGTTCTCCTCAGTATTTACGGCTCTGGCTCCTAAACGATGACTTGCTTTGCTGGCTATTCGACGGCCATGTGGCGATTCATCTCGTGACTTATGAGGTGTCGGCGCTCAACCATGTTCATAATGCACTCGCCCACACAGCTGTGAACTGCAATGCTTCTGGTCTATAGCTTGGCACAACGTATTGGCGGCTGCGAGCTCTGCATCCAACGCGTGATTGATGGTGCGACAATAACGCGGTTCGAGCTCTCATTGAGGACGAGCCTCGGCTGCGGCTTAGCAGTAACAGAGCTTTATTGTTCTGGAATGCTAACGTATAATACATTGGTGAGATGTCTAGTTCAGCCAATGGAAAACCAAAAGTGCCTTATTTCTTTTTTAATTTTATTAACAACAGCCTATTTAGAAAATATCCAATACTTTTATGATCCGTATACAAACACAATCGAACCAATAATAATTTATATACTGTGTATTTTGTACGAAATGAATGCACCATGTTTATATCCACTAGTACATTTGTAGGGGCTCGTGAGCACCATCCTCTTAAGAGTATAAAATCATTATTAAATTATATCATTCTCTACTGCGGCACACAATACAAACATCCAAAGTCTTTCAGTTTGCGAAGTTTGTTACCAGATTTTTACCAAACGAATAGCTCGAACAAATTCAAGATGATGCGTTCGCACGGAGATTTTTCTGTTTTCTTCTTATTTGTCAGTTTTGCTTTCGCTTTGCACTAATGAAACCATTAGGCATCGTACAGCTGCAATAGCCAATACCTCCGCAGCATCTCATTTCCTTAGTCCATCCTATTTTGTTTCACAATTCTTGGAAGCGAAATGAAAAGGAGAGCAAAAAATGATGATAGAAGAAGAGGCGAAACAAAGAACAAGAGAGCCAGTCGACAAAAACGTGGAAAATAAGAGACTTATATACTCTTATTGTTTACAAGACGGATTATCTCGCCTCCAGGAGCCATGGAAAAAGGACAAGACCTTCTTAACCAGGCTGCACATTAAATATGCAACTTATACTGAGCTCTATTGCTCTATTGCTCTATTTGCTTTCCTGAGGAGTAAAATTCAATCTACAATAATGCATCTTCTTCGCCTCGTTCTCTGCTCTACTTCAGAACAGTAGTAAACTGAAATTACCAGCCCACACATTTTTCCCGCTGTGCAGCGAGCAGAATACGAAAGCACAAGTAAAAGCGTCGCGCCAGTCCCGCAACCGGAAAAACTCAGCAGATCGCATATTCTCGAGTTGCTTCCGGTGACTATACAACGAGCCGGAGATCGCGCGTAAAAATGGTAGATGCATTTTGTGCAAAAACAACGAAAAAGGCATATTATATACCTTCACTTCCGCGCATTTACGCATAAATACTCGTTATACTTTTGCGCGGGTGGCTGGTTGTTCGGATGCTGCTTTGAAAGTGTGCAGCTGCTGCAGTCGCAGCTCGAGCTTATTCCAGCCCCTGAGTTTACGATAAAAGCGGCCAAGAACTCGCTGATGCAATTTAAACTTTTGTAAGCTTAACGCACTGAGGAGAGAGCAAGGGGATGTTATATTGAATCGCTGGACTTTTTTAATAAGTCGTTGTGTGGTTATAAAAGGCTTTTTTTCGAAAATGAGAAAACTTTTAAAGTAATTATAACATATGGCTTATGGCATTATACGATTGCGAAGTTCCTTTCGGTGGTTATTTCTCATTGACTCTTGTGCTCTCGCTACTTGCGTTCACATCGATTTCAACCGCATCCAGCGATTTTCACATCCATCTTAAAATAACTTAGGTCAATTATTAGTACGAAAGTAGCGACGGCCCGGTCGCGTCACGTTCGCGTTTACGATTGAGCAAACCTGCGCATCGCTTCTCTTCAACAATGAGCAAGCCTGCAGTGCGATAGAGACAAAAGCCACGGAAACGCCGACAGCAGCTCTTCCGTATACACGCAGACGGACATAACTCGGTGCGGAGCCGCCGTTACCCATGAGGATCACGTATGCTTTTGCAAGGACGTTACGGAGCATCATGTTCTATACTCTCTCCTCCTCTTTGGGCAAGCATGTATAACGAATGTGATATATATTTGGCTTATTTCCAAAAAGCTCTCTAGTTTTGGCGGTTCATACAATCTCGATACTTCCTAGAGCTTGAAAGTTGCTATTTTGTCTAATTATAAAGCATTGATTTTCGAGTGTTTCCAGATAATTAAGTGAGCTCGAATCAATCATCTGGCGCATAGTATGTATGCATTTTGCATTACAAGATTAATTACAGAATGGCTGGTATGATTGAAAACGTGATGCAGCACGTTTATATAATCATACGAGTATATATATTGGAGAAAAATGAGATAGCGTTAATATTGATTTGATTGGTCAACGTAATACAATAGTGAAAATTAGCATATCGGTTCTTCTACTGCCAATATTTAGGTCATTCATATGCAGCTCGGTAATCAGAAACACTATTGACGCGTTACCCGCGATTAGCAGAATCAACAACGGTGGAAACGCGTCGAGCTCAAAGCTATAGCTTGTTTGATGTAGGAGCAACCTAATACTCAATCGGGCTTTTGACTACGGCATTTGTTCATAAAATATTTCGAAGCCAATTGACCTTTTATTAGCAACAATTATTATTTTGGGAAAAAATATTGTGAAAAAATTCACATACGAAAATTTTTTATTAGTTTTGCAAAGTTTGATGAAAACTTTGTCGTTTACTTTACAGGTAATGCATAAATCGATACCTAAACTATATATTTAAGTAAACCTGCCCAACAATAGTAAATACGTATGACATTGACAACGAGAACAAAAAAGTTTAAGCAAATGCAGAAACTTGCAAATCGATAGCCTATGGATTGATGCTTACCATAGGGATTTCTTTTCAAAACACTTTAGTCTCAGCGAGCTCGTCGAAGAAAACGGTTAGTAGTTGATCGCTGCTTAAATATAACAACTGATATATAAAGCAATTGAAAAAAAAAAAAAGTTACTATCAATAAGTTGACTGTTCATAAAAATATGAATGTAAAATAATTCGCATATGGTATTATTATAAATATAGGAGTAATGAACGCTTTACCAAGAAACGAGTGTATTCAACCTGTAATTAATCAAACCATAAAACTAACCTTATACCAGATAACGATAATTGAAAATCTGACAGATTTTCATTCGTGCATATTTAAAAATACGGAAGGTGATGGTAACAGCATTTAAGACAAATGCTGTTACCATCACCTTTTATTCCCACTCTCTAGGAGTCAAATAAAAGAAATTCAACCACAAAGTCTTTAACAGCAAATACAAAAAAGTCGCCATCGATCGTACGACCAAACGAAATCCAGGGTAAGACAGGGCGAAAAGCGCCCAGACGGTAGAAACGAAACTAAACGGATTCGATTACCGCGGCAATTGTCTGCGCCGGGCGCCGAAGGCGACGCCTTTAATCGAATTAACCGTGTAAATACGGATTATCGGGAAAGACCGCCAGCCCCGAGATAAATCGGGAGACGACCATTCGACGACGAGCCATAAGCCGATATATTCGTTAGATTAGGATGAGTGCCGAGACTCTCGAAAGTCTTTGGCCGTAGGTGGATAGATATGGAGAGAGAGAGAGAGAGAGAGAGAGGGGGGGGGGCCGCGCGAGCTATAGTGAGATAAGCCAGCGAGTAGTTATGGCGCGAAGGGCCCGAATTTCGCGGAGCCGTTATCTGAGGATTTAATTGCAGGGTTGCAGCGATTTAGATTCGGTGGATTTTTGGAAGTCCGTCGGACAGGCGCTGGGAAACTACGGGCTTTCGAGGAGTTTAATTGTTATTGCCGCTTGCATCTCGAGAGACTGATTTCAGAAGTTAAGAATAACTTTGGAATTGAATGGAGTGAGCATGAAGCATATCCTTTCCGTTATGTAGAATTGAATAGTGAATTTTGTTGTTAGCGCCAATTTAAATGATTTGTAAAGTCGTACACAGAACTTCGATAAATCTCGCGCTAAACTCCTCTCCGGAAAAATATCTACGGAAATTTTTCTTTTTCCCATGGTACACCTTGACATTCGACCACTCGAATAGATCTGCATCTTCATTTTTCTTGCATCGCGCGCGCCTTCTTCACCTTCTTTTCGCTGCGATATTTCCCGTAGCGCCGGACAAGTCTCCTCTCATTCCTTTTTCCCTATTCGGCCGGCAGAGCTTTTCACTGCCGTCAGAGGGCCAGAAAAAAAGAGAGCAGGCGATATGTTTTTCCACAGGAAGATGCGGAACGGTGTATTCGAACAGGCATGTATGAAAATTCTTCCGGAGTGACGTGCGCGTTTATGTTGGTCATGGTCACGTTTCGTCGACGTCGAGAGCAAGAGAGTATAAGACGTGCTATGCGCGGAGGAACGTCGGCATTCGAAATGCATTGACCTGTGAGGTACAAGGGCCGACCGGGACAGCAGCAGCGTCTGTGAATTTCTTAGAGCAGAATTTCCGTAGCGAGACGAGGTTCTGGAGTGAGGCGGAGCCGCACTCGAAATTCGGTTTTCATTTTGAAGAGGATTTTCGAAGATTCTTTGAAGAGAAACAGAGGCTTATATTTTGTAAGGGAGACCGTTGTGCTAAGGGGAAAGCAGCGTTTCGCGAAATTGCATTAAGTGTAATTTCGTTATACGCGATAGCTCTCATTTTTGTAATTAGCAGTTCATTAAACGAATCTTGCAACTCCAAAAAAAGAGCAAGACGTAATTCTCGAAACATACATCACCCTTCTCAAATAATTCAAACTTCTTAAGCTCCCATTCTTTCAACGAAGATAAATTTCGAGCTGCGCGAAGAAAAAAAAAGTCACTCTCCAAACGTACCCAAGAGCAACCATTATTCCTCCGCGCGAATAAAAAGGCGAGTAAAAAAAATCTCCGGTCCGCGGATTTATGCACGAAAACGTAACTCCTTCCCCGAGAATAATGCCGCCAATTCTCTCCCTGGTCACTGTACTCGGCATATAGTTTGCCGTCTAAGAAAGGCGGGTTGTCGGCGGAGGCGTAAGAAACGAGGTCGAGTCCTCTCCCACCGCCTCTCTCGCCCGAGAAAGCTCAGCGAAAGAAAGAGAGACGGACGCGTAAGAGGATGAGGCCAGAGCGTACTGTGTGTCTCCGAGGCGTGTATACAGTGTTGCAGAGAAGAAGCCAGTGCGCGACGACCATAAACAATGAGAGCTCGAGTGTCCAGTGGCAGAGCAGCAGGGAGAAAGGAAAGAGCTTCATCCGCGCGACGAGCAGGACGAGAGACTTCCTCGGGACGAGGGGAAAATAAATTTCGTGCGGGCAGTCTAAGCCGGCGCGCGGAAGCTGTCCAGAGAGCGAGGCCTGCCCTATCCGTGTGACGCTGATGTTGGCCGCCGAGGAGCGAGGCCAGCGAAAACGAGACCGAAGGAGCGCCGTTTGTCATCCTTTTGCGCGGCGTTATTTTATATATTTTATAGAACGTTATTGTCGCGATAAAAGAAGAGCGCCCGGACGTTGTTTGCGACGTATTGTTAGACGTAGCAGAAATCACATTTTTTATACAATGCCTCGGGCGACGATGCTTCGTATTTCTATTTACGATCTTGATGATAATTATCGAATTATTACACTGGCTTACTTCTCGATTCAACAATACTATAGGTACCGCCGAGGAAGCTAAATAGTCCAGTATGCCTTGGAATAATTGAGTTTATATTTTTAGATCTTATTCCATAAACGCCGATCACCGAAGAACACCAGTCTGTAAATCATGAATTAGCACACAGGAAACATCAATCTAGCTATAAGCGATTATCAGCGACAACGTTTATAAGCGACGACGCCGCGCGAAAACGGAGAACATTTGAGAATAACAGAGAACTCAGCTTGGAATGAAAACCAAACTGGCTCACGAGCATCGTTTGTCATCCTTCCGGTCCGAGAGCCTTCCCTCTAGTAGCATACTCGTCCAATCTTGAGAGAGCCAAACAGGAAAAGCGGAAGACAAAGACAGGAGGAAAATTTCATAACAGCGCGCGAAAAGAGCCGATTCTCTCTCTTGAGCTACGAGAAAGAGAAAGGGTGATTGAGGACGCGGAAAATTGCGGAAGTTCGCGATGAACTCGCGGGGCGGGAAACGCTTGGGTGAAAAAGTTAAGCAGCGAAACAATTAATCTCGGCGCGGCGGCGGACTTCGGACTCGAGTAACTCGCCGCGCGCGGAGAAGAGAACCATACCGCGAGAGAACGTCGCGGACCAAGTGCAGAGTGATAGATAACTGAGGTTGCTCTGACCGTTGGGACGGTACTATTTTTCTGAACGACTTGCCTCGCGGTGAGTCGGTAGGTTATTAAATAATAAGTTGCGAATAACGCATTCTTTCGAGGTGAATATTCTTTTAGTTAAGAATTACAAGAAAATGCAGGCGCTGCAGCGAGCTTTGAAAAAAGCCGTTTTTCAGAATTTCGTAAAGAGACGAGTTTTCCATGCTCGTAAATCAAGGTTTATTTCGACGTTCATGCTCTCGAGCTTAGCCTTATCGTAAAAAAGAAGCTCGAAATATGGTCTCGCGTTTTCTCCTTCATGCATTTTTTACGGTGTATGCATTTCAAAAGACGTTGCAGAACGTTTAGGGCATTTAGATGCATTTATGGATGCTTTTCGAGCTGTTAGTAGAGTAAAGTTTCTTATACATTTCGTTTTTTTTTAAGGAAGATTTTAAACCCGACGGTAAGAAAATGTACTAAAACAACTTCATGGCAACAGATCACAAATTTCACCGCGAGCTCTATCACATCATTCCGATCTCTCACTAGGTCCAAAAAATCCATCCTACACGCCAGAAAATCCGTAATACGATCAGCCGCACTCGTCCTAAGGGGCTTTCTCTCTCTCTAGGTACATGAGGTAGTCCTACCGCACAAAAGGGCGAGAGCAAACCAGTAGCTCCGCCACCGCCTCTCTACAGTCGGAATAATTATTCGTCGAATTTGAATGCTAATTTTGAGGTCACGTTTGGCTCCCCGATGGCCAGCGTACTGCTCTGCCGAGCGTCTCTCGCGCGCATAAAGCAATCAGAGGCTTTTCGATGCTGCGCTCGCCAAGCTCCATCGTAATTCCGCGCCACGTCAGTTTAACCCGGCAATTAGATCCGCGGACGCGCGCGCTACGGCTTTTCAAAATATAATCGTATTTCAGCACTGCCGCGGCTGCTGCTGCCGAATCGAGCTTTTGCCGATGCGCTGTTGTGCAGACTTGCGAGTGTTTGAATGCTGCGTCAGAAGAGGAAATCGAGCTTTCGGAAAAATAGGTCGTTCAGTGAGATGGCGCTCGTGAGAGCGCAATGAAATTCGCCGTATTTTTATCTTTTGTTCATCCGAAGGGGATGAACGAGCTTTAAAGCTGTTCAAAAATTTAAAACGCGAGTTTTGGCAGAAGGAACGATGATTCTGATTGGCATTGCGAACGTTTGTATGCTCATCAGTTGTTTGAAACGAAAATAAACTTTTTATGACTTTGAAACGGGGATACAAGCATGTCTTCATGGAGCAAAGACAAATGCACTTCGAATCATACAATATTTTTCCCCAAAGCAAACAAAAATTATACTTTCTACTTGGTCTTATATTTTGCAAGGCCAACTACAAAGCACAAGGTAACAACTTTTCACGCGTTCAGCCCCAGTTATTATACAGCAATAAAAACGGGAAACTCTTTTTCTCTAATCACCCTCATTAAGGAAATCCCGCGAGACCATAAACTTCTCTGCTTCTCGCCGATTACCAGTCCCGGCGCATCTCACGAATCAATGGATCCTCGAAAGTTATCCACAAAAATTAAACTCTTCCACTTGCTCGGCTATCTGCTTCGCCCCTGATAGTCTCGCGCTATAAAGCGAAACCGAACGAATTCGCGCGGATGAGAGAAGAGAAAGACAGGGATTTATCATCTATCGAACTGCTGGCGCAAAAACTGCAGCGAAAGAATGGAAAGTATTTTTCTTCTTTTATCATCCTATACTTTTTCCTGCGGTTCTTTTATCGGATGTACAGAGGAGAGAGGAAGAGAAAGAACAGTCTGATGCGCACTTACGCGCGTAATCGATCTATCCATAGTCGCGAACGACGAATCGCTTGCCAAGACTCGCAACAAAAATTCGAAAATAATAGCTCGGCTGCGGATATTGTCACGAGCGATGATAAAACGATGGATGTGCAAATCAAGCTTTGTCTTATTGTTACTAGAAACTTCTTTCGATATCACCAATTATTCGGTCGTCAATATGTACGTGTTTTGGAAACTTCGATTGGAAATTAACAGAAAAAGGTCCCATTCAGTCGTTTGCCAGAAAATTGTCCCGATAAAACGTAAATAAAATCGAATTTCTTAACCATCGACCAGCCGCAGGGCACAGCTCGCCGATCGTGTAAACACGCCTACGTCCGCGAGCGTGCAATTTCAACCGCGCCGTTTCCAAAAAATTACGTCGAATCGAACAATTGTCACTCCCACCAGTCCCCCTCAGGCCGATCCTGACGTGCAGCAAAACGCGTTACAGAAAATTTCCGAACGCGCGCCCAGGGTATCGTAAAAAGCTCGCTCTCGCTGCTCGATTGAGCTTTTGCCACAGACGCAGGCACGTATACACGAAAAAGCGAGTGAACAGAAGCTCGAGCGCCGGGAATAATTCGGTGGTCGGCCGACGATGAAATAAAGCGAAGCCCCGAATTTCGCAATTTCCCCCCGGCTATACTGTCGCCCTTTGCCACGTGATTCTTCTCTATCTCGCTGCGCAATAGGCGGGAGAGGAAAAAAAATGTTTATTTAGGTAGCCAAAGGAAATTTATTCCGGGACTCGACTGGCGCGGGAGTACGCGTACGCGTATGCATCGGAATATATACGAGGGTTGCGTGGCAAAGCTGCGGGGTGCGCATGTTGTGCGAGAATGGGACAGGTATGCGCTCGCGAGTTTATTGAGTCGCATTATTAATAAATGCGCGCACGTTTGTGGTACATAGCGGATACTTGAGTATTTGAGATATTCAACGTATCGCGTTAGTTAACTCAGTGTCGGACAAAAATAACCATGTTTTTTTCAGTCATCATAACTTTTTTATCACATTGGGCCGATTTTCCACTAATTAATGTACCTTTAAAAACTGGACTATTATAACTGTACACCAAACAACATATCAATCATATATTTTGAAAGCTCACTCAAAAAATCTTAAAAAATAATGAATCTAACGCCAATAATTTATAGAAAGATATCTCCAAACACGTTGCTCATCAAGCATTACTTTCCTGTAGCTATATAGCGGCGCCAGTCAAAAATCTTCGGCGCACAATGCTCCCCATCGTTTGCTCACCGCGACATAGGTACTCGTCGCGCGGTGAATGCAGCAGCAGCGACAGCAGCGAGACAATGGGAGCCGCGGAATAATATACAAAGCGCAGAGCGCTGCGCCCCTCGATCGCGCAGCACAGTCTCGGGGAGCGAGGCGGAACGGTAATTGCTCGTGCAAACGCGCAAATTGTCTGCGTAAACACGCGGTCCGGAGACGCGTGTCGCGCTCTCGAGCCGAAGGCGCGTGGGAGGTAGGGAGTCGCGACTTTGAAGTCTACCGCGAAAACGTCGTGCCGTCGACTGTCTTTCGTTTTGAGATGAAGCAGAAGAACGTCTTTGCTTTTGCTTGACGCATGGCGATGTCATTGTTATCCGATGGATGTTGATTATCCGATGTTTATTACGGCTGTATTCGTAATATTTTACTATGCGCTTTCATTACCACGTCTCGAAATCTTTACGCACTTGAAAATCACAAGCTCAAAGCAATGAGCCATACGTCGTATCCCCCTTTGAAAGCATAATGCAGGGCCAGAGGGAAGTGAAGGTGTGCGAAAGTGCTAATACATGCTCGTCTGATAATCAGGAGCTAATGGGAGGGGGAGGCAAAAGCGCCCGGGCTGACACGAGTTTTGTGTATAGAACGCGGAGGTGCCGAGAGGAGCTTTTGTGTGTACGCAGGAACTTTGTTTTCATTAAGGATGGCGTCGCATATTTTTGCTCGCGTCGAGTACGTGCGCCGCTGGTCGTATGCAGCTTTATGGTATCACGGGCTTTTAGAGGGAATTATTTAGTTGCCTTTCGTGTAAAGCCGGAATATGTTTTCGACCTAATCGACATAGAGTAATATGCGGGGTGGCTGTGGCATTTGGCGAATTTTCAACAAAATTACACGAATTACATCAAGTATTTGTTTGAAATTATTTACTATTTGTTTGAGTACGATGATATAAAACCTGCACCCAGCGAGCTTTGAAAGAACGGATTGCCATACTGTTGGAAAGCTTGCAAGCTACAAACGTCGATCTCAAGGCTCTCGGCACTCGTTTAACGTAGTTTCCGATATCGTTGGAATAAGTGGTCCTTTGAAATACTTTCGAGACCAAAGAGATCGTCTGTACAGATCGAAGATTTGTACAGCTTTGATAATTCTAAATTTCGAAAACACAACTGCAATAGCAAACCACAGCAATAGTTCAACCCCTCGATTCTCTCCAGCAGATGTCCATCTGCGGCTCTAATTAGCTGACGCACTGTAACAAGCGGGAGCTTGCAACTGCAGCGACTCGTCGAGTATGGCCTGCAGCGACAGCAGCAAAGGTGTGCGCCTCAGTCACTTTCCCATCCAGTTCTCGCACGCATCTGACAAGCCGAACGGAACGCGACGTGACGCTCGAGACTCGACATCGGCGGCAGCGGCGAACGTTGCATCAGGCCGCAAGCCGCGCATTCGTCTCACTCTCTCCCGCATACATCCGAAGGGGGTAGTGGGTAGACGCGTACGCGGAACGCTTTGTCAACGCTTGTAACGAGCTGTCGGCGTTATTGCAGCAGCGCGGCGTCTCCGGCGGCGAGCTACAGCCGGAACTGACGCGGCGCTTCTAATAAAACGATCGCTCTCGCGCGCGACGCGCCGAATGTACATGCATGTGTGCAGCGCGTCTGCGGCTATGGGGGTGTGGGATATGCGCGCGTTTGATATAGACGCCGTGTAAAAGCCCTGCGGGTCGGGTGGAGCGAGTGAGTTGTCCGGCGGATATAATGGCTCCGCGAAAAGTGGGTTAGAGGGGGGAGAGAAAAGTTGGTAAGAGAGGTGATGTATGGTCCTCGCCGAGAGAGGAGTGGACAGCTGGGTGTGCGATGATGGGGGTTGCGGTCGCTCATGCTGATTGGGAAGGTGGGACTGATCGAGCTTGAAATTTCAATGTTTTGACATTTTGGTACAGAAATCTTAATTTCGACGATTATTTCGATCTATTAGCTCACAAGCTCCGTCATGTCCAATCGAAGTGTGACCTCTGGTCTTTCTGATTTATTGAACTTTTTCACGGACATACGACTCGCCCCTCGCGTGTCGCACATAACGACCGATAAATTCGAATGGTCGTCTGGAAGGCATTACTGTCTCGTCTACGGGTACCCGCCCTGCAATGTTAGCAACAAAAACATCTGGCTTTTCATCGGAGTCGACGATCGTGTAATATTTTTTTTACGATCGACGGCGCTGAATTTGCCGATTATATTTTAGTACGCTTTGATGGGAGAATGACTCAACAAATTTTTTGCGAAAACAATATTGTTTTACGTAAAGACGCATATATACTGGTTATTGATGGTACGTACCGTATGAAGGAATAAGCATCGTTTAGGCACTACAATTGCGACTCACCTGTAATGAGAGAAAAATTGCTTTGGTTAATTATCGTGAAAGTTAAATTTTAAATGATTTAATTGCGCTGGAAGCATTTAATATAACATTGACGTGAATATCAGTAATGAACAAACGCAAAAGTGCAAGAAAAACTTGTGGGCACGAAATCCCTTAGGTTACCTCACAACGAGGAAAACTCCTCTAGCACCGAAACTTTCGTTCTCCGCAACGTTCATCATTAATGATCATTTCGCCGCGTATATGAACTGGCGTAGCCACTTGCACCTACAGCTCACGACTACTTCGCATTTTTGCGAAAAGTTTCAATAAGGCAGGGAAAGGAGTCGACTCGCGCGATCTATTCTCATAAAAGGCGCGGTGCTGAAG
Organism: Nasonia vitripennis; assembly: GCF_009193385.2. Taxonomy (NCBI): domain Eukaryota; kingdom Metazoa; phylum Arthropoda; class Insecta; order Hymenoptera; family Pteromalidae; genus Nasonia; species Nasonia vitripennis. Next base: position 9,418,575 of record NC_045757.1, read on the forward strand.
CGCAACAGCAGGCGCCAGCCTTCTCCCCTTCGTCTTCTTCTTCTTCTTCTTCCCACTCGCTAGGCAATATCAAACGGCTCAGCACCACTTTTCTGTATATCTCCGGGAGGCAATTTTTTGACTCTTCCTCGTCCTCTTTCTCTATCTTCTCGAGCCTTTTATATTGTAGTCTCTCGAGGACAGGGTATAACTTAATATCCGCGGGTAAACTTATTTTCTAAAGGGGATGTGTGAGTGTGAGGAAGAGAGAGAGAGAGAGAGAGAGAGAGAGAGAAAAGGAGCACGGGGAGTAAGAGAGAAAATGATAGCGAGTCATTCTGCAGTTCCGAGAGACGAAATTACTTTCGCTCTTTGATGACGAATGCGAAAAGAATGAGGCGCAGTGATACGCGGGAACTGTTTGTGTATAGGCAAATATTTGAAATAGAGGATGTGTATTGCACTTGTTAAAGACCGAGGAATATATTAAAAACAAAATAATATCAATACTGTTGACGACACGTAATTATAAAAATACGCCCAGCAGCGCAAACAATATTTTCTTCCAATAGACGTAATGTTTGTAATGTTTTTCAGCACAATAGACGGAAAATTTTCCATTTCATAGATTTTGACAGATACGCGCTTCAGATAAAGAAAACCGATATTCCGACAGTTTACTTTCATTCGTGAGCAAAAATGTTTTTAAGAGAAAATAAATGCTCTGAAACACGTGCCCGTCGTAACTTCGCATGAATGCCAATAAAAACTAACACGTGGCCTTTAGTTCGAATATGTTATTTACAATAACATGATGAGAGTTTAAACACGATCGACGTAATTGCTTTGCCCTTCCCATTATCGATTTTGTCACTTCGAAAACCATTCCCAGATACGTGTTTGAGGAATTACAAAATAAACGCACAAGAAAGCACCTATAATCGACTCCAATACCAAAGCGATTAAGGGGGCACACCACCTTTGAAATTAAAATCAAAATTTTTCATTAAAAATGTATAAATACTTATATAATTGAACCAAATTTCATAGAAAAAAAGTTACATGATAGTTATGTTAAAATTAATCAAAAATTGATAAAAATATCAGTAATATGCTTATAAAACTTTTTCTATGCAATTTAAACCAAATCCCCTCATTCATACCATAACTAATGTACTTTTAAACAATATCCTGGAGTTAGAGCTCATTTGGGCCATTAGTTCCTTTGGAATCTTACGGTAAGTGAATTATGGACTCCCTACTATACGTAGGTATTATAGAGGTATATAGAAGGTGTAAAATCATCAAAATAAAGGTAATTATGTCTAAGAATAGTAATAAAAATTTGGTTCATTTATATAAGTATTTATAAATTTTTAATGAAAATTTTTGATTTTAATTTCAAAGGTGGTGTGCCCTTAAGCCCGCGAGACGCATAAAGTGTTTGAAAAAAAAGCTCCTATACTTCGCGCCACATCGTATATACGTAGGACTATGGAGTAAGAATGTGAACAGAGGAAACAAAACTCGATTTGGCAAAGTGCGCACGCACACGCCCGAGTCGCCGTCGTCAGCAGACATAACCGTCGAAAAGGCCATAACGACGTTCGGCCGCGTGTCGTGCATCGCGCGTAATTCGATTCCAGAAAGCGGAACGACGCGTCGCCGCGTGGAAAATGGCGCGTATAGGCGCATCGTCGCCTCCGCGTGTGATATCGCTTCGATAGAGAGACGATGGTGGAAGCTGAGGGAGAGCACGTCGCACGAGATCCCGACGGACTAAGTTTCGCGCATAATCTGCCACTTGATGGCTGTGCAGCTAGATTTAGTTTGCGAGTGATTGCTCTTTAGTGGACATCGAAAATTATTTGTCTGAGCGTAACTTGCTGCATGCCGTGTAAAGCGTACTTATTGATTTGTCATGGATAAGTGACGAATTTACTCGTAATATACCCTTTTCAGGACTTTAACTTTAACACAATAGATAATTAATCGGGCACAATCAGGCCAACAGGCCTTCTTCCGAAAAATTCGATAACAAATTATCGGATGTGCTTGTACGTACCTGTTACTTTAGAAATATGCACCGCGGATAGTAATAATGCAACGCTGTTTTTTCAGCTCGAAACAGGAGATAAAGAATCGACGCATACAGGCGTACATATAGGAGAGAAGCGTGTGTCGCTAGCGTGAGAGAAAGCAAAAGGCCAGTGGCACAGAATTTTCTGCGGGGCGTCCGCAACCATTTCGCATCAATCAGTACACATATCCGCGAGTATCGCAGACGAACGAGCTCTGCTCACACCGGCGTATATGCGCGTTTGCGTGGGAGAGAGCGACGCGCTCCAAAGAGAAATGGAACGCGAGCGAAACGGCCGCGATAAATTCTGCACCGAGCGATCCAACTTCGTTTTTTCCGTAATTCCTTTATTGCGGCTGACAGCGGAGGATTAACGATTTTCGAAAGGCCTCTCGGTTGTGCCGCGCCGCCCCTACCTCACTCCCACCATCGCGTCGAATATTTTTGATGAGGGGATGAAAGGATTAATCTGGAATTTTACGTTGTTTCGGATATTTCCAAGGTGATGTAGACTCGCGCGCGTGCGTGTTTCTGACTGAAATATGTATGTGCTCGCGGGAAATGCCTTTTTTTGCCAGAAACAAAGCGATTTGACAAAAAAAAAGACAACCTGAACGAGCGTGTTACGACGTCACTTTAACCACCGTTTTTACCAGTTTTGAATGCAACGGCAAAAAATATCAAAGCTTCGTGAAAAATGTACACCGAGATGTGTACACAGTAACTCGAGAGCGCCATTAGCCATTAACGTTGAGCTCGTAATTTTTAATATTTCATCCGCCCAATTTTAATCGCATATGGTGACCGAAAATAACGTTTTTTAAGTAAAAAGATTATTTCTCTTTTTCTTAAAGCGTAAAAATAGGGCACAGAATAATTAAATAACACAGAAATGCTCTACTGGCTGAAATTCAGTGGGAGCATTAGGGCTCGCTCTCATGTGCAGGAAAGCTCGAGCAGAAGCTCACTAATTCACAAGTATCTTGCTGGTCGGCGTTGTCGGTACTAAACCCGACCATGTGACCCGCAACACACATACACACACACACACAACAGCGAAAGCTGCACAGCAGCAACGGCATCGACTACATCCTGAGAAGAGCCAAGGCATACACGTATACGCGCAGAGACCCGGAGAATAGAGACGACGACTACGACGATCCTCTGCCAGCATTATACGAGCAGAGCTAGCGGTGGCGTCGCTTTCTCCGGGGAAATGGAAGAGGGGTCGCGACCTCTCCGCTGTCTTTTCGGTAAACGCCTTAAGTAAATATGACGAGTGCGCGTGACACGTATACGCAACGTCGTCGTTGTTGTTGAACGACGAAGTGGAGTGACGTACCGGAGGTGTATGTGTGCGATCCCAAGGCTTTGAGTGCTGTATCATCGGACGAGAGCCGTATGTGACTTTTGCTTGCTGCTTCTTTCATGGAGAATTTTATGGAGTTTTATTTATGGTTACGGGAACTGGAGTCTGTGTGTAAGCGAGACGTTCGACTTGAATAATCCAGCAAAGATGATCGAGGCTCGTTCATGCATACTGTTGTGATTCTATACGTTACGTTTCAATGATTCAAAACAAACCAACTTGATTGGCGTCATCATTGCGTAAAAGCCAATACGATACGATCCGAGAAGATCGTCGAAGTCAATCGTTTGATTTAAATCGCAAGAGCCCACACAGCATCTTACACACCCGATAATTACGCACTCGAGCCTCTCAATCTCTCGAATTACCGAGAGCTGAACACGAAGCTCTAACGATTTCCAGCGCGCGTCGCGCGGATTTCAAAGCCGTGAATCAGCGCGCCGTCGACTAACGTAAATATAACGCGCCAAGTGGCCAGCACTCGACTCGCGGGTAATTGGCCGGCTTTCTTCCTACTCCGAGGTGGTCTACGCTCTATACAGTGGTGCGAAAGGATTTCTTCCTCTGCAGAAAAATCGTCGCGCGCTCTTCTCGCCGGCCAGAACAAACGAATTGGAGCAATTATAAGAGACGGCGCTGCAGCAGGCGTGACGGGAAAGAGAATGATCGGTGCCGAGTTTATCGAGTTTGTCGGCTGAATTGCTCGTTTGTTTGTATAGATGACGTAATTTTTTTATTGTTATTCAAGGCGATGTAAATAGCTCGTTTTCTCCATTAAGAAACAAAACTTATTAACGATCTTCTAAACAAAGCATCTAACTAGCGATATTCAAACAATCACTCTGCAAATCAGAAGCTCCTTCAAATAAACGTAGCCGCGAATAAACAAGCCACGTGCGCGTGCGAACGCGAGTAAAAATTACCGATCGTAAAAGGTTCGCATCTCCGGCGGCTTTCTCCAAAAATACACAGAAGCGCGCGTACCGTTAGCCTTGAAAACACCCCGCAACTCTCGTATATAATACACGTACGCACGAGAGAGGCTGCGCCGTTTGGTCTAACAAGCCGTTGCCCTCAGCGCGCACATGTGTACACGTGCAGCCATTCACTTGTCGCGCGCGGCGCGATCCTCTCTGAACTCGTTTTTCTCGCGCTCTTCTCGTCGTGCTCTCGTCTGCAACCTTTTTGTCCGCTTCTCTTTTTAGTTTCGAAAAACGCCTGCTGCTGGCAAATATACGAAATTATTGTCAGAAAATGTAATTTCTAAATCTTATGCAGAATATAACGGTGGCGTTCACGTACTGCAATAAGCCTATATCAAACATCGATGGCCTATAAATTCTGAGATGGGAAACGCGTCTCGGCGGAGTGAAAAATGACAGCGATCTTGGCATCTCTAAATTTTCCATATCCCAAAAGTGGGTCGCGCCCATCCAATCCAGTTCGTCGCCATTAAACACAGATAAGACGCCGAGAAGGTTCTATCCCTCGGCAAAATCGTCGTCGTGCCGCATACATACCCCTCGTCGAACTTTCGATCGCGAAATTTCAATGACTTTCCTCTTTAAGGACGAACGAGACCGATGCTTATCGAACCCGTTGGATTGCCGAGTCCTCGTGCTCCAGTTTTCTCTATATACGGAAGTTACGCGTCGACTATGCTTGTATAAATCGCAGAATTGCAGGATCGAGCATCGAATTTGACGGAACCTTTCGTGTGGAAATTTCAGTCTAATTGGAGAAAACTGTACGTCGTTTTGGTATGGTTGAAAATAATACTATGCCCACAATCGCAAAAGACTAATTATTGAATTAATAAAGCACTGTACAGCTGAACCACCTTTTAAACACAGCCAATCAGCGGTAACATCCCCGATTGAGCAAGACGTCGATAGCTCTGTGAAAGGCAGCAAAACACTCAACTTTTCCACGCACACACTAACAACTAACAATCTACTCCTCGTCGTGCTTAACCAACCACGTCCTGCATATCATTTAGAAGTTCTCGCAACGGCAGCTGAACAGCGAAGGTCGGTGTCCCTTTTGCGCTGCTCGAGGATCTTGCGAGATCACAGATCGTGGAGAGTAATCCATGGCTCATGCATCTATCGATCGATCGGTCATGCTCTACTTAAAGTGCTACTTAAAGTCGGTAAAGTGGCGCCTGTGATAATAGCTGAGTTTGAGACAGAGTCGAGTGTAATGGATACATTGAGTTGACGGCTTGATATATGGTGTAACAGTAAAGGACATTACGTATTATTATTATTACAAATGCAAGCGTATGGTGACGATTATAAGAGATACGCTTTTGATGAAATTTAAATACCAACAGCTGCATTCATTACGAGCAATTTAAACCCTGTTAAAACTAAATTCAGAGAAATGTTTTCAGTGACGTATATTTTGCAGGTGACAGAATCACGAGCCTCGACATAATGAATTGGCTGAGCATAGCCGGCATTTTTTAAAGCGATACTCCGAGAGAAAAAAAATATTACGAGCATCAAGCTGCCTCGAAAATATTTAATGCGCGATCCATTAATCAACGTTTAAGTACTAGCTTATCGCGTCACTCGGCATATCGAATTGCGTTACGAAAAAAATCCGCTTAATTTATCGCGCGTCAAACAGCCAGTCCGGCGAGTAAATAATTATGATTTGCAGCCGACAAGAGTAAAAAGAAACCAAAACTCCTGCGACGCTTTAAAAAGATGCCACCGCCACGAACGAGTATGACGTACTTCATTCATCGCGACTTTCCACAAATTTCAAGCAGTTAAGTGCACCCAACCGAAGCATTGCTTCTTCCTCCTCGATATATATTATACACAATCCGGCCGAGTGCAGTGTCATTATCAGCTCGCGTGAATCGCCAAGTCGCCTCGGCGAATGATGGATTTAATGGCCCGCAGTCGCTGTCAAACGCGGCAAGCAAGTGCCTCTCTCTCTCTCTCCTTCTCGTCGTCGATTGTAGTGCCCCTGAGAGGCGAAACACGCGTTGGCGCCCGGAAGCGCACTTTTGCAGCTGCGCGGCGTACATACCTGGTATACGTGTCTACACATGCAAAACGAACGAGACGCTTGATTTTGCAGCGCGCGCTGCTCGAGAATCGATTATGCTTATAAGGGAGAGAAGTGGCCGCGGGAGTGCTTTTGTATATGATGCGCCTTCGCGGAAGTGACGGCCTGGATTTTCTTTTAAGACGCGGCTTGTTACGCTCGAGTGTTTACGAGAAATTATCCTTTTTTTCGCGTTTTCCTGATCTTTTCATCGTTGCTCCCGTTTTTTTCTTCTAAATTTATTATATCGGATCAGAGGTGAGTTTCAGATTTAATAAATCCATTAATCCTTCGTGAACTTCAAGTTCGAACCCCTGCACCTCACGATGCAAACAATTTAATCGCAATCTACGGATAAACAAATAACTTCAACGATTCAATTCGAATCAATAAGACCATACCGCGGCACCATTACTCCCAAGATCACTCCGTAACGCGAGTTCCATCGATCACCGCATCCGCATCCCACCACCAGCAACAACAACAACAACAACTAATAATAATACCGAGAGCATCTCGTCGCTCGAAGGAATCACCTTACGCACTCGCTACTTACACGTGCACTCGTATCTCGGGCCGACGATCGCTCATCGGCCACCGCAGGGGACAAAGGATTTTTCGCTCGACGAACCTAAAATTACCGCGGCACGATCATTGCAGGGCGGTACGAGGCCCGCGGGCCTGATTTATCCGAGCGAGTCGCGCATTCCTGAAGGGCTCGCGTGTAAGCGCGGTTATTCTCGGAGGAGACCACCAGCGATTCGGCTTTTTGTTTGCTCATCACTCGTACGGTTCTGCGCTTTTGCCTGTGAGAAAGGGTGAACGGAGAGATGTAGTCGCTGGAACGAAAGATTGCAAGCGTGGATGGAATATATATTAAAGAAAAGAAGCTAAAAACGATTTTGTGATTTCGTAGCATGTTGTGCATTAAATGAAATGATAATTCATTGGACTCAGGCCAAGGCTGACGAAAGGTACAGCGAAATTGGCATGGGCTTGGATAATCAGAAATGTTGATGGTTTTAGATGTTTGATCAAAAGCCGTTGCCGTGAGTGTAGGTAAACTTAATCTGTATGTAAATCTGTTGTTTAAACTATAAGGCTGGAATGATGAGGCTGTCGGTAATGTATGCGGAATCAAAAGCGAGAATTGCTATTTCAATTTCATTTTAATGTATCCCATGTTATTATTCATGAAATTTAAATTCGCAATATTTGAATACGTAAACACCTATTCTCTGTAACTTTCAATTATTTAAATATCGATTAAAATGAAATAATTTACTATTGAACTCGTATCTATATTTTAACCAAAATACAATCGATCGTGCACTGCCAAAGCGAAAAATAATTCTTACATATCTTTCCATTGCTAAACATCCACGTAATTATTTGCCCCTTATAAACTTTGCAACATACTTATAATGGCCAGTTACACGCTGGCAAAGCAAACTGCTATTGAATACAAAGGTTTCTTTGCTTGATACATATTTGCAGTCCAAGGAAAACCTGAATGTCGTGAATAATGAGGTATATGCCTCGTTCTTTCCTCAATGAAGCCATTCATGGCTTTGACTAACTCTCGAGTACAAAGTCAAGCTACAGCTGGCGTGCTTATTAAAAGATTTTTAATAAGATATGAGTGTGCGCACTTCAAGAATTAAAAGAAACTTGTAAAAAAACTTTAAATTCTCGATAAAAAATTGCGAACCGCTACAAGAAATTCATAACTATAATTGTATATCGTCAAAGAAGAAATGCTTCGACCTGTATTTCCGCGAATGGATATTGTGGCCATTATTTACAGCGCACCAAGTTAATCATTTATTATAACTCAATAATGGAAATAATAAAATGTCGTTCGAACTTTACTCTTTCCGCGATACTAGACCCAATTCAATCATATTCTTCAGGAAAATCCAGGAAAAGAAGTTTCCCTTTTACGGGTCCTAAATAACGAGGTTCTCGGGACGAATAATTAGCGCCGAGCATTGTCGATGCTGGCGAGGTATTATATAAACTACAGAAGCACGATTAAACTCGAACCGACTTCAACGTCTGGACTAATTAGTTTCATCGGAAAACTCGAAGTAATGGTATAACTACGTTTGAAAGCGGTATTGGCTGGCACGAGTGACAGAGCCGCGATTCAGACTAGAAACGGTGTCAGCGGGCTTTAACTCGAGATGATCAATCAAACTCTCGCGTTCGATACGTAGAGCTGTCTTGTAAAAGTATTTAGCGCTGTACGATATCAGTACACATTTTGAAAACAGCTTTATGTCCAAAAAGTATCTATCACAAAGATCATTCTTATTATTTACGCTTTTTAATAATCGGAGAAGCACAACTTTTTACAAACGAACAGTCCGAATACGAAAACCAGTTATTGCGCGATGGATAAAAACCTATATCGTTGCTTAAAACGCATTTCACGAAGCGCGCCGTATTATAAAAATTAACATTATTCCAGCACGGAAGCATAAATTTCGCCCAGCGCGCCAGCGACATCAAAGCTCGAAAAGGCGCACGAATTCTCATATAGTCCCAGTTTCGCGCGTTATCGTGCGCCAGCCGAAAACATTTATAACCATATAGCAGTAGCAGAAGCAGTCGGCGACAGGTGAAAATAGAAGAAAAATCAGTTTGCGCTCGTAGCTCGAGTCCGGCGATTTAATCTGCATTCGTTTTCAGCGGGATCGAGGCGCTGAATAATTGACGCTGCGCCAAGGGATTTTCTCCGACTCTCGGGATTTTAATTCAAACTCCGCGCGAGCGGACACACCGGGTGTGAGCTTCTTGCTCGCGCATCTCGCTGTTTCGTCGAGGGGAATTAGCGAAATTCCCGATAGACTTTGCGCCTCTTTCCGCTCGAGATGTTTCACGTTTTCAAGTTTTATGATGGAAACTGGCGTAGGAATAACGCTATCGAGAGGCGTTTCGGGCAGGAGATAAAAGGCATGCGCGAATTTTTTTAACAAGAAAAGTGACCGGATCAAATATTCGACGGTAATTGCCGTACGCGTTTTATGCTAGCTATTGATTCGCGCAATTTTGGATTTTGAGGCGAGTGATTTTTAGAGCGAAAAAAATGTTGATTGAAAAATGTTTTGAACGGAAAAATTAATTTTTCCAGGTTAGCAATGAGAAGATAATTTAATCGAATGTGACATGCTTATGGATGAAACGTAATGAGATCAGCCGGAGCTTCGAGAAATTACTTAAAAATTTTCCTCCGGCAACCCATTATCGATCACCCGCAAAAGCTCGAGGCAAAAAGAACGTCGAAGCTGCCCAGGCAATTAAATCTAAGAGCCTTGCGCCGTGACGCTTTTCACTAGGCGAGTCACACAGCTTCGCACGAAGCGATAGTCAAAGGGCTCGGGAGTTAATTACCGGGGCTCGACTCGCTTCTTCGCCGAACGATCCGCAAAAAGACGAACGCTGAACTTTTATCATCGATTTTTATCGCTCACGTAGTCTTCTCTCTTTCGCTCGCTCTCGCGCGCGCGCGCACCGCCTGGTCGTAAACCACAAGTGGCGGACGGTCAGCTCTCGAGTGATATTGGAGAACGGCCGAAGACATTGTGCTCGCGGATGAGGCGCTGTTGGAAATTTTCTTTTACTTTATTTCTTCAGCGTTGAAGGGCCCGGATGATCATCCGCGACGGTGTAAATTATCTTAGCTCGAGAGATGGAAGGTCGGATAAAGTCAGGTAGTAAAAATTTCGTGAGGAAAATTGCTAAGGTGTCGTTGCTATAATTGCTATAGGGATGCCGGAAGAGCGTCTGGAAGGTTGTTGATTTAAGGCAGATTTAAGAGCAACACACGTTTTTAGACGAAATTATTGCAAAATTCTTCTCGCAGACATAATCAATAAAAAGATTTAAAAAATCGACTCAGTCAGAGAGTAACGGATACCAGCAGTCCAAGCTACATAACTCTTTGAGAAAAAGGGTCCAGCGATAAGTCGACAACGAGACGCAGTCGAATTCGAAATGCCGATGTAATTGCGCGCCAGAAGCGAACGAAGATGAATTAAGTCGCGCGCAGGGAAAAGCGAAGCAGCAATAATACCTTCCTCTCTCTTTCCGTCTACCCAACGAGACTCGTTAGAGCAGCAACCACAGGAGGATGATCATTCGTCTCTTCGAAGGGGCTCTTATCGGTCGCTGTGGCCAAAATAAATTAGCGATGGAAAGGCTGGAGACCGAATCGGACGTGTATTGGAGCGACGCAAAATATTACCGGGAATGAATAGACCGACTTTCGAGCTACGTCTCGAGTGCAGCGAAAATATGGAAAATCGAGACGAAGAAATCGAGAGAAAAGCAAAGGCGGATATGAAGTTGTAGGTATATGACGAGAAATTTATAATGAGACTGTCCAGCAATGAACGGGTATGTACATTTTTTAAAAAACTATACAGATCACTCGAGTTAGAATTTATAAGTATTATCAAATTAAATGTAAATGATGAAACAGAAAATCGAGACTAATGAGTACAGGGAAAGACGGACGTGAAGAAGATTTACGAGGTGGAAAATTTGCATATTTAAGAATAATCAGGAATAAACGAGTGCATGATAGTAATACATTTTTAATAACATTTTTGATAAATATCGTTACGGAATTTATATTTTCAAATGGAATGTCTAAATTTAGCTTTTCACTCCTGCCCTTTAAACTGATGAGTCTGACTGATGACTCTTCTACCACTTTTTCGACTTTGACTAAGTTGGCGTGAGAGAAAATTAGCAAAGAAATTTAAAAGATGAAAACTTTGAATGACGTTTACATGAAAATCACATTACTGGTCGCAGTGCTGATTAAGAAATGTTTTCTAAAATTAACTAATATTAAGTTTTCAATAATAAACATTGCAATTCGTATTGTGGATTCCGTAAGTATCAAGAAACATCCACAGAATGCAGTTCAATTCTACTGAATGAACAATCAAGCCACAATGGCAGTAACAGGCCGCAATAAGATTCCTCAGTTCCTTTTCTTTCCTTGCCCACTTGGAATTCAAAGCTGGTCTGATGCACTAATGGCCCGAATAGTCTACCTAATGGTCAGCTTAGACGTTTCTTGGCCCAGTGACTATAGCAAAGAATCCCGGGCGATTACGAATTCCAGTGGGCATGTGCAAACAAAATAAAGTAAAGATCTAGTTTACCTAAACGAAAGATTAGTTTAAAAATAATCGTTACGATGCAAAATTCAAAATAACAGTAGTTCTTGTTTTAAATTTCCTTTAGCCCTCGCCTCATACCGATATACACATAAAGAAATGTGCAAATTCACGAAGGGCCACTCGCAGAATTACCATAGGTACATCGCGACATTCGGGATGTCCGAGAGAAATAATACGGTCCGCGCGCAGAGCGAGATGAAATGCAGATCAGATCTCCAAGTGAAAAAAGGTATAAGGCGGCAGAAAGAGCAGAGGTATAGAAGTTCACTTTTGGCGACACGAGAAGCATTCGAAGCGACGACTCGCAACCTCACCGGGACGAGTGAATAATGCATGGCCCGGGAAATGGACCGTTGAGGCGATTTAAATCTCATAAATGCATTGTTCGTAGTCGGGTATTACGGGGCGCGTTACTACACTTTGTCGCGGCAGGAAGAAAACGCGCGTCGCATCCTGATCAGCCGTAATTGCGGTCTGTTAGAGCCCGTAGGCGCATATTCACAGTTGACGAACGTGTGAGATTATACGCTTTTCGAGACATGTGGCATTTTATCGTGAGTCCGGAGATTTGTTGCTAGAAAGCGCCAGAGTGCGTCTGTACGGCTGAGGGTGATTACTGTAGGTAAGTAGGTTGTCGATATTTCTTCAACGTAAGCGTTATTTCAGAGAATTTTTGTTGTATGACTGTTGGTTTTAAAAATATCTTCAGTGGTTAACCTGGTGACTAAATTATGATGTCAATCTTTTCTATTTGAGGAGTACGTATTTACTTTTCAAATTTGTTTAACTCGAATGCCTTATATTGTCACGAAGAGTACATGTCGAGGAATGTGCGGAATTTTTAATTTTTCCGTGTAAAAAATTTATTACGACCTTTCTTTGTTTATGCTTGTTAGGCTGCTTTGTTTATTTTTCCTCCTGATTAAAGCGCAGTTTTTTAATGAACTGATGCTCATAAATTAATCCGACTCGTTATGCAAACATTTTCTTGAAATTCCGTAATGACTGGCATAAAATATCTTGTCATAACTCTGAAACTCGGCGAGTTACAATTTATTTACAGCGCAAAATGTGTTCAACAATTGTTAATTTTTAAAAGGCTCCATATAATTCTTAAGCAAAAAAACTTTGAGGCAACTTTTATTCGCAAACTTCTCAAGAAAGTACTAAATCAGCCTACTACGTCACACCAGGCGAAAAACCTCCACTTGCCAAAACCATCGATGTACATAGGAGAAAGAAAAGCCACTCAGAGCGGGCGGGCCTTACTCGGTTTTTTTCAGTTTCATCCTTGGAAGCCAAGTTTAGTTGCTAGTCCACACAGACCTGTCCTCCTCTTTGCGCACAAACAAGCCAAAGCGTGTACGCGACAGAGGAAAAAACCGCGCGGGTCATTTGAGCGCTCGCGCGGAAACACTTGCTTTAACTCTTTGACTTAGCCGCGGGAATTTCGGAGGCCGCGAACTTTGCAATTAATAAGACACATATGCGTCGGTAGCGACGACGCGTCGCTAGCGCGCAATTACACGCGCTTTTACGCTTTTTCCCTTACCCCGTTTTGAGGGCAAAAAATCATTTTGAGCTTTGAGCTAGCGCGTATGCTCACGATCCTCACTATTACGTACAGCTTTGACTTTGATTCTTTTGTCATTTTTGAGGAATTCGCAGCGCTGTGCCTAAGTGTGCATGGGTTAGGAGGAGGAATGTTTAATGCCGACACGCGCGCGTGTGTGGATTTATAATGAAACGCCGACGTTTTTGCGGAAATCTGCTGCAAGAGTTACGAGGAGACGCCGTTAAGAAATTTTCTTCAACTTCGTAAATTTACTCCAATTTATCGTGACGCGCGTATTGCTGATAAATCATGCGATCGAATCGCGAGGCTATTATCCAGTAGCTGTGCGATAAAACTTCTGTTAGGTCAATTTCACGAAAAAATGAAGCATTTCTTTGAGCCCCCGTTTTTTTCTGCTAGCATACCTATATGCGGGTAGAAGCACGTGTGTAAATCGCTCGGCCTAGTTTCTCGATTCAGTCCATTCAATCGAAATACTGAAACGCGTTTCAGCGAAAACTGCTTTGGAAATGGAAACGAAAAACTCGCCGAGTAGACTCTCGAGTTTCTTTCTCTCCTCATATTTCTAAAGTATGATATTTCTACTGGTAGACTGAGGGAACATTACTTGTAAAAAATTGAAAATCGCTTCGGTTCTCGACTTCAATCTTTTCCAACTTGATGGTTTTCCAATCTACCAAATCTTAAAAAGAATAATTGACATTGTTAAATGTCCACGAAAAAGATTTATAGTCAGCGAAGTCGGAGTTGCACATTTTGGTGTCATTCTCTTTTTGGAAGGACATAGCAATATTTTTCTTCCGAGGTAAACTCGCCCCAGTACTCAGTTTCAGTATGATTTAGCTGCGCGCGTTCGCTTCCAGGTTACTCTTTGGAGCTTCGTTCTGTGTATACACGGACTTACACAGTTATACTGAGTATCAGCGACTGTCCAGAGAAAAGCGTTCGGAAAAATCATGACATATTCCAGCTTTTCAGGCTCCATCGAACTCCCGAAGTTACAAGAATTTTAAACCCCTTTGTCATATTAAAAAAAAGAGAAAACTATTGGTAAGACGACAATACCTAAAACGTCATATGACAATAGTTTGAAACTTGTACTTCAGCCTCCAAAATCGAAGAATTCGCGATAGAAACGAAAGAATATGTAAGTTGTAGTTACAACTGTGAGAACTGGAAGAAATGGTCTCTGGAGCTTATAGAACAGAAATAAAATACAAAGCTATTAATTTTGTAAGATCAAAAGTAGAGGAAAAAATCTATTCATACCGCGAGTTGAAAATCTACGTACAATATTTATTAGGCTTTATTTAAGTTATGTAGAGCTCTGCAATCTCAATGTAATCTACTTCAGTCGCCCCGCGCACACGGTAATAGAGCATACGCCGAGAAAATGTCACTGCGGGTAAAAGCAAGTGCACAAAATGCAGGTACGATATATCATTGAGAATTACAAGAATGCGCCGCGACATGATAAATATAAGTCGAGCGGTGTATATATTCTAAAATCGCTTTTCATCCGGCGCACAATACAATAACGGAAAATTGCGCTTATAAATTTCTCCAAACGATCGTTTCCACTTATTAAAAGAGAGCTTGGAGAGGAAAAAGAAAATTCACACGCACACACACACACACACACTCACCTAAGCAAACACCTTGAGCGTCGGTGAAGCCGCCGGCAGCAGAAAGCTAGGCCACTCGATGAAAAGGCGATAAGCCCGCTCGTAAATTGAGGGGGCCAAAAGAGCAGCCACTATACCGCGAGCCGAAGAGAAAGCCAAACTAAGCGAGTCGAGCCGGTGCATCGACACTTCCGCAAACGCGCTGGATTTCCGGACCGCCGAGGCGTTGGTTCGCGCGTCGCGTCGCCGCTCCGGATTTTCGTGAAATATGGAGCGGTGTACCCGAGAAAACGGGCTAAGTGTCGGCGCGACGATCACGTGTGTGTGTGCGCTCACTGGGTCGAAATGAAATTCTGCGGCGTGTCTTCGGAATGAAAACTTTCGCCTTCTCCGCGCGCCTTTTCTTTCTTTTTACTCTTACTTTCCGACGATTTTACACAGGTTTTTGGGTAGGATTTCTCTTTCCGGAGAATGCAGGAGTGGAGCTGGTATTGCTTAAATTTTGAATATTTTTTGAGCTACTGTCGGCAGCGGCGTTGATTCTTTTCTGAAATGATATCGTGCTTCTCAACCGAAGCTTGCGAAAGAAATAGTTTCCCTCCATTCCCTCGCGTTCACTCGCGTCGACGGTAAAAAATGAATTTAATCCCTCTAATTTTCACATCTCACCCGCTCTGCGACCTAGCTTTTCCTGATTAATTAACGTCCGCTCAAAAGCCAGCCATCCCCTATATAAATATGGCCTCACCGTATCGGCGAAAATCGACTAGCAGAGAATATTTTACTAAAAAGGATCAAACGTTCGACTATAGCGCGCCTAATCCCGTTAAGGTATTCCGCGAAGAGTACGACCTTTAGCCGCTCGACTCGACGCTTCGACTTCGATGAATTTTCAAGTTTAGCTCGTTAAGCGAAAGTTTGCTCGGTCGGCCTGCGCAACGTTGACGACGCGGTATGACTCCGCACTTACGTGAAAGAGCTTTTCCTCTAGCGCTAAATTTATTCTACTACGGCTTTGAGGGTAAGCTCTTTTTCCATTATCAACGGCTAATTAGCATTGATTAGTTTTTAACTGTTTTTGTTTACGGGTAGGAAGTTTGTTAGTCAGAGTATAGATTTAACGACTTAATTTTCATTCAATTTCGACCAAAATACGCGCAATGAAATATTAAAATTGCAATTGTTTCATTTTATAAATATGCATATTGCCTTATTGTTCGTTTCGCTTTCGATAAACAAATCATTTTTTATTACATGTCTCGAATTTCAATTGGAATGTAAAGCTATCGTTACCATCTGAATAAGTGATCGACAACATTGGTTTATAAATATCGATGCACGATCAAAATTTACATCCGCTCGTATTTCAAAATAAACTACAAGGCATTTTGCCTAATTTATTACTGATCAAGCGTACTGCAAAATAACACAAAATAAGCATACCATCGCTTCGAATAAACAAAGAGAATAATCAAACGATGCTCTAAACCAAGTACCAACACCGCAGCATAATCTCTAACCCATTCCTACCTCCCTTTTATCAATCTTACCGCTTCATTTCATCCATCACATGCCGCGCCTATAATTTGCATATAAATTCATCTCATCCCCGCAGCCTCGTGTAACTATACTCAACCGCGCACGCCGCCACCGATGCTGAACCTCCTCTCAATATTTAGGTAGCGAGGAAATTACAAGCATTGCGCGACTGATACTCCGACGCCAGCCGTCTGACACGTCAAATATTTGCTCGGGGCGCGATCATTAATTAAAAGAGATTAAAAGCGCCGCGTCGATTATGCTAAGCGCCGAGCTCGGCCGGGCGAGCGGATGAGGGCTCGAAATGAAGAAACTGGACAAATATGGCCGTTGTGTCAAAGGGGTGAGGAGGAGCATGTGTCCACGTTAAAACGTCATAAATTGTTCGCGAGCCGGTCGGGGACTGATTAACGAGCCTCCCACGAAATTACGATGCTGCAGATAGAAGAGAAAGAGAGAGAGAGAGAGAGAGAGAGAGAGAGAGAGAGAGAGAGAGAGAGAGAGAGAGAGAAATGAAACTGAATCTATGCGTTGATCGGCGCCGTTGTTATACGCAGCGTATATTGCTGTATTGGACGCGGGGAAATATCCGCATCTGGTTTGGCGCGACCGTTAAATGACTCGGGGATTTGGACGCGCGCGTTTTATCAGAGATGTATGGTAACGATCGGCAGTGATTTAGAAACAACGATTAATTAGGGTTAAGGGTTAAGCTCTTCTTTCAAAAGTGATGAAGTGCTTACCGCGCACAAAAGCCTCGCGCGATATGTAGCGGCTGTATTTTCAGCAGAGCTCGCTGTTTCTTGGAAAATGCCGGCGTATCGAGACGAATAACAAATTACATCTTCGATAAAGAAAGCGAAACCCAAGCAAAACTGAAAGAGCAAAGTCACCCCTGGAGCCGCACGGACTCGCGCAACCCAGTGCTGAATCATTAACACCTCTTCCACATTAAAATCTCATAAGAAGCCTTCGTACACGCTTGATTTCCATGGCAGCAGCATCCATCCATGAATTTTCGCCTCATCGGCGGAAAACTTCCCTCCGCTGCTTCTTAGACTCGTTAATCGACGTCTCAAACCTCCGACGTCTCGCCAACGCCATACACACCTGATCTCTACCTTGACTGACACAACTTTTGCAGCCGGGCCTCACGTTGGACGTCGACGGAAATTGGTGCTGTTCAGTGCTCATTTGTCCGCGTACCAGGCAGGTCGAGAGTTTTTGGAGTTTGCTTCAGGTAAATATTGAACTCTGTATTCCGAGAGCTGATGTTACTGCTGCAGGCGTAAGCTGCCAAAGCCTCCGGCTTGTATGTGCTCGCACGTTCGAGGGCAGGAAAGAAAGAATGGGGACGCCTCGGAGCACTGTTTCAGGGGATCACGGCTGAACGAGAGACGAACAAAGGGACGAGTGGAGGAGTTGAGAGAGAAATTAACTGGTAAGTAGTGAAAGTGAGGTAGATGGATCAAAGGGCTAGCTCGGAAGATGGAAATCTAGGTTATCATGGTCGTTGACGCTAACACCGCCAGGTCGGGCGAGGGTAAGTTTATATGCGGAACGATGATTGACGAGTGCAACTTATGACGAAACGCAATTTCCAGTGTAGAAACAAGCACTGCAGACATCGACGTTAAAAGGCATTTGAATCAAGGTAAATATTGAAAACGTCGACAAAGGATAACAGTATAAAGCACTTTCTGAAAATTGTGCCGACCTAACATAAAATGATTGCAGCTGAGCATTCGCAATGATTGCACTGCATTGCCTACCAAATGGATTAAATTGCTCGACGAGCCATTGTTACCTTTAAATAGTATCTCTTTGTTTTTCAATATTGCACGCGGCTTCGCAAAGCTTACGAAGTTCAGCATAAAGCCGCCGACAGCAAAAAGCTGTTATCGCCGATAAATGAGCTTTGAAAAAGAAAACGATTATCCCTCCGTAAAATTATTGTAAGCTATGCACTCCCGAACTTTGCGTTTCCGGTCTCCGCATCGATTGTTTACAATTACAGCCAGTCTATACAAACTTAGGCTTGGTGAATGTTCCTCAACGCACGTGCGCTATACTGCGTAGGCGAGAGGAGCGGAAAGAGACGAGACCAGTAACAAAGAGCCGGGAGAACAAGAGAGAGAAAGCGACTTTTCAGCTCTCCCTTCGACGGGCCATTTATGCAAATATTAGCCGCGAGCGAGGGCTCCTCCAGCTACTTTTCCCTCTCGCTCTTATCCGCGCGTGGAGTAGCGTACAATGAGGTAGATTGGTTCAATTGACTCGCTTTAGAAATCATTATTAAACTTCCCTCGCGGCTGCGCCCGACTCGGCTTTCTCTCGGTTCTGCGCGCGAGGAAGCGAGCTAGAGAGGGGCAACTTCGTGTATACACAAAATGAAGAAAGGTAAAAGAAAGTCGAAGCACAGCAGAGTCAACAATAATCAAACAATGAACGATAGCGCTGTGTATACACCCGGCGAATCATTTGTTCTTGCGCGCGGACTATAGTCCACCTTGATTAAAAGACCAAAAGATAACTTTTTGTTCGCGAAAGCACCGTACTAAAGCCGAACTATTTTTATCACTAATTTGCGTACCGAAAGGATAAAAATATACCCCTTTGCCATAAACGAGGTACAGCGAAATCTACTCCGACCGCGTTCGCCATTTCTGAGCCAATAAGTGAATAATCTGCTTTATAAGTTCATTATATCGCGCACGATACAAGGCAATCACCCGATTAACGCGTACAGTAGCGCAAGTGCGAATTTCAAAGTGCTTTGGCATGTTTAATTCCCTGGCTCACGCGATATTCGACAAAGCTACTCAGCTTTGCTCGTGCTTCCTCGTTCGAGAATCGCTGTGTAGCCAATCTCGCAGCAGCCCGCGCAATCTCGATCTGGCTGAATGACGATTTCGCGTTCGAACAGACTGACAAACTCAGCTAGTCTTTGCGTGTATTAAACAGTTGGAATTTAGTTTGAATTAATCGTAAATTAACGACCGAACAAATTCATCAGCATCCCGCTAACATCCAACGAATCCTTCTAAGCCAGCCAACAGTACTTAACACTTCTTGAATCGTGGAGAAATCAGCGGTTATTAATGGCGCGCTGAAAAGCGCGAATGGCATTAATTCAAAAACACGCACGCGAGCTTGCAAGCAGCGGTACACGCACGCGAGGATCAAAACTAATAACACTTCGCAATCACTTTGACGCGCGCTCACGCAGATTACATAGTACGTATACGTGCAGCAATTATATACAAGACGAAAAGGCGCTGCACAGTCAGATAGGCGAAACGCGCGCGCGCCAACTTGGATTACGCATACATGCGCGTATAATTATTCGTCAGGATTACGCGCGAGTATAAGGACTGATTTCCAGCGTACTAATTCGAAATTAATTAACCGTCAGACCCCTCCGGTCTCTCTCGCTGTTCGTCTTTCATTAAGTCGTTATACCGTTGAGCTGCGGTGCATACATCATGACGTGTAGGTGTGCGTGTGCGTCGCGCCACGGATTGAGTGTCGCAATTCACGACGGCAATTTTTGAGAGCAGAGCTGGGAATGCTATAACGCGCGGTTTGCACGTCAGGCGGGAATTTTGTTTCTACGAGATGCTTTCAATTTTAACTCGCCGCGTTGGAATGTTAATTTTGCGAGCGTTGTTTCGAGGGGAATTCGAACGACCGGCCTGAAAACAGATGTACCTATAGCCTTGCCGCGTCAACAAAGCGTCGAAAGTCACGTCGCATTATGTGCTCGTCGAGAGGGAAAGCAGCCACAAAGGGGTCAGTCTCGAGAGGAGTTTCTTTCATCCGGTAGCTGGAGAGGAAAGATCCTCGAGCGACTAATTTGCCCACTGACACAAACAGCTGGGCGGAGGCAGTTGCTCCACTCGTCGGAAGGAAGAGGAAAACTCGTCCCCCTTACGAGTTCATTCTTTCCTTGCGCGACTGGCTCTCGACGAGCAACTATACAAGCGGGTTAAGTCCGCCGAAACAGCGCGCGCGCAACGCCCCGAGGCCAACTCGTACACACCGCCTTAGTCCTCGTTCTGTTGATTCGAAAAACAGCCAAGTCTCTTCGGCGTTTTCTCTGCTCTTTTTACTGCTCAGCCGGGTGATTCGGGGAACGAAAAACAATTAGGAGAGGGGACTGTGTATTTTGAGGAGAGCTAATGCGATCGCGAGTTCTTTCTCTTCGGCGTTGAATAAAGCACTGCAGTAGAGCACGAAGCGACGAATTATTTGATTTTCATTGAATGTTAGATTTTTTGATCGCGTATTGATCGTTCGACCTCGTATTCGATATTCAATACGCAAATACACTCGTTACATCCCGCAAAAAACTTATCTGATCTCCCGAAGAATTTAAAATTCATATGCACTCGATGCTCACGAAAATAAAAAATAAAATCATCCCGTGTTCGACTCTGTTACATCGAACCATAGTATAATCCCAAATCGCCAACAAAACTATATAAACAAAAGCCGAGAGTGCAATCACGCAGCCAATCTGCAATTTCAATCGCGCTTTACGTCCCGGCCAAAGCCGGTCCAATAAATAAGAAACGTTTTCACGATGCGTTGCCACTATAGTATAGGAAACGGCGGCGGCGGCAAGAAAAGCAATTGCGGCCGCATTCGACTGCAGCAGCCGCAGGAAAATCAATCAGAGCGCCGCGGATGAAGCGTTCGGACCACCTCTCCACTCTCCGCGCAGAAAACTCGGACGGCTATTAAATTGCTCGTGGCCCGCCGTCGTGATAGAAAAACGCTCGAGGCTGAAAGAGCCGCGCGCGCATGTGTGTGTATGTGTGTGTGTGCGAAGAGCCGAAGAAAAGACGAGCGAGAAGAAAATTCGCCCGCGCACCTTAATGTCCTCTTCTTCTCTCCCCGCGAGTCCCGGTATTATCATTGATTTTTTATCCGCGGCTTCCTTTGTCTCTCGCGATGTTTGTTTCCGTGTTTCGCTCGTATTTTCCGGAGGCCGTTTCTCCTTCGCCGTTTCGGGGAGAATGTTTGCCTGTAGCACTTGCCCGCCGAGTTATATCACTGCGCCGCCGCCCCAGAGTATGCTGCTGCTGTCTGATGTATACATAGACGAGAGAAAGTGTATAAGAGAATTGGCGCAGATATAGATAGAGCAGCGTCTGCGCGGGCTTGTCTGTCCGTTTCTTTTTTCGCGATACTCCGCGGGCGTCGGATTTAATTGACTTCCGTTTGTTTACCACTTCTGACTCAAGCTGGTATATGTAGTGCGGGAGAAGAATCGAGGCGTTTGCTTTATTAACCACGAAGTCTCTAATTGAATATAGCAGCTCCGTTTTCCCATTGCTTCTTGCTTATATTATTGTGTTATAATACGACACGTGCGTTTATTATAAATAACGAGATATTTTTCGTGTACGCGCATCCGAAGAAAATTTGAATAACAAGCCTCTCTGGGTGCCATCTGCAAAACTCTCCGGAAATCAATTTCGACGTAGCTTTCAAGTACGGGCTGCATCGAATATACTAATATTGGAAAGAGACTGAGAACTACTCTCGCAAGAATAAATATAATGGACCTGGAGCGAAGTACTGCGAGTATCGCGCATGACCTATATATCTGGCTGGAAGCCTCGGCTGCCGCATATAACAAACGCTTCTCGTGCACAGGAGTAAAAAGAATT
Organism: Nasonia vitripennis; assembly: GCF_009193385.2. NCBI lineage: Eukaryota > Metazoa > Arthropoda > Insecta > Hymenoptera > Pteromalidae > Nasonia > Nasonia vitripennis. The sequence goes on from NC_045757.1 coordinate 9,440,682, forward strand.
TTTACGTTATTTTTTTAGTTTGCCGGCAATATATAAATCCTATTTTAATGAAAGTTTCCATTTTGTTTGCGCGCAGCTCGTTAATTAATCGAAAGCTTCTTTCAAAGCTTCGAATCCGGTCGACAAATACCAACCGAGTTTCAAATATGAGATACTCCATTCGTTAACTAAAACCGGTAACAAAAGCAGAACAGCAAAAGCTACAATGAAAATTAAAAACACAAAACCCGTTGGTTCGGTATGGGCAAAGCCGCGATAAAACAGAGTATCTCGAAACTGCTTCTCTTTATACTTCTCCTATTGAAATTCGCCTGGCAGCGCCTCGCGAGAAGTCCATCCGCCCGACGACCCGAAAACTAGGTGCGGATCGTTCGTTTTCCCTCGGCGAAAATAGCGCGAGGAGATAACGGACTACATCGTCAAAAGAGCGCCGAGAAGCCGAAAAGAAGAACAACAAAGTGAAAAAGCACAATCGACGGTGCCAGCTCGACCGAGCGCAGAAAAATCCCGCCGGCGCTGGCGCTAAAATCGAGAGCGAATCGCGATAGCGCGAAATGAGAAACGTCCTCCGAAGAAAGAGACTGCGGTCGAAAAGCAACAACAAAATGACGCTATACCCCCGGTCTGGACCACTGGTCAGAGACAAAGGCCTCTTTCTGCGTCCGAAACCCGGGGCGCATTATAAATCCCGCAAGGCGCCGGAGATAATAAAAGAGAAAAGCTCTGGAAAAGTTAGCGGCAGCGCGGTTTTATCGGGTAGAGGAGCACACAGTCTTGAATTGTATCGGTGTCGGACGTGCCAAGCCGCGACTGCTGCTGCTCTGCGCTGCAACGGTAGACTCCCGCTGGACCGCTGGATAGCGCGAGCCCAGCGGAAATTACATTCTTGGAAGCGAACTGCTGCTGCTGACCCCGAAGCTCTCTTTTACACTTGCGCAGTATGTGGATGTGGAGTAGGTGTTGGTTTCTTGGTTGACGGGGTGGAGAGATAGAGAAAGGAAAGCAGGCCAATAACGGTTGCGATTCGAAGGACTGTGCGATGACGATCCGCTAATTGCGCGCATTTCCTCATTTCCTGTCTAAAATGAAAAAGGAAAATTAGCTGCTTCTGAACCGCCTGCTTAAGATTGTCTTTTGTTCAACACTACTCCGCTGCGCCGACCCAATTAAGGAATAAGTTCATTAAAAGCGAATCCGAGAGGCGTTGTCACTTTCCGTTTCGACAGCGTCGCAACTAATTTTAAAGTCACCGCAGACTCTGTCGGATACCGAAAAACTCGCCCGAACTCCTCCTTTATCCAATAAACCGGAGTCTGCCCCAGTATCCCGTCCCCTTAATAAATTGAGACAAATGCCTCTCGACCGCTTCTTTCCTTTACGCCCGAGCGCCTATAACTACGACAACAACGACGCCGCGGAATTAAATTCTTCGCGGCAAGAATGGAGCGGGAGTATAGCTACATATACGGCTCTATGGGTATATATAGTAATAATAAGTTCCCGCAGAGCGTCGGTCCCTCGTGGGTGTACTTCGCTCGCGCGCAAAGTCCTGCGGGGGTGGACAGGACGGACGCAACTGGGTCGGCTCGAGGTCAGTACGAAATTCTGCAAGAGATTTGTTGTGTGTAAAACCGCCACTGCTGACCCTGGCCATCCATGCGTCATCGCGGCATCAACGGACGCCCGATGTTTCTGCGGAGATAATAGATCTCGTTTGCAGGTCCGAGAGCGCGAGCGAGTAAAGCTTGTAATTCGCGCTCGAAGCTGATGGATGCAGCTAGGTAATATCTCTGCGGTTCGAGGCTAGAACGCGGGAGACACTGGTGATGCAATGCGGTGATAAAACTGATATAGCTTGTTTTTAATCATCTTGATGCACCGGTTTTCTAATGACTGAACCGAAAAAAGTTGCGCTGAAAATTTTTTTCAAAAAATACGCGCACTTACGCTGTGAATTTAAAATTGTATTTTTATGATTAAATATACTGAAAACATATACCAGTGAGCACTAACGCAAAGTACTTATCGAATTCCCATTAAAGCTCCCGCGAAACCAGAATACCTCTCCGCGAACACGTAGCAGGATAGAAACCAGAGGAGATACAGTTCACTCGGCAGAGCTGGTCACGAAGCCAGCAGGATAATCACGAGTGCAGCACTCTGTTCTTCCTCGAATATTTTCAAAGCAACCAGCGCGATTTACGAGCTCTGAATTCGGAGCTCACAGCCCCGCCAAACTTCTCTCCGCGCAGTATGCAGCAGAGAGAACGCGGCATAGGATGACGGTAAACAAAACAGCATAGTAGTAGCAGTATCCGTGATTTCGCCGTGTTTGCAGCCGGTAAAGCGCCGCCGCCTCCGCGTATACGACAATTCGCCGAGTGTAGCGAAAAATACAAGAGGCCGGCAGTATGTATTTCCCGGAACAAAGCGAGATGTGTGCAGAGAGATAGAGACGCGGAAATATGCAGAGTCGCTCGTGCGATTCTCTATCTGCGATGCGACGCTGTATGCTTGAGTGGAGCGAAAGGCTCGGAGAGTATTACAAACAATTAAAGGCAAACGCGAAAAAAGAGGACAAAGGGGAAGAGCAAGGACCGGGCCGAAAGGGAACGTCGTGCGGGCTGTCCAGCGCTGCTGGATGTGGGAGGCATTGTTTGGCCAGTGAGAATTGTGAGTGACTGGAAAGGCGATGTACGTCCGCACGGGGTCATAGGAGCGAAGGGCTCTTTTCTTCCGTTTTAACTGGATCAGCCTCGTAACCATCGAGGCTTGATCAAATGTTTGCCGATCGCTTAATTATTTTTAGAGAGCTAATCATACGTCAGTCCACCGTCGATACAGTCGTTTAAAAAAAATTGGACGGCTATTGTATAAACATCTCGGAATCTCTCCGCGACGTATACAGCTACATCCGTATACAGCGAAACAATGCTCCCTCGGTCGGGGAAAACCCGTGGGCGAATCTCGATTGGCAATCGACAAGAACCTATAAATCAAGAGCTCATTCCGATAAAAGCCCGCGTCGTCGCTTGGAAAAGTCCTCCTCCCTCTCGCTGCCATCAAAAACACTGACGACGTTCGCAAATAAAAACTCACCGCGATAACAATATCCAGCCAAGGACAACGAACTGCGAGTTATATATATATATATATATATATATATATATATATATATATATATATATATATATATATATATATATATATATATATATATATATATATATATATATATATATATATATATATATATATATATATATGCCGGAAAATACAGGCTACGAGAAAAAATTCCGCCATATCATTCCGGCTAGTTTCGCGGGGTAAGGGAGTCAAGTCGTGCGACCGAGCGGAAGCGCTCGATTTACGAGCGGTCTGGATTCCGTTTACGCCGATAATTTCCCAGCCGCGCCGACTTCTATATGCTTATTCGACTGTACTTCTAAATTAGCTGCGCGCGGCAGCGATTTCCTGCGGCGCTGCGTGCTCGACGTTTATTTTCGCGTACAATGAGTGTTTTCGGAATCTTTGAGCTTATACCACACGCCTGCGACGCCGAGTGGATTGACACGTTTGTGAAGGAGTTTTGCCGTTCGCTATGAATATGAAGGAAAGCGATCAAAGTATCAAATTATTCGAAGTTGCAAAAACTTTTTAAAGAATTAATTTTCGTAGAAATACTCTTTAACGCATCGCAGTTTAAAGTTTAAAAAAAATTGGCGTTCTCTTAGGGCAAAACGAGCAAAAAGCGTCGAACATGCAGCGCGTTGAATATCGCTTTGGAGAAACTGAGTGGAAAATTCTGCGCTGATGCTCGTATAAAGGGCGCAGCGAATGATTGTCGAGGGAAATTCATTGAACACCTGTATGCAGCGTCGAGGGGGAGGGGCAGCGAAGGGGAATCGGGTTTAATTGCACAGCACTCTGGCGCGCGTTCGCTTGCTTTAATGCGCGAGTAGATGAACGGCGCCTTGAAAAAAAATTCGCTGCTCGCGCACATTAGCCACTTGACCGAATTCCGAAAGCTCCGGCGACGAGAAGGACGAGGAAGCAGCGATGTCGAGGCTCTAATTGATTGGAATTTGAAAAACAAACTGGGTGAAGGGGCCGCGCGCGGCCTTTGAAGTCGAGCTTTTCTGTGAAACCATTGCATTGCCGCATGTATAGTTGCTGTTAATTTCGAGCTCGGAGGTTTTTCACTGGGATCGTGATAAATAAATAAATAAATTTCACGCGAAACTTTACGTCATCAACGTCTACTAACTTACTTTTTTATGGCGATTCAGTGTGATGGTTGGTATTGGGGCTTACCTGAAATACAAAAAAGAAAGAAAAATTAGATGTTTGACAAAATCAAAGCTAGTTATAAATATTTTTTACAATTATTTTTTAGCATTATATAAGATAACTATAAAACTACTGTCAATATAGTCCAATTAGATGCTGCTGCTTAAAACTGAAATAAAAATCTTTTTAATCTCCTTTTTCTTTAATCCGCAATTCTAATTTAGGCAGATAGATACGGACATAATTAATTGAATTCAAGAGTAAGACGTCGGTAATCAGCGGACGAGCCGCGCATGCATGCAGAATAACTCCACGAGGACCGACGTTAACGTCAAACAATCTATTATAACATCCACTATAGTCATTAGAACATGTCGACCGCAGTGAATTAAGCAACTCCAGCAGTGGCTGCGAACTGTATAGCACAGCGGAATCAGCCATTCGGCATTCTTCGGTTTCACTTCGAATAGTTTCAGCCGTCCGATCGGTTGGTCGTCCCGCAGAAAGCCGCTCATTAAATCGCACAAAAGAATATTCCGCCGATACCGAGCGCAATATAGGTATATACGTATACATATTCTCCATCCGTCGCTCTCGTCATTGTTAACAAGTTCCGGCGAATTCGTCACTCCCCCCCCCCTCTCTCTCTCTTGGCGCACTTGAGAGCCCGGAAAATAATTTAATCCTCGCCGGAGGGTCTGGCGATCGAAACTTTTCTTTGGCGGAGCGGATGCCCGCCCGGCGGACACAAGAGGAAACGCTGAATACCGCCCATCCGCTATATCATTCCAATTTTACGCCCGAGCGAGTCTCGTTCCGTCGTCTCAGTCGATTCTCTCCAGTCAGTTTTTTTCTTCATTCGCCAGCGAAAGTTGGAATGATTTGTGCGCAGCCCTCTCTCTTGGTGGATTCTTAATTCGAACTCGCGCGCCGGGAATCGACGGGACGACACTGCCAGGACAAATCGAATTTCTCTCTCTAGGATTCCTTGCCTTATATCCGCGAACGCGCGTTGCATTATTATGCATGGGACAGTCGGTTAACCTAGATTTCCGCGCGACGGCCAACTTTTGATTGCCGGAGCTTTTTCACGACGCCGATGCGTTGAAGCGGGATTCCGGCCCGGCTGTTAGTTTTCGACGCTTTGACTGCGGCTTTCAGTTTGTCGCTTGGGAATTTTATTGAAAAGGGCGCGAGAAAGTTGGCTGTTTCCAACAGCTTTTGATCCAGTGTGTGTGTGCGCGTGCGAACCGCGGCGTTGACTTAGCGATTGACAAGTTTCAGCTTCTCTCAATAAAGTCAATTTGCTTCTCGACCCGAAGCTCTGCACGCCGAGCACGCTGAGTAAACGAGCTACTTGCGGATTCCGAGCGTTTTTATTCGATTCCATGCAGCCAACTTTTGGTCAAAGCGTTTTCTCGTAAATCACCGTCAAACTGCGCACATAACCGGATTACAGTATAGCTCGCAACGATATTAGAAAACATGTCGTGTCCGGCAGGCATATCGGAAAACTCGATTTTTCAGAAAAAGCTTCGCGCAATAATTCGCGTCCCCGCTCGGTGATAAAGCGGGGGCGTAATTCGCGCGGCGCGCGACAAGCGGCCGGCACATCGTCGTATATTAGTTTTGCGGCGCGCAGAGCTTAATGCGCCTCGTAACGACCCGCGACGTAAATACGGGGGAGCGACGCCGCGAGCTCTATGCGAGTTTTTACATCCTCGCGTGCAACGCGCCGGAGAGCTTTCGCGCGCAACCGCGGAAAGGCGTTTAAACGAGGGCATGCATTCGGTCGGGTTGTGCTTTTTCGCGGTTTCGAGCTTTGAAGAAGGTTTCTCGTAGGGGATCTTTGATGCAATGGCTCTTTGTCCGAGCTTTTTGGAAAAGCTTTTAAACGCTTGAATGTGAACTATGTGGAAGCTGTTTGTTGGAAGATTCTTTTTTAACCTGTTGCTTAGGCCAAGTGGTCTTGGAACTTGAGAAAGAAAATTTCTTCGCGTATCAGATCTTCTCTTACAACGTTCCAGCAAGAGACTTGCTCGCGCTTCCTCCTACTCTTTCCAATTATAATTTTGAACTTCTCAACGAGTCTCGAACTCTGCAGTCAAAGCAAAGGGTCGACTTGCATAAACGCCGACGTGGCGCCGGCTCAAGTCGCACGCACTGCAGTATAAGCAGTTTCGCTACGTAATATACAAAGTCCCGTTTCTCGTTGCGGCACAAGGACAAAGAGTCCGACTACGGCGTGATTTGAGTTTTTCTGGCTGGCTGCTCCTGGAACTACGCGTTTAGTATACATCATTATAGAGACTGAGTTGCGGAAACAAATTAAAAGCCTCGTAATAATTCCGTCATATCCCGCAGAATACATATGCGCATCCAGTAGAACGAGACCCGCTATGGTCAGACCACGTTTCCAGCAAACACAGCTCGCTTCACCGAAAAGAAAAATCCCGCACACATCCCCGGAGTCAACCCTCATCCAGCCCAGAGTGTAATGAATCCAAACAGCGAACATCGGCTCATTCGCAGCCCGTCAGCAGAACGGCTCTGGCGACGCGCGCGTCTGCAGAGCCGCAAGGACAACGTGTCCATCAGGCAACGCCGGCTAATCCGGTTTTCCCACCTATATACGTATATATACATACGGCGCCCCCGTATAGCTCCGGCAAATGCCATTACGCGAAGGCAGGCCGATACACGCGCGCAAAGCTCCGACAATAATTCCACGGAAGCCGTGTATAGACGCGGAAGCGTAATGCCAAGGATAATACGCCGAGGCTGGGATGGGCTTGAGTAAACGCCTCCGACTTCGCAGGAAGTGGCCGAGAGGGTGCGATGATACTCTGCGTCGGCTGTAGTTTGAGGTTCGGCTGTTGTGATACGCTGTCTCGGATTTAGTCGAGCGCGTGCGAGTGTTGGTCTCTCTTACTCGAGTCGCGATAATGACGCAACTGGAAAATAATATCAAGATGAGGACAGTTTCAATTAAATATAGTCCAAATGCCGCAGTCTCCGCTCGCAGAATTAGCTTCGTGTAATGAAACTCGTACTACCGCCGAGACTCGAGCTATATAAGAGGAAGTAATCTTTACATCCCCATCCGTCTCCGCGTTATTCACACCTTCCAGCTCGGGTTGCACCTCTTTTACGCGGCTCGACTCCTCAGCTCATTCCCTATCGTCTCCAAAACGACTATCTCTCTCCGACTCGTTTCCCTCAGCTTCATCCTTCAATTTTTCTCCTCGTCTTCCTTTTCACTTATTTCCCCTCTCTCCTCCCCTCGGCTATCATTTTCTTCAACGCGGCAACGGCTCCCCCTTCGTCTCCCGCACGCGCTGATCCCTTTCTCCCTCGTAAACTCCGTAAATGAAATTACTATAACGGCGGGATGAGCGCGCGCGTGTGTATGTATATAGTCGGAGGTCCTGTCTCTCTTCTGTTCCCGCTATAATTCGGTTACGTCGTCAGCGTTGTCGTCGACTGCTGCCGTTGTCGTGGCGCGCGAAATTGCACTCCCTCTTCTCTGGCTACGCGTACAGGCCGAGAGAAACGAACTTTATAAACAGACCTGGAGAGGGAGACAGAGAGGTGGAAGCTATTCGCAGCGCGAAAAGATTAAGCCCGAGCGAAAAACGCTTGGGGAACGCGGTGCTGCGAAATTCTCGCGCGACGATAGAGAAAGAGAGAGAGAGAGAGAGAGAGAGAGAGAGAGAGAGAGAGAGAGAGCGAGGCAACGAGGATCCTCTGCTGTGCGAGCGGCAAATGGAAATAATCAAAGGTAGGAGAGAGACGCTCATGATGTCGAAGGACTTCTTTTATGCTCTGCACGAGTATACTGCCACTGGCGCTAGAGTCGCCCGGCTAATTTGCGCGCGGGGACACGCGGCGCGCGGCGCTCGAAAACGCCGGTTGTTTTGTTTTTCTTCGGGAGACGCAGAGGAAGATGTTGCACAAGTGCGAAACATTTTAATTAGATCGAGTTTTTATACTTTATTAGGAAGGTGTTGTATAAAAGTGGCGACCACCTTTCAATTACAACTCTGAACTGTAGCTGCTTCTTTACTATACGATGATAGCCTCGACATGCGTTACTAAAAACAAGTCATCGTTTTGACAGAACAACTGCTATTGGCCAATCGCTCAAGACGGTTTGTGACTGACTGAGATAACAGTAACAACATAATTCTATAAATCACATGGACATGTGAAATTATATTTTAGATTATAAAAGATTATGCAGAGAACAACGTTGCCTTGTATGAATTGATAAATATGAAAATTTAATAAATGAGCAAGGAGAAATGTATCGCACTAATGGAATAATAAAACGCAGATAATCAAAAAATAATCATCGTGGAATTTCACTTGTTACAATCAGTTTAGTGCTTTTACGTAACGAGTTTAGCAATTAGAGCCCGAATCTGCGATCGTTACCCTCGGGCGCCAAAAATAATTTCTTTCGCTTATATTTGCGTAATCTAAATACAGGCGCTAGTCGTAAATACGAACGACGAATAATTGTGTTTACATAAACAAATGCAAAATTCCATACAGCTTCGAGCAGTCGGTCAGCATCAAAAACAATACACGCTCGGCCCTGTATCTCCTCATCGCGAAAATCCCGGCGGCAAGCACGAAACTCGCATCCTGAAAAAGACACTCGACGAAAAGCAGCCGTGAAATCGTTTCCGAGCGAAAGCCGAGTATACGCAAAACTCTCGAGCACTCGAGGGTAATTACGATAGTCGACACAAAACGTCCCTCGGGCCGCGCGGCGGCGGCCGCGAGAGCCAGAGGATTTATTCGTCGGGGTATAATTCTCGCGCGCCGCACGTATATTTTGTGTAAACGCGCGGAATTACCGCGCCGTGTCGTTGACGAGCTTTTATTATACATCGCAGCCGAGTGTAGATGTACGGCCGCATGAATAATCCGCGCCAGTGAGATTTTATATATACGTATAAACGTGTGCACCAGCGCCCGCACAATTCCGTAGACTGATACTGTTTTTCACGCGGTTGAGAATTGCCGCCGCGTGTAAAGCGAAAAATCTGGCCGCGCGCCTCGGCTGCGTGTCCGGTGCGGATTTGCATGACGATTTGAGCGAGAGGACTCGAATGCGATAATGCGTTCGACGAATTTTTGAGCTCGCAGCATGCGCAGCAAGCTAAAACGCCTGCTGGGAGATCCGTAGGCCGCGCGGTATACCGTACCGGGTATTATAATATTTGCACTGCGCGCGATTATCGTCAAAGAGGAACGTTGGGCAGTGTTTCGTTTGAAATTTCGTCGATGATGATTTTGTCGGTATTTGTGAATGATAATGAGTATTTTCACCTGCCTCGATCGGATGCAATTATCGCTCGTTAAAAGAAATACAAATTCGAATGAAAAATAATTGCAAAGACTATAAATCACGCAAACTATATAAGCTATGGCTTAATGCCAAATTTATGTGTTTATTCTATTGAATGGAAATCGCTAAATATGTTTTGAACTTTCAAATAATCATTTCAAGCCGATGTCTAAAATGAAATCCATACTTGAATTTTATTGGATAAAAGGTGGTTCTTAAATAAATAAAATCATAAAATACTATAATTTAAGAAACTCGCTCTGTACCGCTGGAATAATAAATAAAGAAGCTCGTTTATTTCTTGTTTAAGAATCCTTCTATCCTAATTCGACTAGACAACTTGAACTTGGTCGCCGTAAACTTGCAGCGCAAGCATTTCCTACTTAGCACTTAAATCGAGCTATCAGCCGGCTCAGCCCTGCCAAACCAAACATAAATAGAGAATCCCCTGCGCGAGGCGAGCGAATGGCTCGTATGCAGGACACGAGCATAATACGAGCAGCTCTAACCGATTTAACGCCCGACGCAGGACTTGCCTTGCGACTGCTCTGCCTGCCACCAAGTGCCCGGGAGAGTCGCGAAACGAGCGGAGCGTCTTGGTGAATAGCCGAGGGTCAGAACGAGGCTGTAAATTCGTGGACGAGGAGGTGTATACTCAACCGCCGAGAGTCGTCCTCGTGATATTGGTCAGGCGGATTTTTCGTGGAGGAGAGGAATTCAATTTTTTAGCGCACCGGTGGAATGATTGCGAAATCGACTTCGCTTGGGTTACGATTTTATTTCTCAAGGAGATATAGGGGTGAATTTTTTTAAATTTTAATAACGTCTCTTTTAATTGAAGCAATTTTAAATAATAAGATCACCGTTAAATGTTACAATTTAAAGGAAGCACATGCACGAGGCGATCCAATTAAAGCTCAAAATCTCCAAGTCAAATCTTTCCCCTGTGTGAAATTCCTTCTCATAATCAAATAGCAGAAAAAGCATTTCGCGCGGCAGCATCGCGCATGAGGAAAAAAAAATAAAGGGAGGAACTTTGCGCCGGGGAAAAAATAAAGCGAGACAAAAAGAAGAAAGCGCGTGGACGGGTGGAAAAGGAGAAAGCGAAGCAGAGAGAAAAGAGCCAGGCGATAAAAGTCGAAAAGAGAAGTTCTTTAGCGGGCTGAAAGCATCTAGCAAAGTGTGCGAGAGCGGCGCGGCAGAAGCGCGAAAAAAGAATCGCGGTGGATGTAGGAGAAGGAGAAGGCTCGCGCGAGTTTCGGTGGGGCTGAAAAATGTTAAAGAGAAAGTTAAAAGGAGAGAAACAAGTGGAGATGAGCGAAGGAGGAATAATGGGCGGACACAAAGCAGAGCTAGATATACAAAGGAGCAAAGAGGAAAAAGGAAGAGTAGAATGGCAGTTAGAGTTGCACAACAATGGTCGTTTATTGTAATTCAAAAGTGGGGCGGAAGATTTTTCTCTTGTTTTTTTTTCTTTCAAGCCGTGTATACAGTCACTCGAGTTGAAGCGAAAAACGCAAACGTAGCCTGAACGCGATCTTTGCTATTTATACTAGAAACAATAAAATCAATTAGCTTTGAATATAAGGCAAAGCGGAATTTAAAGGCGCCGTGGCCGGTTAAGAGAGAGGCACTGAAATAGAAAAGATCGCAAACAAGGGATGAGCTGGCAGAAGTCGACATGAAATCGAGAAAAAAGGGAGGTAATGAACTAATTCTTACCACCCATTCAACCGAATTCATTAGCCGGCAATCGGAGGCTTTTCATTTCGAGGCTCGTTCGTCTTGAGTGCGGCACGCTCACTTTGCAGCTCTCTCGAGCGAGTAAAAAGCTCGACGTTTGCTCCACTGCCAGAAGTTTCGACTCTTCGAGCGCATCGAATGCTAAATCAGGGATTTCGGCGAATCGGTAAAATTGCTAACGAAAAATGCTATATTTTCACCAAGTACAGACCGCGAAAATATTGTAATCCATATTCACTGTAGCCAATAAAGCATCCGAAAATACAAGTTGTGCTTTCGACAGCGACTGACAAGCGCAATAATCAAATTTTCACTGATCGATTGCACACGGCTAGAAAGAGTCTATCGTTTATAAATGTCTGAACTCGAGAGCGAGCCAACTCTAAATCAAGCTTAATTTTCGAGTTTGTGGAATTACATATGCGATTAATCAAACGATTCCGAACACTCTGAATAGTTCAACAGCTTGCTACCATCACTTTTTGTACGTTATTTATACGTAAATGTAATGCCAACAGCAAAGCCATTGTGTCAAATTTACATACGCATAATTAGATTTAGAGATTTTGTAATTAAAGTTGTTTATAGTATATTGTACTTAGACTAATCCACAAAAGAAACTACTTTAATAATCGACCGCATGCATAGAATCGGCCGATGGTGAAACAATCCTACGCTCAAAATTAACCATAAGACGCTTAAACAAGCTAACACTGTCGATTAAGATTCCCAGGAGCAGCAGCAGCGTCGAAAGTAACTAGGCGTTTGTATACTACACTGCAGCTTTTCAACGTCGGACCTTATTCGGGGCGCGCGCGACCGCTCAAACACACCGCAGCCGAAGCTGCGGCTTACCGATCGTTTCAAAAGCCGCGGTTTCCCGCCCTCGGCGTAGCAATACACAGTTTTACCGAACAACCTCGAAGTTTATCGGATCTCCGCGATGTTATCGAGCGACTAGAATAAGGATGGGAGATAGTTCTGTGCTGAAGAGGGCTTGAGTTCTGGAAATCTATAGCTAGTCAGTTTTATGTACCCACGATTTGTGTTTATACTTTTAGGAATTGGGTGTCCGAAGTCTTTTAGGCGTCAATTATATTCATCCGTTCATCGCTAGACCTTACGTATAATTAGGCCATCAAAAATCAAATTAGAATTCGAGAAATGGATTATTCTAAAATCATAAAAACTTTTCAAATCAAATAGTGTTCTAAACTTTCTGAGCTTTTAAAGTAACCAGCAAGTATAGATTTAAACAAAGAGAGTCAAGGATAAATGACCTGAACATTCGAAGCGGGCAACTGCACAACTCGACTGCACGCATATATATATACCCAACTTGAAGGGGCCACGCGCAGAACTTAAGAGACGACCAAATCCGTAGATTCAGCGGAAGGAGAATCGGATAGAACGACGACCTTATGCAAAACCCGAGAGGCTCGTAGAAGCGGAGGTAGGCCAAGTATAGAATAAACAGCACAGCAAGAAAAATTGCGCAAAAAGTATTCGAGAAACGGCAAAAAGACGGTCGATTCGCGCGGCGCTCCTTGGAGAGATTCAACAATCCCGTGGCAAAGTTACGCGCTCGATAGCCCCCAAGACTTGATTCGCCCCGGCGAGGGATTCGACTTATAAATAGCGCTATTTCAACTTTCTTCTTGAGCTATCGCTGTGTTTCGCAACGAGTGCAACGAGTGCACGAGCGTTTTGCGCAAGCTTGCTGGTGATCATTCGGATATTATATTCGGACGGTTTTACAGCTTATTAGCTTGTTCACGCGATTCATGAAAAAGCTCATGCGAAATGATTTGCTTTCTTGGAATTTTCGAATAATAGGTAATGTAAATCTTTCATCCTGTGGCTTTGAAGCAAAGAAAGCGCTTTGGAATAAAGCAAACTTTTATCGGTTGCCGTTGCCGGTCAAAGACGAAAGAGAAAAATGCATGAGAAGTACCCGACTGGTAATACAAAGCTTTGCGAAGAGATTCCCGCGAACTGCGGTATAATCACTCGGCGAAACAAAGCTGAAACGTAGCGGTACGGAGATAAAATTTTCAGACGCATAATAAGTTGATGGTTAATTAGCCAAGCTTGACAAAGAAAATTGCGGAGTCAAGCGAAAAGCAAAGTAAAGAAAGAAAGCTAAAGCGACGTCATACATACCCTGGTAGAAATTAATCTAAAAACTGGCAAGTTCTTGTGTTAAAATCCTAAGAACTTGCCAGTTTCTAGATTAATTTCTACCAGGATAATGAAGACTCAAAGGCGTGAAGCGCGAGGGAAAATTCTTCTCGCGTGAAACCAAGTCGTACATTTTTTAATCGTGCAATGAGCAACAATCAGTTACTAAACACCCTTTATCTTCAGCATCGAAGGTGTCCATACACCGCGTCGAAGTCTGACGCAGATAGTTGGTCAAACGGGGACGTCGTGGTGGGAGGCGTTAGGAGCTTAAGCCGAGTTCTAATTATGCCATGCCGGCGGGGCGAGTCGCGAGCTCAGTCATTAGTATGAATAAGTAAGCCCAAGTGTATGGCGAACGGCTCCCGGCAACTCGCTTGCCAGGAATTAAACTCTTTTAATTAAAGAGCCTTTTTACGGGGAATTTAAATTGCCTGATTTCGCGCGTTGCCGAGCTGCCTGCGTCCCGTTCGGTAGTTGCTCTGTCGTCTGGATGCCGCTTTATCCTTTTCTTCCTTTTCTATACGGCGAGAGCGTACGCGCGTGTTCTCTTACTTTTTACTGTCGTTAAGTCAAATCGGTCCGTGCGCGAGCGTAGTCCAGTCGACCGTTTAGAGACACTTGTTTCGGAGTTTAGGGCTGCGACGCTTAGCGGAGAGAAATGTTTTGCTCGGGATTTGAAACTCTCGGAGAATTCTAGATTCGTGCTACGGCTTACCGTGCTCTTATAACGGAATCAGATGTTCTATGATTTCTACATTTAATCCTGATGATGAAAATTAAATAAAAAGATCGAATTCGAATGATCAACGAAGTATAAAAGAAGCCAAACAAAGCAAGCGGTAAAAGCAGGCACAACTACTATTCCTCGAAAGAGCCGGCATTAAACCAGCCTCGAGGAAAAATACAACGCACGAATGCTCGTCCCCCGCGGAAAAAAGGGCGAAGATAAAAATTCGTCTAGACAAAACGCATAAAGCAAGTGCACCCTAGAGTATGTGTATACGCGTACACGCACATCCGTATCGAGGTACGCCGTCGCCGTCATCGCAACTCCGTGCTTTTCTCTGGCGCAGAAATTTCACGCGTCGAAATCACAATTAGACGAAATAACTTGGGCGCGCCGAGGGAGTGCGCGCGTCGTTGCGTTGTTTAATTTTGATGCGGACCGAGCGCCGCGCGCCGTCGAAAATAATTTGCTCTGGAGTTAATTCGTCTCGGGCTTTGTCTTGCTTTATTCGGCCTGCACCACGAAGAAGATCTTTTATGTAGGCAGGATGGAGTTGAAAAAACGTTCGTTATGCGTCGTACTTCAGCGGAATTTTTCTTTCATAAGAGAACGCTCCGAAGTGCTTTTTTCATGTCGGAGCAGAGAATTTGCTTTTAAATTTGGATTAACTATTTTATATGCATGGTGGGAATCTATAGCTCTGCGATCTTGAATTATTCGAGATGAATTTTCGGCCGAGCTGCGTAGTTTGCAATTTGAATTTTCAGACGTATGAGCGGCGTATTTTTATCATCGTGTTAAAGTCTGGGCATATTTCGTGTAAGTTTAAACGGAACTTTTGTGATTTATTTATTATATTTAACCGCATTTGCATATGACCATCGCGCAGAATTAGCAACGATGGTAATTTTGAAATACGTATTTATATTTATTCGTTCACGTCGATTATTCGTGAATATTGATCGGCAGCTTATGTTATTAGGCTTTTTACACGAACAAATTCTCGTTATTTTTCAAGTAACAAACATATATTTCTCGCTGGAAATCGATAAATTCCCTTCAAGTTCCACACTTACGTCAGCACTACGGCTGCGCCTTAAAGAAAAACCCATCAATTCTAATTTTTCACCGTCCCATCACTCGTTCAAAGGCATCTCTCTGCTTTAATTAATAGCCGAATCTTAACTTTTCCTCCACGCCCTAAAAATTTGCACCAACTAAATAATGCACTTTAATCGTTCATCCTCTCTCCCGGCGTCAGCAACTTTCTCTGCAGGATAGTCCCTATATGTATACAGTCGAGTGTACGCAGAATGCATGCAAACCAGCTAATTGAAACTGCGTCGGCGAGCTTTCATTATAAAACCTAATTTCATTCGACTATCGGCGATCCGCAACTTCCGACGATTCCCGGGCTCGCCAAGTCGTCGCGCACACCCTCGTAACCTCGCTTGTAACTCTAGCAGCTTTCAATTTCGCAAAAAAAAGAAAGAAAACTTCACCGAGCTTTATCGCCTTCGAGAACTACCCCGGAAGAATAGGTCAACCTTGCGATTCCTTCGAAAGTTAATCCGAGAGTTTCGGTCATAACCTTCGCGCGACTTCAAAGGGACGTAACTTTCGTTCGATGCTGCAGCATATACATAGCGCTGCAGCTGAGAAAAGCGTATTATGAGCTGCAGTCCCGTCGGGTTATCTGTTTTCGTGCCCCTGCACGTGTTTGTCCTTACACCAGCTTCTCTCTCGCTCCCTCTCTTTATCTCGCGCTCAGCTAAGAGACTGCAGTGCTTCCCTGACTCCTCGAGCGGCAATATGACATCGGGGAGAGAGAGCGAGCTGCTGGCCTAATTTGGAGTGGCTATTATTCGCACGTCACAGTGGCGGCCCGTGAAATATTTTAGCGCAGTTCGCGCTCCTCGGGAGAGAGAGAGAGAGAGAGAGAGGCGCCGGGACCATTACCCGCGTGATGTATAATACCTGAGGTGCACGACGACGCGCAAGTGCACGTCGGAGAGAGCGAGGAGTCGAGGTATGCAGCTCAACGTTCGCTCTACCTGTTACCCTTCATCAAGCTTTTCGAGTGTTTGTTTTTGGAGCTTTTGAGCCTCGGCTATGTGTGGCAATGAATTCGAGAGTTGCTTATTAAAAATGTTTGAGCTCCGATGAGCTAAGAGTGTACTTGGCTGAGCATATTTTCGCGTTGATGAATTGAGCTTTTATCATCTCGATGGCAAAGTCTGTTTTATTCATTCGCATTAAACTATTAAATTTTCCGTGAATCGTTCTCACGTTTACAAAACGCACATCGAAAAACCCGCTTAATCCGCTTATTTTTTCATTTATTCCAATCCGGAGATTTATGCCAAGCTGCACTTTTGTCGTGCGCGGTGTTATTATAATGCAAACTTTATGAAAATATTATCCAGTCAAAGCAACGAGGGCAGATTATTGCGGTTCGAAAAATAACGTTGTCGCGCTCAAAAAGGATTTCCAATTACCATACGTAAATTAATCATGAAAGTTCGAGCTTCCTGCGCGCTAAAAGATGCGATTATTAACGTAGTAAATAACACGACGAAATCAGCTAGTACGCAAGCACTTAAAAGTTTTGAGAACATTTTTTCGGATCTCGCCGAGGCGTCTCGTTGAAAGCCCATCGGCAAACTCATCATCCCCCGCATCTCACGCACCTCGGACAGCCTAATCCCGTTACCCTCGTCTTCCCTGCATATATACTCGGCGCCTGTAAAATTCCCGTTGACTCGGCCGCGTTGTACCGCACCGCAGCCGACGGCTCATGCGGGCAGCGTAATCCCGCGGCTCGGCGACTTTATTCTCTCTCTCGTGATATCCCACGGGCTCATGCAGCCGAGGCGTCTTAGCTCCCCGGTGTATCTAGCGCGCAGCCGAGTTATTTGTTGCCGCTGCTGCCCGGCGCGCTTTTCTTTTCTCAAATAAGACTGCGAGATTGCGACGTTTTTGGAGCAGTTTGTTTCCTTTGAAAACTGCACCGCCGCACGGAGAACGTTCTTCGATGAAAAAATATAACCTTTTCCAAAAGTACTGCATAAAAAGTACATTATACGCATTCGGCGAATGACGCGTGTATGCAGAAACAAAATAACGCCGCATTATTATTTACGACCTCGCACCAACGGGTGAATAAACAACCTGAGGAGCTGAGCACGCAGAGCTACGTCTCCCGAGTAAAAGCAGGTAGTCTCGCGTGCGCGCGCGCAAGAGAGAGAGAGAGAGAGAGAGAGTGAGAAGTAGAGGAAGAAGGATAGAGCACCAGAGAGCGCCAGCCGAGATTTATAGGGCGCGGACGAGTGACGGAAGCGTTGAGAGAGAAAGCTGGGGGAAGGCGAGCGCGCGTGAGGAAACGCGAGGAGAGCGAAAACTTGTTAGCGACCACGAGTTATTTCCTTATAGTGAAGAATAGCTCGCCGAGGAGAAGCCGAGAGGGCTAATTCGTTGCGCGATGATGCGCGTGAGCAAAGTGATATAGCTCGTATAGCGTCTGCCCTGAGGAAATTTCAAAGTTGCGGACGATGTGGACTTATTCTTTTTTAAATGTTGAATAGCTCTTTTATGACGGCATTTTTCTTCCGCGCTTCCATAATACGATCAAAAGGGGAAAATGAAAATGGAGATAAGCGCGGAGTCAATGATTACCAGGAAATCTCCCTACTGAGAAAATCCGTTTACCAGTGCGCAAAAAAAATCAAGAGCTCTTCGGCCGAAGCGGTAATCTCCTCTAACTCGCATCGAGCGCGCGCGAGAGAGCGAGTGAATAAATCTCAATTTCAATCTCGTCCCGCGCCTTTATCCCTCGCCATTGATTTCCTCCCTCTCCTCCTCCATTACGGGACATACAAATACTCAAGACCGCCACCAGCACGGACGAGAGAGAGAGAGAGAGAGAGAGAGAGAGAGAGAGAGAGAGAGAGAGAGAGAGAAAGAGAGATAGAGAGCCAGTATAGTAGAGTTACGGAGGACGGCCCATTCAGCGATCGAAAGTGGTGTACTCGAGCGCAGGCTCACCTTCGCGTTAATTACGCGTCCGATAACGATTGGCCGACGCGACGCTGATTTAACGAGGCCCGCGCGTATATATCAGCGCGAGGTTCTTATTTTTTTCTAGCCAAGCGACGACGAGTGCTGAGCTATCTGCGCGTCTTTTCTCTCCTTTTGCCCCGAGGATAGAGGATTTCAATGGGTAATCTCCGCAGCCGCGGAGGAGGATTGTAAATTCGATTCGATATCGGCCGATGAGATTCGATTAAAGATCTTTTTTTTCACTTATCGCGCGCTGACTATTGGTCGTTTAAATTGTTTGCTCTCGGCGGCAACGGCGGAAGCTACTACTGGAGATTGCAGAGCGCGGTGACTTTTTTATGGCCGCGAGCTGGGGCTCGGCGCGATATTTGTCTAGGTGACGCATTCGCTTTTTCTTTTGTCGCTCGCGGCCCGAGATTGGATTCTATGCTTTATGCGCTGCCGCAAACCAGTTAACTATTTTTCCAGCGTGATTGATTGATTGATTGATTGGCTTCTCTATTGTTGTGCGTTGTTCTTCGAAGCGTGCTCTGACAAAAATAACAATGAATATTCAAATTCCTAATATTTATTTCTTAATTATTAAAATCATCTATAAATATGTTTGCTATTAAAAAAAAGCCTAATAAAACGATACACTGCGCGAGGAAAAGCAGGCGACGTCATCGGTGCTCGCGCACGTGGAAAGTATCCATGCATCATCCCCGGTATCCTGAGGGGGATCCCCTTTCCCGCGAGAGGCGAGCGCCAAGCCGCTTTGCTCCGGCAGTGGCTCGTATCGGCTTACCTCTTAGATTCCATTGCGTCCGCGCGTGGGGCTATTTCCTTCCGACTTCCTTGTTTCCCGAAGAGCCTCGATTTTTGTTTCTCGAATCCGGAACCGAGCAAGCGCACGTGTCGCGCTCTAGTTGAATTATTATACGATATCGAGGAAAATTTCACTCGAAGGAGCCTGTTATACTGGGTTTAGAAGATGGGATGTTCGGTTGAAAATCGTAGATCATAGAAAATTTATCCTAGGTAACCTTGTTTTGTCTTTGATCAAGATTGTAAAATTACATGGTAGAAGTTTTTTGCGCGTTAAGGTTCTTTTTCAAACATAGAAAAACGTTTCCGAAGAAATAACCAACAACATTAACATAACACGATTAAAATATTTGTTGTATACAAACCATGCACCTGCAGAAGGCGCACTTTGACAATCTGTTCCAGTTGAAATGACTTTGCTCAAGTCCAACTCCCTAGCTAACAAACTTTATACTCTCGTTCTCGTTATCTATTAACCGATTCTAGAGGGAATCGCATCAGCAACATTTCAAGCTTACTGTAAGACGCTGTAATTTGCCTAATAACATTACCAAACTTGCTAAACCGACATTGCAAAGCTACAAACAAACGAGACTTCTAGCTCATTGGGCTTAAAGAAAAGACAAAAAGCAAAGTTTAAATGTCTCTGTTTTTTTTTTTTTTTAAGAAATTAACCACACCTATTCGATAACTATAAACACATTTAAAACATAAAACGTACAGCGGCCGTTCACTACCTTGAATTAAAAGCTCGCGTAAACTCAAACCATTGACCTAAATCGGCCAACCCTTTCGTATAACTCACGCCCCGTAATATACCCGCGCCGCCATCGTCATATCTTTTCGCCGCCCGATCCAGATTCAACAGACCATAGCGCAATACCTCTCCTTTCGCGAAGAGTCACGAGAGAGATCGGACGACTTAGCGAATGTAATATTAAGTCTCCGTTTCCCTCGCTCGAGTTTCGCCTGAGCGTATAGCGGGGACCGAACGAAGCTTGAGCTTGGATTACCGATGGCCCGAGAGATAACTGATCCCGATCGCGATCCATTTAGTTTCCTATTTGTCGAGCCGGATAAACGCGCGGAGACACTGCCAGTTTCGAGGAGAAGAGAAAGTTCCGGTAGGTGCTTTGGCCCTCGGTGAGAGGGCGTCCTTGATTAACATTTTATTGGATTTGGAGGATACGGTTAAATATTTTAGGTCAATCATTAATTAAATTGACGCATACAAAGATTTTAATGCCATTTTCCGGGAAAATCAGAAATTAAATAACAATGGCCGATTTCTGGCTTTCTCATCAAGCAGCGCATGCAAACATCATAATTTCCTTCCGCACACTAGAGTATGACGAATTCAAGAAACTCAAAGAGCCCACGCAGTCGAAATTCGCGCATGAATCATCATCGGCTCGCAGATGAATCCGAAATTCGCACGTTTCCGCGGGGAATATATGGCACGCACACGGAAGCAGACTGCACGTCCTCCGACAGAGGAAACTGCGCAACCCGGCGATTTTACACATCAGGCGATTCAGCATTTACGGCGAATTTCTGACTGGCGCCTATGCTGAATTTCCCTGCAGGGAAAGCGCGGCGATGCGTTCTCGGCTTGGCGCGTCCTCTGCGTAAAGTATAATTGCGAAAATACGGCCTCTCGGTACATTAAGTGCGCGTGTGCTCTCTCTCTCTCTCTCTCTCGCGCGCGCGCGCGTTATGGGCAAAGTTCATGAGCCGCGAGGACTTTTTATTTAATTTGGAATATGCGGCGACGTGATTTATCTTATTGCAGCTGCCGCGTGCGATAAAGAACGAGAAAAATACTTACGCTACTCTGTTTCGCTCGAATATTCGTAAAATAGCTTGATTGATTACCTGAAACAGAAGAAAACGTAATCGTTAGACGTATGCTTCTTGTTGAGTACAGCATAGGGATATAATGTAAAGGATCGATTGCATAAAATGTTGTCTGTGTGCAGTTTTTTTAATTGATAAAAGTGCCCACGTAATCTCAACTAATTAGAATTTTAATAAGATGCTGCCGAGCACAGCTCGTTACGTGAATGGTCATGTTTGAGTAACCAGAAACTATATAAACAAGACAATTCTCCACCTCTCGAGAATTCCTTGTGAGAAAATAGCGACTGTTTCAAGCCGACAATTCCTTTGACCCGGCAATGTTTCTTGAGCCACTGAGATCTCAAATAACACGATTTTCGATGCAACCTGCAGAGTTATTACCAGTTTATCCAAGTTTATTTCTAACTTGAATCTTCAGAATAAAACAATGCCATCTAATCCATGTACTTGTTATGAAAATATACATTAATATAAAGGCGATCGCTTTAATAATTTTCATTTCCTTTCCGGCGCTACCGGCTATCAGAACGAAATAAATGAGTACGAAACACGGGGGGCAAAATCTGTCGCCAGACCACAAGCTGGTCTCTCCCTTTGAACACCACATAATTACAGTCTGATGCGTTCCAAACGCTCTCCCGCGACGACTTTTGTGATTTTCGTGATTACGCGCTCCAACCGCGTTCGAAATTACCCCCGAAATTCTATTGCACGAGGGCCCTGCCAGTTCTGTACATTCTAGGCCGTAGATATTTGTCGAAATTTACCAGTCCTTGCAGTTCATTTTGAGCTTTATTGTCCCTCTAATTGCCGCTCCTGACCATAGGATAGTTATTTTATTTTATTTGCAAAATTAAGAGCATATTTTTTACTTATATTTTACAGCTCGCGTGGTTAAACCAAAAAAATAAAAATATCGATGAGATCAAAAAAAAACTTTATTAACGATGCATATAAATTCACATACATAACTAAATCACGCGCTCGCATAACAAAGAGCAAAAAAAAAACAGATTCCCTTTTAATCAGCGGTCCTGAAACACACATCACCGGACACAGGCGACTGAAAGCCACGATCGCGTCACCCCTTTCTAAGAACGCAATTTCACGCCTACCATCAGAAGGAAACACACCGACGGACTTGTATACAGCTCGAGCACATTCAGCATTCGTATAATCGGAGCGGCAAATCGCGACGGAAATAAATCGGCCCCGAGGCTCGCGCGAGAAAATGAAAGGCACCCCGCGGACTCCGACGAAGGGATGACGAAGACCAGTGGACTTCAAACGCGCGACGAGGATTAAGCGCCGGCGATCGGTCTCACAGTGGGTGCGAACCAGACGCGGACAAAGCTTGAGGGAGGCTATCTTGATCGAGGTTTGCTGAAGCTCCGGTTTTTCGGTGTATTTTCATTTGATCATTTATATGGGGCGGTTGTCATTCAATTGGTGAGGTGAATTTTTAACTTTTAAATTTTTGAAGTCAAAGCGTACCTTTTTAATAAAATGGCAACTGGCTTCAATAACACATCAAGCCAAAATAAAATTAAATCTTGTTCAGCTCTTGCATGAATAAAAGCGATGAATATGAGGAACTATTCCTTGGATCCGAATAACTTATGTGCCAGTTCGAGAGCTTTTAAAAAGCTGAATAATCCGTTTCATCAATGTTCCATCGTAAGAAAAAAGTCGTCTAAAACGAAATCTCGTAAAGTAAATAGCAGACCTGCAGTATAAAAGTCTAGAACAAAGTTCGAAGTGATAGATCCAGTTCACGCCATCCACGAAAACCAAACTTTTGACGCGATTTCCCAGCGCAGAAGTCAATATGAGCCCGCTCTCTTTTTCCCACACTCCGACAGTCGACGATCTTTGTCTTTGCTATTGGCCGAATCTGCTCTTCGTTCTCGCTCTCATTGTCCGTCTCTTTGAGAGCCAGCTCCAGATCGAATGGATCGCTGCGATTCGACTGTATATAGATGCTTACAGCGAGAGAGAGAGAGAGAGAGAGAGAGAGAGAGAGAGAGAGAGAGAGAAGCGTTAATCCGGCGTATACCTGCTGCAAAAGCGACAGAACGACACAATGGCAAGAGGAGGAGAAGCTCGTCGCGAATAAGATTTTATCTTCTAATTTCGAGACTTCGATTTCCGGAAACTGTTTTGAAGGGTTTAATGTCGTGTTCGTTCGTTTGTCGAATAACAAAGTCAGATAATAATGTAATAAATGCGAACAAAGGAAACTTATAAAATCGTAATAAGTTTTTAATTGTATGGGACCGTTTAACTCGCCGCGTTCATGTTGAAAATGAATTACGGGTATATCATCGATTACTACGCCAATACATATAGTCTAGCTAATAATTAATCGGATTATTGGCACGACTGAAATGTTTCTCGAGACGGTCGAATTGGAAAATGATCCTCTTTACATGCGAGCGTACAGATGGTATTGGATTTGAAAATTGATAGCGCAAGCTCATTTCACACATCACCAAACGCCCAATAAATCATAAAGCATTCAACGAGCCATCAGCCGCACATAAATAAACGCTCACTCGTCGCAAGAACCACACTGTCCAAATCGTACTCAAAATGACAAAGCGGATGATCCGTATAATCACAAGTGTGCAAAGACCCTCTATCTATATACTACACTCGTTTAGAATCACACCGCGCGAGCTTCTCAATCTCCGCATACACGTAGGATCTTGCCATCAAGCGAACGATGGTGTCACACAGGATCCACTTAATTCGTTTATCTATCGGCTTGGCGCGAACGAGCTTCGGCTCTCTATCCGTCTAATTCCGTTGAAATTTCCGCGCCGGTCGCGCGGTCGCACGAGGGTTTGTTCCGTGATTGCAGCTTGTTCCTCCGCGCGCTGTCCGATGCTGGTTTTCCCTGTACAGCTGTTTGTGCTGCGCAAACAGGTGCGACAGAACGACATCAGGCCGAGAGTTGCTCTGAATTATAGTTGCGATGAGCCTGCGTGTTCCCCAATCCCGGCACCGGGAGGAGGATTATGATTTTCGTCCTGATGAGAATCGCCGAGGCGCTATATAAGCGCGATGGAATTTTTCCGTTTCGAAGCAAATGGATAGTCACGCTAAACGACGATGTTGTAGGTCAGCGCTGAAGTTGATGCATCGCTTTGTCCAGCTAGAGTAGATAACGAAGTAACTCCTATAAACACCGGACGCTCCAAATTCGAAAACCTCAAAACTCTATCCGAACAAGTCAGCCATAAAGTCCCCGCACAGTCGAGCCGGTTTCCGGCGCGCAACTCCCTTCAGCGCGCTGGCTATCTCCAAAGTGAATCGCCGAGAGGCCGACCGAGCTTCGCCGCCGCAGCCTCGTTGCGTAAAATCAAACTAACTCCGGGCGATCGCGCTCAGTGTGTAAACCACTCCGGTCGGCCAGCCCCCCCCCCCCCCCCTGAAAATGCGGTGAACTGCTGCCGCGTCCGAGGGACGTTATACGTTGCGTTCTTGCAGCACTGGCACGTCACGTACTGGCGCGAGCGCGTTACGTATACGTCCACATATCGCAAACGCAATTTGCATGAGCTTATGCCTACGTGGCGCACGGGCACCGGTTGACGACGACGACGACGACACAAAGTCGAGATACGTTAGCTCAGTCGGCTGGAAAACTTGAGCGGTGATGTGATTCGCCGGAGAGAGACACGGGCTTCTGCGCACGTGTTTGTGCAAACCCTGCACATGCGGCCAACGAGCGGTGTGCCTTTGATTTCGCTGGGATGACCATAGGCGGAGCAGAGATAGAGAGAGAGAGAGAGAGAAAGCTCCTCTTTCGCGCGGGCATCGAGAATTAGCCGGTGGCAACTCGCGACACGCCGAGTAGAAGCGAAAGCTAAATATAGCCGCGGTGGTGAGTCGCTGATGTCACGTTGCAACGAGTAAACAATCGTCGACAGTCCAACTCTCTCTCTCTCTCTCTCTCTCTCTCTCTCTCTCTCTCTCTCTCTCTCTCTCTCTCTCTCTCTCTCTCTCTCTCTCTCTCTGTCAACTGATTCCCTCCCCTGAAGGTCTGTATGTCTTTCGTCCTTCTTTGTCCCTCTCTCCCAATCCTCCCGTTTGCGTCCCTGATGTCGCGCTTTCGCTCTCTACTGTTTATTCCACTGTCTCTCTCTCTCTCTCTCTCTCTCTCTCTCTCTCTCTCTCTCTCTCTCTTCCTCATTGAGAAACTCGTCAACTTCGTGTGTCAACTTGCTTCTCAGTGGAGTCACGTTTACCAATGGGGATCTCTCGCCCGACGTTGAATTAGGATGGCGGCAGATTGACTCACGCCTCGTGCTATTGCACCGATAGCGTGTACACGGTTACAC
Source organism: Nasonia vitripennis (assembly GCF_009193385.2). Classification (NCBI taxonomy): domain Eukaryota; kingdom Metazoa; phylum Arthropoda; class Insecta; order Hymenoptera; family Pteromalidae; genus Nasonia; species Nasonia vitripennis. The sequence continues at coordinate 9,466,057 of NC_045757.1, forward strand.
TGGGGAATGGAGGAAAAACAAGGAGTCGCCCGAGGTTGAATTCGTTATTCGAAGGATGCAAAATACGAAGGTACAGAATTGCAAGAGAAGATCGAGCTGGAAATACGACGTAGAGTTTTAATCCGACGGGCAAACGTTGACAGTAAACTGGAGAACGCGATACATGAAATGGGATATATGAATAAATGCTCGATAAACGTCAGACGATAATCGTCAGATGAGATCTCAAAATAGAAAAGAAAACTATAACGAGACGAATTGAGACTCAACTTATTTACAGCATGATCTGCACAGGTATCCCCGAGCTAATAAAGGCAGATCAAACGAACCGTCGGGCATTAAAAGAGCAACGAGTTTACGTGCCGGTATTCCGTAATTCCATTAATTTAAAGCCAGCGCTCCTTCCCCTTCTCCATGCAGCTGCACCTCTCGTGATTGCCAGGGACTTATGTACAGCTGAACGAGCTTCCACTCCAGTTTACAAGACTACTAGCGGGACTACTCGGGTCTCTCTCGCTCTCTCTTGTCTAAACTTCGCTACCGCCGCTGCACAGCCTCTTTCGCCCAAGTCGGAACTTGCACTTCTCTCCCCACCCAGTATCAACAACAGCGGCAGCATGTCCCGGGAGGAAGTGTATTAAAAGAGAGGAAAGCTCCGCCGAGGACGTGGCTGTCGAAGCGGTGAAGAAACAAGACCTCCCGAGAAATTTGCATCGAGACGCGCGCGGAGATGACTATAATGGAATTAAAACGAGAAGGGGGAGAAGGGGTAGGAGGCAACTGGCTGAGCTAGCCGGTGAGTAGCTTGCGTAGTCGTGCACGGGGTTTTTGCGACTGGAAAGTTTTGGCGGAGGCAAGGAGTCGCGTTTTATTTGCGCATTGAATTCGTCAGGTAAATTGGGTTAGATGTAAATTTTAAGCCTTTGATGCCAGTGGGATGTTGCTTTCAGGAGCCGTAACTCAGGCTGTCGATATCAAACGCGGAGAGACTTCCCAAGGAGTGTTTGTTCTGTGACACGTAGATGTCGTAAACGTTGAGAATTACAAAAATTGGTTTTTCTTCGCGCGTATACAATTACGCGAGATGAAGCTCAAATCTAATTTTTATTATTTAACGTTATGCTGATATTGTGCAAATTCATTAGCGGTACATAATTTGCATAATAGTACATTTTTAGCAGCATTCTCAACATCCATCATGCACAGAGCAGCTAATGATTAATTAAATTACTCGCGTTTACATAAACGGTAATTATATATTATAATATATAGTCTTCTTATAATAACTAACATACCATCATCGCAGCATCACATTGAAAGTTTAAAAAAAACTTAATGAATATGAAATTACACGAAATATTTTCCCTACTCTCACCACATGCGATTTAATTAAATTTTTTGCATGTACACGATACCGGTATCCTCTATATTCAAGCTAAATATCATATAGAACAAGGACACACACATACAGAGCGCTCGCGCATTCGTAACTAGTTCATTAACTAACCGACGCGACGCTCGCCCGGACCAAGCTAATTCCATAACGCAAAGCTTTCACAACCCTCCCCCCCCCCCCCCCCCCGCCCCCAATCTACCCTCGGAATGTGCATCCGCGTGTGCATACGAGTCGTGCAACGCAAGTTGCATGCGGGTAAAATGCCAGAAAGACCGTCAGGAGAAGCTACATGGGTGAAGGAGCGTTTGTTGGGTATCTGCTTTGGAAAGTTTAGCCGTGAGCTTCTTGATTGGAGAGTTTGTCGGATGGTACAAGGTACTGGTTGATGTCACTTTAGAGTCTTCGTCTTGTTGGTTTCCTTTTATTATAAATGGTATATATTTTTAATTGCTATTTACAATGACCATTTTCTTATTGTTTATAAATCCGTTTATGTCGGACAAGCTTAATTTAGTCAAACTTTAAAGGATACCCTAAAAAGCGAACTTTATAAGTAAAATACTGATGATACAATAGTGTAAGATTTCATAATGTATTATGAGTTTGCGATCTACGTTCACCGGCCAGAGACTACCGGAAATTTGAAGAAAATCTGCGAATCAGGAAAGACCATTATATACCAAAACCGTTTTGTTTTGCCGTCACTATATAAGTGACGCTACTATACGACTGATTCCGTGTATACGATGAATAAGAATCTCAAAACGAATAACTTTCATCCTAAATCACATAACTCGATCTATAGCCATTATCTTTCAAAATACCAAAATCGTTCCAAAGCAGAGCTTTTAATACTCTCCATTCGATCCCTCTCGCTTCCTCTGATCGCAAGCCCTCAGGCTACCAGCGACAACAGCGGTAGCAGCGAAGCAAGGGAGATGCATCTCAAGGGACGAGATTGGATCGTGTTAGCTCGAGCGATGGGCTAAGCAATCGCGCGATGGGTGCCAAGCAGGACGTGTCGTAAGGTGTAAAGCGAGCCGTAGACCAGCCCCGCGACAGACGAAACACGAGGCTACTGTGTAGCTGCTGCGGCGGAAGATCGACGAGTGGAACGGACGCACAAAGCGTAACATCGGCCGGGCCGTCCTCTCTGTGCCCGCAAAACACATAGACGTATGGCCGTGCTGTACAGACTCATGCTCACGCGTAGGGGACGTCCACCTCAAGAAGCAATTAATACACGCTGAAACTTCGATCCAGCCGATCATAAACACCATCAGCTGCACGCCTACAGACTAGCAGTGCGTAAGCACACGCACTCGCAATAAGCTTCGGCGGCTTAGAGGGTAATCACGAGACGCATTGTCTGCACACCTCACGGGGCCGTCTTCCCCTCGGAAGCACGCGTGTGCGAGCTAGGATCCTATCTTTGATGCGAGCTTAGGCAGCCTGATACCTGGCGTCTCCTCGATGTTGTTTCCTCGTCGTCGGCCTTGTTGTCGTATATGCTTCGAGCTCGAGCAGGTACACGTTAATATCCCCGGGGCGGTCTATTAGCAGGTGCGACGATGCCAGCGAGATGATGAGAGCCTGAAGGAGGTGTTGTGTTGACGTATTTATGATCGGCGTAATGAACTATTATGTGTGTTTGAGAAAAAATTATAGTTAACACAGCCAGATGATGTGACCTTCCAGCTTCGTCTTCGAGAAGAACGCTACTCTACCCGGCGCGATAGTTTGAAGAAAAATTAATTTTCCTGGAGACATTTATTAATCTTATAACACCCAATCCTTTGAACGACAATAATGATTTCTTAAATTGTAACTTACAGTTGCACATTATAATCAGAGCGTCCATCCGGAGCAAGTGACGTTATTATCATTAGCCCTGGGGCCTCGCACGGCGCAACGCTCCAAGTTTAATGCCGGTGTTGATCGCTCGAGGAGCGACTTGGGATGGGATACACGACAGGATATGCCGTATCGGGGAGAGCTAAGAGGGTTAGGTCAGTGAACCGGTCGATGCGCGAGGAGTTGTGATGACTGCTGTGTCGTACTGCGGTTGGGCTCAATTGGATTCTGAATGTTGATATCGAATGCAGTTGGGATGACATTACAAAAGGAGTGCCCGTTTAGCCTGCTCGCAATCAGAGGTAATCTAGATGATCAACAAGTGAGTGAGTTGATGAGTCTACTCGTATACGAGTATAGTTTTATTTTTTTAGAGGGAGAATAAAAACAAACATTTTCCAAGGCTTTAAACAGTCGGATTCCTGCGAAGAATCTAAAAGCTACACCCGACCTCTTCCTCTCAAATTGAATAACTTTTCCCCTCTTCTCGCGAGTATGGGGATGTGAACGATGACCGGTTCACCGGTGGCGGCAGATGCGCGCGCGAAAAAAGCTCCGAACCCGCACGCGCTCGTGCATGCACTTCTCTTTTCCTTTTATAACCGGTTTATCCTCCCTCTCCATATTTTTCCAACCTATTTGTCTTTGAATTTCCCGGATGTCGAGTCAAAGGCAACACGGAACGTGGCTCTCGACGATACGATTCCAGGGCGATCTCTCTTTTTCTTTTTCCTTCCTTTTTTAGGCAATGCTGCTCGCGAGAGCGAAGATAAGACTCGGGTTTGTCTTTCTCGGGATCAGTCGAGTATCGACTACGTCTGCTTGGATTTTTGTTTCTACTTCACGGGAGTATATATACTATACGAGCGCAAACTGCAGCCGTCGAGCTGTATGCATGTGGATCGACTCGGATCCGCGAAGTGGATAAGTCATAAGACGAGATGTGATGTTCGAATGTCGATCGAACGAGCTCTTATATGCGAGAGTGATTGAGAAAAAGCCTGCATTCGATTTATAGTAATGTCGGGAAATGGAAAAGTTTTTCTGCGTCTGTTACGTGTCTCTACCAATCGTTCTCATGTTTTTAATCGAACAGCCGACTGGATGGACTATCTCACAGGTGTGTAATAGCAGTGCGGCAGTAAAGCGGCGCAGGGCATGAACTCGTAATTCCGCACATTGGGAGTGCGAGAGAGCTGCTAGTTTCGCATGCAGCGGCTCACTCTGCGCGCATAATTCCGACGTGACGACACTCGATCCATCAATTGCCGTCAAAGCTCGCACGCATGGCTCGATAATTGCGGCGCTTACGGCGTTACAGCTGTGCGGGGACCGAAACGCGATTCGAGTGCGAAGCGATACGCGGCGCAGTGAGGAAAAATTGCTGGCTCTGATGGTGGGAACGAAATGAACAAACGCGCGATTAATCGAAATCTATATAAGCGAGTGTTTATAGGAGAATGAAAATAATATTTTTTCCATTGAAATAAAAAACAATTATAAATCGGCGCTAAAACGAATATTTCCGCTCCAAAAATCGCGCAGCGAACTAATGCTCGACCGAGCACGAATTTTTCAAATCCATCTGAAAATCACCGCGCGAGAGCCACGCTGAGCGAAAAAGCGCGTTTCGCGCAGAATCAACATTTGCCCAATTTTGTCTCTCGCGATCGAACAAGAAAATCTGCGCTATTCCACGGAACAAAAAAATACTGCAGCGAATATTATACGCCCCGGTCGTAACTTTTAATTCAAAGCTCTCGCGATACACGACGGCGGCCCTTGCGGCGAAATTGGTCGCGAGTAGAGACAAAGACGAGAGCTGGAACTCGAGCGCGCGATCTCATTTCTCGCTCGGCTGCGCAGCGTGCTACGTTGACGTTTTATGAAGTTTGATCTGTGGCGCGACGCCGCCGCGAATAAAGTTGGATGACAGAAATTAGCGATGCCCTCGCGCAGCGGTTTCGATATGCGCAGCGTCGTTTTGATACCTCGCGTTCATCAGCTGAGAGGTCTGGGACTAGGATTGGTAAATAGGGTTTTGATTCTTTGCCAGCAGCGGATTTGGATTGCACAGTTTTTACGTTTTAAACTTACTTTGTAGCCTCGATTCTCAAACACGTTTTGAATACGGTCAATGGCAATATTTACACGTAAAAGAGAATAAATAAAAAAAATCGCAATCCGTCGACTGACAACATTTTTTTCTCAGAACGCCACTGTACCATCAAACGATCGTAATTAAATGTAATCGATCGCCAAGGGATGTACAAAAATTTCGTCGCGACTCGCAGACTTTGATTGCCGCAGAATGCCAGAACAAAGAGAAAAGGTGATGCAACGCTGGGGATTCGTCGAGACAATATCGCATTGGGAAAACGTGCGTGAGAGTTGAATTGAAATATAACGAGCGCCGCACGCGAAAAATTGTTGAATTAATTTCGTGCGCACTCGCGCGGATATGTGATTGATCTGCATAATGGGGATTCGTTAATCATGAGCGTTAATTTAATATTGAAGATGAGTATGCATATATTGGATTTCCCAGATCGATTCTATACCCGTAATCAGAACACCCGAATAGAAGCTCTCTGAAATTATTATCGATGAATCCCAATAAAAATAGGCGTCTGCTAACCGAATTCAACGTTTGATCCGACATAACTGCAGTTTAGAAAGCGAGTATTGACCAAAAACAAATTACTAGTCCATCCATCATCAAAGACCTAAAGTATCATCCAATTTCCGCCTCTTTCCCGTTCCAGAAACCTAACCAACCGCGCAAGCTCAGTGCACCGCAAAAACAACGCCCCCGCAACAGCGGAATCGCTGTGCACTCGAGCACCCCTGGCGCGTCGATTACAGCGTCAAACGCCCTCAAAAAAGAAAAACCCTGCGGGCGAATCTCCGAGCACAAAAAAATGTCTCCCTCTCTCGCCTCTTAAGCACGTAACAACCAAAAGCAACAGAGAGAGAGAGAGAGAGAGAGAGGATCGAGACAAGAACGACGTCGGGCAAGAACAAAAGGAAGAAGGATAACCGCGCCAACAGGTCCTCTCTCTCTCTCTCTCGGCGCGTAATACGAATGTTCCTGCAGCGACGAAGCCATTCTTCGCGCACTGCACTCGTTATCGCTGTCATTATCGCGTGGGCGAACATTGCGACGCTGTTCGGCAGCATCTCGAGCGGAAAAAGAAGAAAGGACTGGTGAAAGAGGGAGGGGGAGAGACGTTTGTCGCACGCTTAAAGAGCTGAGCTACCTCTCTCTCTCTCTTTCTCTCTCTCTCTCACTCTCTCTCTCGCACTCGCGAAAGTCGTTGCAGAGAACGCGCGAGCAGTGGCATGCTGGGAGATAAAGGCGCGAAAAAAGAGAGAAGGGCCAAAGAAATCGTACAGATAGCGCCGCCCTTATATACCTATGTCACGCGGCAAAGGGAAAATGAGATTGGGCTGGATGAGAGAGGGAGTTTCGCCGATGCGGTAACAATCTCGTGAATACGTTTTTAACTCTTTGAGGCGCGCCCCGAGAGACTGATTGTGTAAGATTGTTTGTTACTCTTTCTGGAAACCACCGGCGTTGGAGCTTTGTCCGATGAGGAGTTTCGATTATTTTTTTTTTATCTGGAAAAAGATCGACGTGATTTCGAATTGAGAACCTTTTGCAATAACGCTCCTTTATTCACAAAGAATCAGACACCTAACAACGTTTATCGGCGGTTATCCCAAAAGCATTTATCTAAAGCTCAACACCTAATCCCCTTCGAACGACACTATATACGTCTATAACGTTTCAGCCTCCGGTGCTCGCGATGACGCAGCACCTGCGAAAAGCTCGCAACAAAGCTTCCTCAATTCCGGCCCAGACGATCTTCCGCGACAAAAGTCTGAAAAAAGTGTGTATCCGCCGCGATTGTCGCTAGAATTCGGATTGATGGCTCGCAGCCGTGGGATAGTCATCGCGAGGCCATTAGCAGGTCCTCGCTCTCCGTCGTCGTTGTCGTCGTCGCGATATTGGAATCCTTTTACGAGTAGTTCAGCCGCCGTGAGTCGTCGAGTTTTCGATATCGGAATTCCAGTGTGCAGACTACTGTTCGGGATGTATTTTTATGCACCGGCGGAATGGAGACGCCGACGTCGCGCGTGGCACTGGCAGCTAGAGCGCATTTGGATGTCGATGCGCGGGATGCGTTGCTCAATCGCCGGTGACTGATTTCGAGTTTGATTTATTTTTTAGCGAGTGTCCGTAGGATTTAATTTGAATTTTGAGCTTTCGTTTTCTGATCTTTCCCAACTCCTGCTCCAATCTAGATTTTATTTTCCAAAAAACGACCTCCTGTACACCTTTCAGCTCTTTCAAACACGTAGCGAATCGATACTTGTTTGCATTTATTTATTCACTCACGACTAATGGTACACGCTGTCGGATAACATTTGTTTCTGAAATCGAATCCAAACACCGAACGCAGATAACTGCTCGCAGAATAGCTTTAACAATACGATGTATTTTAAGAAGTCACCTATTATTGAAAGTTGAAATCCTCGATATAGAAAGAAAATTTTCCCGCGTGAAAAAATAATCGTCCGTCGACACGGAAAAATGAGAGCCCACCTTACAGAGCCCGAATCCAATAACCCGATCCTCGCGCGGCGCACCGTGTTCCGCATCGGCGAACTTGACCGACGCGAATAATTCTCCCCGTCCCGAAAACGTTTTCACTCGCACACCGGTCCTGCATAACTGCAGCTCTTTTTTTCCTTCACCCGCTGACCCAGCTGCACACGCGCGAATGTTAAGCGCCCCGTGAAATAGCGTCGCTCGTAGACGTAAAAACTCGCATTTTCTTTATGATACGTGACACGCTGCTGCTGCTTTATCCTCGAAGCCTCTCCACTTTTTATTCGAAACGCATGCCCTGCGATAGCCTGCTTTTTGTGGATGAAGTGCGAGAGAGAGAGAGAGAGAGAGAGAGAGAGAGAGAGAGAGAGAGAGAGAGAGAGAGGAAGAGCTTTGAGTCGGAAAAAACGCTTCAAAAAGCGGTTTACGTAGGCGAGATGCGGTGTGTGGCACTGCATGGCTTATAGTTGCTGGGAGTATCATGCGCACGCGAGGCATTGAAAACTGACGGTTTACTGTTGCTGTTGGGAGTAGACAACTGCGCGTGTAATGAAAGGGTTGCGGGCTTTGTTGGTTTTGTATTTTGTAAAACGTACTTGTCATTTTCTCTTTCGTCGACATACACCGAGAGAAATATTTTACAGCAATCATTGCCTGCAAATTGTAGTAATTTGATTACTCGAAAAATGTCTCAAAAAATCTATGATTCTTTTACTTTCAACAAGGTCAAAAAGTTTAGTAACCGTCAAATTTTATCGGCGCACAAATCGATATTTGTTAACCAGAATAAACTTTTTCGAGCTGCGCGCCAATAGTTATTACAGCTTTTGACACGTACAACACAACTTGATTGCTAATTCGCAGAACCGAAAGTACGCGCGACTGTTCAAAACATTGAAGCGTCCCCTTTCACGGCCGCCAACCCTTTACGCATGCCGATAGCTTAAAAGCCGAGTCAGTCAATGTTCCCTCTCACACGACTCCCTTTCTCTTCAGCGTCCGACTGACAAAAGGCCAAGAGCGCATGCATTGCCTTGAAATCTCTTATTGCGCCATGTGGCCAAGTAGTAAGAGCAGCCGTCTAGCCGCCACAACGAGTCAGAGCCACTCGTAAAAGAAAGAAACGGAAAGCGCACGATACGTCTCTCGAGTTCAAAGGACGCGCACAATTGTCCCGCATATGCTATAGATCGAAACGTCTGGACTATCCATTATCTCATCGTTGCTACTTACTGCTCTTTATGTGCGTTTAGCGAGCGTTTTTTTTTCGAGCATCTCGACCTTTTTTGGGCCTGTGCGAATTTCGGAAGACATAATATACTACGCGAAGAGAGAAACGAAGATTTACGATCATTGCTTCTTATGTCTTACTCGTTGCCAGATGTTCCAAGTTCTATAACGTTCTCACGACAATCGGCGAGTTATGAATCTCGAATGAAAAAAAAAGTATTCTTACAAGAGAAAAACCAAACTAAAAAAGTACCGCGTGAAACAGAACTCAGTTGGAGTAACTATATATTGCACGATTCACTTAATTGCATCACATAGACACGGCGGACTAACAAACTCCTCCGTCAGCTATACAGCTCGCAGAAGCAGCGGCTGCACTCAGTCGCGAAATTGAACCGAAAAATACCTCCATAGAGTGGCTGTTCCGGCGTCGAGGCGCTGAGTATACACACCTAATTTCTTAAATTTCCTAATTACAGAGCCCGTTCGGAATTTCATTCCCCAACGGCGAATCAACGCGATATTCAAGCTCGACGCGCGTAAATAGCCAAACTTCGCGGCGCTGCAAACTCTGCATCAGCGCCGCGAAAATTTTCCAGACTTATGCTTACCCGCGACTCCCTCGGCTTTTAATTAATTTCCAGGACAATAATTACGCGGCTGTGTTTGTATACACACACACACACACACAAGCGACTGGAGATGCAGGAGCGAGGACAGCGGCCTTGAATCGCGAGAGACGCGCACAATCACATTAGCGAGAGCAGAAAGAAAAATATCCCGGCGTTTTACGAGTGCGCTGATACGTATATAGACGTCGTCTCGAGTTTTAATTACTCAGCTGTTCTTTTTCCGGGGCAAAAGAGAGCCTGATTATGCAGCGGCGCTTCTTATGCTTCTTTGTGTATTTATTTACGCGCTCAGCCCTATAAAGGTGCAATTTGATACCCCCTGGTAAACTCTGAGGGCTAACTTGAGGGTAGCTGTTTTAAAATTAGGGGGGACTAGGTACATATAGTTAAAGAAACGATTCAACGTCGCAAATAAGACGGGAGTTTATATTATTGCTCCTTATTCGCTATTTCCTGGCGAAGGTATACTTTCACATTGAAGATGAATTCGAAATGAGATTAAAAATTTCAATTTTCGTCTTATTGCTTTGAAACGTGTTTTTAGCGGAGCAGATGGTGAGTTATAAGGTTCATGCTTGGAAAAATTTCAACAAGAACGTCGATCGTATTTTATAGCTGTGGAGAGCAGATATTAAAATTTTGACCCACTTTCGCATACACTCGTTGTTCACTTGTTGCGTAGCTTGACAATTGCTTCGTTGGCTCGCGTTTTTCATCCGCCGATGAATGCCGCGTTGTCGATATACATCAAATAGTTAAATATCGTGTTTTCAAAGTAAAAAGCTTCTCGTATCATAGTGTTACGCGGTAAAATTGAAAAAAAAACAAAAACAAAATGAACAACTGGTGTAATCATACTGGGATAGATCGAAACAACGACGTACAATCATTTTATGTTGGGTGGAATACTACACTACGAAATATTCTTTTTTTACTAATGACAATGATGATGTAACAATAATACATATAGGATTGAGCTTTGAGGTATGCCCTGCGCTTTCTATTTATATACAACTATGACAGCTGCACAAATTCCGGTTATCCCTCTCGCTTCCGAAAAGAAGATCTCATGCAAATGAGGGAAATAAAGATTCAGCAGCGCTGCTTCTTCGGTGCACCCGCATAAGCCGCTTACTCGCGCATAATTGCCCGATGAATGTCAATGGCCAGGAAAATCAAATAAGAGTTAAAGCCAATTCTTTAGGTTTTCGGGCATGTGGATCCCGTCACCTGCCGCGATTCCGATATAGCTATTCGATATTTGCATTCTACGTACAGTTTATTCAATCAGATGCGCTTAGTTCATCCAGTTATATGACCCAATGTAAAACGACGATAAAATTGATGGAAGGTTCACTTGATAAACGCGATCGTAAATATTTTCATTCGATCGTCGTCTTTCGTCGTCCCAGAAGAATACTCAAGAAGTGTATATTAAACTCATCGTATTAAGAATTTTCTGCAAAAGCCGATGCAGTGCAACAGAGTACAGGCAATAAACATTCGATGAAGCTCCGTTGGCCGCCGCTCGAATCCACATACTTGGAAAATAATCGCGAGATAACGAGCCACAAAACGCGCGCACAGTTACGCACACGAGATCAAATACGCACAATCCCATAGCCCAAACTGACGTATACACACACACACACACACACACATACACGCGTCGAATAATCCCATGATATATTCTCTCAAGCATATACGCGCGTATATACACGGATACCCGCACACATGCACTGCACACGAATATAGAGACAGAGAGAGAGAGAGAGAGAGAGAGAGAGAGAGAGAGAGAGAGAGAGAGAGAGAGAGAGAGAGAGAGAGAGAGAGAGAGAGTCGGGAGACAGGGAATACGTAAGATCGTTACGGCCAGTTGGAGCAGCGTCATCTCGTTACGGCGTCCGAATGCAAATCGGGCATGAATAATACAAAGGCAGGATATATTCGCGGTTAATGACGAGACGGCCGGGCCGCAGCCGTCGCCTGCGCACACAGCGACTGTATACAGGTATCTACTCCTTCGCCACGAGCGTGTGTATATGAGGCATGGAAATGCGGATTCTTGCACGCGGCCATCTCGAGATCAGACGAGGGCTTCCCTTTTTTACGAGGAAAAAATCAGCAGGTACGGCGCTTTACGAGCTGCGGGACGCGGACGTGTGTAGGAAGTAGGCTGCGATGCTACTGATGATGCTGCTCCGCTGGAGTCGTAAAAAAAGTGTAACGTAGGCGGAAAAGAAAAGGTAAGGAAGATGCGGTGATAATTTCAGGGAGTTTAGCTGCTCTAGGCTGGCTGTTGTAGGAACGGCCAGGCCTCTGCTCTACTTTTTATTGGGGAATTTTACTCGCAAGAAAAAATCTGCAAGAAAGCATTGTCTCTCCAATAATAAAAAAGTAGGGAAGGAGCTTGCAGGTTTAGTAACGATTTTTTTATGAGAAATAGCAGTTTCTAAGAAAAGGTAATCAAGAATATCCAAGATTCCTCTAATTAAAGTCAGGAGATAGCCACTCAACGATCTCGATAAATTCCACAATATTGAATCCCGTTATTCCACGTACAACACGCGCCTACGCAATAATATCATTCTTTAAAGAGTGAAACACGCGACGCGAAGACAAAGAAAAAAGCAAAACGCCGGATATAACTCAAGAAAATGACCGAGATATTTGCCGAAGGCAAGCGCGATAATCGCGCGACGATATTTGCGCAATCGCGCTCGTACATCGCATCGTGGCAAACTGTGATGCCGTAACGCCACACGCGGCGCGCTTTATGATTCACAAGTGCGCGCCGGGGTGTAATAGAGGGGCGTATACACGAGACGGCGGAAAAAAATCGTTCTAATTTACTGGTTCGTGTAAGGCCTCAATAAAGTACGATTAAACGAGGCTTTTATCGGCGCGCTCTTCAAAACAAACATACAGATTGCGTTGATAACGGCTAACGACTATTTTTTTTTTTTTTCGTTATTGTTTTGATGTATTTTGATGCGGGAACGAATCTTGGCGTTTTGCCTAATGGTTCGGTTGTTAGAGTAGCCAATCTTCATGATGAAATACTGAAATTTCGTATCGATGATTTATAATTGATACAATGTATATAATAGACCGTATTTATATTTTCAAAATGCACTATTATATCTGTCGTAGAAGGGAAATATTTTACGCGAATATAAAAAGTTTTTACTTTTCGACGCACGCACGTTAAAATTGCATTCGACATATTTTATTGCGACTGTCAAAGGGCAGAATAAAAATTTTAAATATGCACAACCATATATATCGTGTTTTTGACTTTAGGCTGTAAATTTGGAATGCGCTTTATTTTATCAAATCATTCACCCTTGCAATTGCATGATAGGAGGACATTGGCTATGCTAAAATCTTAATGGTTCCGAGAAATACGAGCTAACAACAATTTTTTAAAAGTACCACAGACTGAAATACTCACTCTGCAGTGAAGCTCATACTTTGAATAAAAAAAATTGAGTCGATTGATCGAATGATTATCATCAATTTATTCCTCTCTTAAAAAAGTGATGGGCTTTGTTGTGAAGCATTTAATTGATAATCGGTCGCCTGATACAAGAATTTAGGAACGCGAATTTTATTACATAACCTACAAACGCTTTAAACTGTTAGTGCTCACTGCTCAGCAAGCGGCAAAATTTAAATTTCAATTATGACATGACATGATAAGGAGTGCGCGAGGCGCACTTATATTTCCTAGTTTTTGGTAAATAGACCATCGGATGCTATTACAGGAACATTTGGACGCACTATAAAATTAGCAATGCACTTCTCACTCGCAAAGAATTGCCTGAAAGAACTTTTCTCGAAAAATAGATTTCGCTAAGCTGTCCAATAATAGAACAGCGCACCATCTCTACTCGGCTCAAACAAACCGAAAAAAAGAGCCAACAGCCAAACGAGCAAGCGAACCTCGAAAAGTAAGCGCAATAATTAAACTCTCGAAATTCGCCGGGGAGAACACAAATTCATCGGCGGAACGCTAAAATTCGAGTCCTAGTTTAGGATACTACGCGGTGAGTTTCAGCATCGCGAAATTGCAAATTCGCACGCGACATATAACTTTAATTAAAACAGCATGAAAAAGACACAAAGCGCGTTGACGCACACACAGGCGACAAAAAGGTCGACGAGTCGCTAGGCGGTTGCAATTTAAATTTCATTATGACCGAGCTACGCTAATAAAGGGGTAGGGGGCGTGTCGAGAAGTGGAGAAAACGAAAATGAAAAAAAGGACGAATAATGAGCGGATAATCGGCGCATAGAAAGCAGCTGATTCATTAACGCTTCGCTGAAATTTCAATTTATATGCGAAGGAAGGATTGGATCGGATTGAATTTTGGGCTGGTGTCGATTAAATCAATCCTTCAAAAGCGAGCGCATTTAGCCATGAAAAGGACTTTTTATATTAGCTCCTATATTATAATATACGGGTAAATGAATCGTTCTTGTAATGGGTTTTTGTTTCAAAGTCGGAATTTAAAATATTTGGATTATTTTTTTTTATCGCGATGTCGATATCAAGTATAAGAAAGGGAAAAAACATTCATAAAATTTGTTGTGTTATTTTGTAAAGCGTCTCGTACACAGCAGAAAATTTTGCAAATTCGCGCCCGAAATTAAATTTACGCTTCTTTGATGGCAAAATTCCAAAAAAAAACCTTACACTCCCACAACTTTTCGTCGAATCGTTTTTAATTAAAAGCGTTACAATCTTTCGCGCGAAAATAAAGCGAATTTCGCATTGCAAATTTTTCTAATAAAAAACTTTACCAGCGCGATTGCAAACATTTCCGTTTCTAATTTGTCAAATCCCATCAAACGTCCTCTAGCTGCAGCCGACATGAAATGTAAAGCAAAATCCACGCACCCATGCAGCAAATTGACATTCGTCCAGCATCTGACAGCATGACGAACAAAAACATGCAGCAACGAAAAGAAGCTCCAAGCGCAGGCGCAAACCGGGTCAGCGGTACCTGCGCTTGCGAAATTAAACTCGGAAAGCCAGACAATGCCGCAGCGCTTTTTTACACCGCGAATATTAGCACGCGTATATGAAAAAGCTGAAATGCGAGTGTGCGAGTGGGAGGGGTAATCCCGGGACGAGCGGGGGCGGGGGGAGCTTATCGCGGAAAATTCGGCGTCGGCTTTTTTCCGGCGACGCGTCATCGATGCGATACGAGTCTGCGGCGTGTTCTCGGCGGAAAAAAGGTGACCGAAGACAAGAGGGGGTACGGCGCGGTTTTGATAGGAGCGTGGCGCAAAAAAGTGAGATTTATGGAGTATCACCGCTGTACTTTGTGGGATACACCGATCATCTATCCTCTGAACGAGAGTCGGGAGGAAAAAATGTGTGATTGATCGAGAATTACTCGAACCGTATTAAACTTTGGTTTAAGAAAATTGTTGGAAGCTTTCACACAAGATAATTGATCGCATCGCTTGTAAATTTATTTATATATTTTAAACTATGTGTAAATTTATATCTTTGGGAATATTTGATAGTACGTGATGTCGATATAGGTTGATTAAAACTCGTTTCTATACGCAAGCAAGTGCACTTGATTAGGAATGAAAGGAGCATTATGTTTGAAAGGTACGCTAAAATCGATTGTACTAAACAGAATAATTATACACGTTGCGAGTATAGTTCCCATCGCTTTTAGATCTCGTTTGAAATAACAATGGATAATTGCTTTGTATGAATTGCATATTATTCATGCGATAAATGGAAAAATTTACAAGTGAACGTAAAGAAATTTAATCATCGATCTTTTTTTCCTTTATCATTTCTAAATTTAATAATCAGAATAATCTCAAATTAATAAATGTGATCAGTACCAGTCTACTGCTAATAGGTTAATAAAATTTGCGTAATATTTTACGATTGTTCCACATTTTTTATTATTTTGTGTTCGATTTCTGATTGTAAATTATTAACAAAGTATTAAAATAAATGTGTATTTTTAAGAAGATTTTAAATTTCAATTGATATAAGTTCAATAAAAATTCAAGAAAAAATAACCGTTCATGCCAGATCACATATTAAAAAAACGTCGCGCGCTTCTAAAAATGCAAAGTAAAAGCCCTTCGCTAAAGCTACTAACAACTTTTTCTGTCGTCTTATTTTGTTTCCCTCTAGTCGGCTTCGTCCGCGAGTACAACAACCCTCCAGTAGAATAAAAGAAAGACAGCAAAGCCCAACTTCGAGCCGGACAATTATAAGTTCCGACGGGTCGGATACGCAGCGTCAAAGCGAGTCGCGAGTCGTTACCGAGCACTGGCGCGCACTGTACACGCGTTTACGACGCCCGGAGCGCAGGTACCAGTGTGCCCAAGTTTCGCGCCTTATTTGCCGGAAGGACGGCAGGATGTTCAACGAGCTACACTGGAGAGTGCGATATTTTGTACAATTTCTAACGAGGAAAAAGTGTCTGAAATTGGCTGCAGGTTCCGAGTTACGATGTCGCCAGCAGGAGGAAACGTCTTTGTAAAAGTCTAATGTAATATTGTGACAGCTAGGCGCATAAAAGACTTCCTAAAATTAACCAACGAATAAATTGCCACGCCGCATTAGAAAAATTTAAAACGCGTTGTGTGAATAAATTAATATCAGTCAATTAACTAAAGATTTGATTTAAAAAAATTTAAATGGTACCATGCATTATTATTTTTCATTGTCGTATCGTTGCTGCCCGCAAAATGTTCCTCGCAAGATTAATTCATTGGACTACTGGCTTGTTTTACGCCAGCGCAGTAAAGTCGTTCTATCTTTTATACAATGTTCAATTTATATAGAATGAAACTTTAAGGTAGCTCGTAACAGATTTCTTAATTGCTATTTAAAATTCACTGTACCCTAAATCAACGTCAACCTCAAGTTTAATTTCGAAATTACGCTTGTACTTGCCCATGTACCAGCTAGCACTGGAAGACTGCAATAATGTCGAGCGAAAAAAAAAATTAAGCTTTCGTTTCAAAACGAAAGCGAAAAAGGGCGAGCCACTAGAGAGAACAGAAAAATTGCAAAGAAGCGCGAGAATCGTCTCTACTCACTAACATTAAACTCCTCCCGGAAGCTGTAGCAGGACTAAGTCTACATCGCACACGACACTGGGCTATACAGCAGCACCAACAGAACAGTGACATGACGTATACCCACACTCGAGAGTCGCTGCAGCACGTATATAAGCCCGTGTACAAAATCCGGCGTATACGCGCGCCCCTACTTTGACGTATGTAGCCTCTGTTAAAGCTGCGGGGAAAAAATGAGAGGGAAGTTGACGACGACAGTCGCGTAGTTTTATCGCGCGCAAAACGTCTTATGCTGCGCGTTCTACGCACAACTGTGTCAGGCGGATTTTAATTAATGGAGTAGATAAATATTCGACAAGAGCCGCGCGAAGATTTTGAAAGAGTTTTTCGACGGTTCGAAAAAGCGCGCGCAGTTTGAAGCGGAATTGAAACGCTAGAGCTTTCGCGAGCTTTTCACTAGATTCATTGTTTTGTCTGCTTCCGCGCGGTGAAAATCGCTTCCTGCGTCGAACTTGAGCTATACGAAGCAAAAGAAATCCTTCTTTTGTGATTTATGGCTAGAAGAAGTGTTGGGAACAGATGTACGTTCTTTATAGTACGTGCGCGCGTTGCTATTTATTTGTGCAGGCAAGACTTGAAGTGATTTATCGATTGAGTTATTTATCTAGAAACTCGCTGATATCGGCCTACATCTTGAAAATTGCGATAAATATGTAAAATGACTTACTTACGGCGCTAAACGTATATACATTTCGAAGAAACGGGTACTAGCAGAAAGCTCTAAAACTCACCTGGAACAGAAAATAAAGTGACATCGTTAATATTTAATTTTCACACGATTAAATTATTCATTGAAAATTCTTATAATTATATATTACTATAAAACTACGATTACTTATTGCTTTCCTCACGCCGTGAAAACCACTTTCCCGTGTCATCCAATATAAATCGTAGAGTTCAACCCTTTCCTAGACGAAAAAAAAACGCACTGCGTCAACTTCAAACTTTTCGAGAGCGTACATAGCGACATAAATTTTTCATCGCGTGATCGTGAGCGGGAAAAATTTGTCTTTCGGAATCAAGCGCGGATCCCGGTAATCGAATGAAAAGCGAGCAGCAGCAGCCGTTCTCCTCCTTCAAACTTGAAATATCAAATTGAAACTTATGTAAAATTCAGTGCCCGCGACGTTTACCTTTCGATATCCGCCGGATGTTTCAGAGAACGCCCTCTCGTTAGCTTTCCACCGGTGTGCACCGGGAGGAAAAGTGTACACCGACACAGCCCGACGAATTTATTTCCTCCCGGAAATTCTTCGCCGTTTTTCGGCTGGGCGTTTAACGGGCGTACATATAGACACGGAAATCTGGCTGCTGAATTTCTTTCTCGCGAATATCTCTTACCGTTAGCGTGAATGGACTTTTTCTGGAGAAGCTCCGTACAATATTTGCTTCTCCGTGAATGAATTTTAAATTTTGCATGGAGCTGCTGATTAAATTTGTAATATAACGTGCTTCTCATATATACTGCTATATAAAAAGTATCAAAACAGTGCATGCTACATGCCGCGCTGCCTTTGTGTTTGGGACGAAAATTAATACCGATTTTTATACATAATAAATCACTCGCGCATCGAGTGCCTGAATAATAATCAATTTTACACGACCCCCGCCGAACATTTTTGCGAATTCTGGCCAAGGTATAACCGCGCTAAAAATTCATTATCAAAACTAATTCACCAGATTAAAAGGAAAGAAAGAAAACTTGAAAGGCATCCTCCGACGCACCCTTTTCCAGCCACTTTTTCCGACGCTCTCTCTCTCTCTCTCTCTCTCTCTCTCTCTCTCTCTATCTATCTCTCTCTCCATCGAGAGCCGCGTCTATATGTATATATAAAGCCAGCAGCCAGCGACCCTTTCATAATTAATCAAGCCACGAGAGAACGAGAGCAGAGCAGCCGGTAGGTTAATTAATGCGAAACCGGCGGCAGAGCCGCGTGTAGTTTGCGGCCGGCTGCGCGAAAAATCTTGCGTGTCCGAGAGAAGGGGCCGAGCGCTTTTTGCGCGGCGCGGCAAATGCGAAAGGGCTGTTGTTTGGAAATTTATCGGGGTGTTGAGGACGGCTCTTGATGACCGCGCGCGCGCGGGAGAGAGAGAGAGAGAGAGAGAGAGAGAGAGAGAGAGAGAGAGAGGGAGAGAGAGAGGGGTCAAGTATACACTTATATAGGGGAGCACATATATCCAAAGTGGCGGCGAGTTTAGGGTAGTAGTAATTAGGCGGATAGGGGGTATTTAAATTGGATTTATTGTTTTGATTCGGAATCTACCGTAGGACTATTGATCTCAATTCGTCCGGTGCAATGGAGCACTGATTTCAGAGTCGCGCGTCATCTGTAATCAGCTCATGGTCGTTCGCATCGAGTTTTCATTTTTATTTCAGGCCAGTTTTTTGTTTTTCATATCGATTCGCTAATCCGCAACACAAGCTTCAGTACCTGCAAACCGCAAAATGTTTTTCGAAAATCACGCGCGATATGAACGAGATACACAAAAGCAATATAAAAAGTCGCCTCAACGAGCAAGCATATCAGGCTCCAGTGAAAAGCGTATATTATTCCTTCTCGCGACTAATCTCCCGATCGTATTCCCGTAAAATACCCAAAGACAGCTCGAGCTACAGCTGAAAGCAAAGAGGCATCTCGCTCATAAAAATTCCAAGCAAATCTCATTCTCTCCTCCTTTCACATGCAACTGAATTTTCAGCGTCACGGGAGGAAGCGCGAGCGGAAAGACGATCTGCATCCCGCGAGATGCAGTGCTATACGGTTACGAGGAAACCGGGGATTAGAAGTCCTCGAAATGAGAAAATAGCGACGACCATTAACGCGGGAGGGAAGCGGCTTAGCCGAGATGAAAGGTCTTTGGGAAACTCCAGTTGTTAGACGAAGAAACTCCGTATATAGCAGTAGTTCCAAAAGCAGGGAGTTTTAATGCACCGACGCGTTTTTGCCGATTGTTTTCAAATGTATAAAATTAAAAGTCTTATATAGATTACGCGCGATGGCGCCATCTAATTAAAAATGTTCGAAGATATAAAGTTCGCCGCCTCTGGGGATAAAAGTAGCTCAAAAGCCGCTGCGATAAAATGTCATCTTCCAGTTAACTTTCGTCTCTCAAAGGAAGCGATCGGAGACTTCAATATTTTTAAAATTCCTCCATCCGAGTAGTAAATCGCTTCCTCTTATCGATCTTTTTGAAATGCGCTCTCCCTTTTAGCATCGCTCTTCAAACATTCCTTTTACCTTTTGCTTATCACGGAGTCAAACGACTGCAGAGAGAGAAAGAGAGAGAGAGAGAGAGAGAGAGAGAGAGAGAGAGAGAGAGAGAGAGAGAGAGAGAGAGAGACAAACGGCACCTGCCGCTGAGTTTCGCACTAATGAAGATTCTCAGAGTAAGTATATGCACAGGGACTGATCTCGTGATTAGCATCGAACAGCCGCGCGTGCGCGAGATTGGAAACTTGAATATTAAAATAATTTCTGCTTCCAATTAAATAACGTTCAAACATCGACGAATCGCGTCGAGGTTAAAAAATAGAGCAGAGTGGAAAACTCGCTGCCCCGAACGCAGAAAGAAGTGTAAACACAAGCTCGCGGCCGGGAGTATAATAACGTAACGATAATACAGCGCTAAATTCTCCGCAGCGCTAGTCGCCGTAAAGAGGCCGAAACATATTAAAGCCGTCGCCATAACTCGCCCTAAGTTACTCCTCCGATGTGCGGGGGCGAGCTGTTTTCTAAAAGCAAAAATAAAACAAAACCAGAGTAGTGCAGCGGAGTTTATATAAAAATTGCAGTGCGTAAAAATGTGCGCGCGCGGCTCGCCAACCTCAAAAGAGAGCTCGCGATATCGTAATATGCATTTATTATGACCACTTCAAGTGCCCGTGCAAAGTGCAGCGCATTGGAACGAGTGGAGCGTGCGCTGTGCGCTAATGTCCCCAAGGACGAGGCCGGAAGTCGGACCACGAGATGCTGGATTAAACATGCGCGAGCTATAAATGAACCATTTGGCAGTCAATTAGTCGTCCGATATTTTCGCCAAGCTTTCTGCGGGTGCGAAGCTTGACAACAACTCGACGTGCGTAATTTGGTATAATTAATTGATATAACCTGGCGATCGTTCGGCTGTGGCTGTAAATATATATAGCGTCGTATAATTAAAAGCTCACATTTTAAACCGCACCAAATTGAACATTCAAATTAATCATCACTGGTAATTGTATGCGAATATATTCCAATTAAAATAACGCGCGCCGGGTTGCGGGGGGGGGGGTAATTATGTAAAATTACAATACTGTCTTAATGAGAGGGTAGCACTCGTTGTTTCTCTTTACAGCGAACTCGTTATTCCGCATACGCGCAGTGCTAGCAGTATCTAAACTCAATTAAGACAAGTGCAACCTTCAATTAGTTACCTCTGTCATTATCGTTGCGTAATTGAAATTCTTCGAAACAAGTCGCTACTTTTGTCATCGGAAGTCTTTTTTAATTGGCATATACGCACACCGCGTGTACATCACACGCAGCTCTATTATTACGTTGCCAAGAAAGTTCCGAAAGTTCTGTACGCGAAACAGTAAAAATAGCGCGGCGAGAGACTGCACACTCCACGGATGCGATCCTCTCGCGCTATATTTAAATAAGCCATAGAGAGCAGTTCCATAAGTTAAACATCCAGCGCACAAAAGCTCGATGAATATTCATCGAACGCGGGAGAAAAATAATTCAAATGCCTCGCTCTCTGTCGCGGCGCGCTGAAACGCGATAATACGCGCGACCCGAAGGAGAAAAATGGCCTTACCTCCGCGGCTCTAACAAATTGAAGTTGGAAAAGGAAATTACGCGACAATACACGGTGCGGAGTCGCGTGCGGCCGTGTCCCAGACGATCTTGGCGCACGTGACTGTCGCTGCCGCCCGCGAGAATAGCTAATATGCAAATTTAACGGGTCCTTATATGCAGACTCGTATAATAGGCGGATAGCTGCATGACCGGGAGAGGATGGCACTAAGGAGAGCTTTTGCTTCGAAAGTATGCAGCTGGACGTGCGCGGATCTTGTGTGCGAAAGTTCGAGAAGCCAGGTTAATTGTATACGCTGTTTTCGCTCTGAATTTATTCAACTTGAAGAATATTCCGCCTCTAGAACAAGCAGATCCATTCCCCTTATCAGCGACAATTTTCCAGCGAAACTTTCTCGCGCGCTCCGAAACCGAACTTTCCGAACACCTCTTTCGCTCCCCTGGCCACAAGAGACAAACGATTCGCGCAAAGCCACAACTGCAAACGAGGAAGCGTCGTCTGACGCACGTATAACAAGCCTCGAGGCGCGTAACAAGCCCAACAAATCGAGGCGCAGCTGCGATCGCGAGTCATGATTCAAAGGGGAGCTCAGCTTTATCTGTCACACCTTATCACGCGCGACTGATAAGAAGTTTGCGCCCTTCGAGCCGTTTCGAGCGGTCGCGCGCGCGCATGCGCCGAAGGCGTGGGAGCGGGGAGATTTTTACAGGTGGCGAGCGTCGCTGTATACACCTGGAAAAGCGTACATGTACACAGCGTCGGTCAGAGGGATGATAAAGCGGTCATCGGGGCAGTTCTGAGTTTGCGAACGTTCTCGGTCGATGCGGGCTTCGTTTCCCGTGGGTTTTTCTTTTTACTTTGCCAGCGGCCAAGTTTTGTTTTCCTATGTGGGTCAGGGCACATAATGCCTCGTCGAATCGAATTTTTTGTTTTCCTCGCGCTTTTCGCTCGATACCTATAATGGAGAGACTTTTGATACGTAGAGAGGAGCGCCTGTCACTTGGCGAGATTCAAATTTCGCGAAAGTTTTTTGATCGCGAGCCCTCGAGAAGCTCGCAAAATGAAGTTTGAATGCAGCTTATGGAGTTAAATTAATGTAGGTCGAAGCTGGCTTTTCGCGAAGGCTTCGTAACGTTTTTTCAATATCGGCTGCGCCTAAAATTTCCGACGGTAACGAGAAGTGTGTGGAGCGGCGCAATCGGCCGCAGTTTCCAGTAAATTCAGGTCATCGCTTTGCTGTATATAGATTTTTATGAGTAGCATCGAACAAATATTTCCGACTCTAAAATCTCGTAACCATACTAGCCCCAGAATAATGCCGCCGAATAGCCATAACCGCGCCGACTTAACAGCCTCACGACTAAAAAAAAATCTCACGACCACATCGTAACCCATCCGAACGTCGGTCGTTACAGTGTCCCTCCCTGCCCTCCGAAAAATCATTTAATTCCAAAGCGTCGCTCATATGCACCCCCATAGCCGTCCATCAGCTCGGCATCATTCCCTCATAAAACTCCAGCTCCGTCTCTTTCTCTCTCGCACAGCGCCTCATCCTCTCTGCGGCTTAAAGTGGCGGGGGTGTATGCAGTGCGTGCGCTGCTGTCCCCCCTCTCTCTCTCTCTCTCTCTCTCTCTCTCTCTCCTACCATCGGAGTCTCTCTCTTGCTCGCTCGGGCTCGTAGTGGGGATAGAGTCGCGCGCGGAGTAGCCCAGCGCGAATTCGAAAGGCGGCAGTCGCCGTCCGCGCGCCGCCGAGGTCGCCTCGTCGTCGGCTATTTAACCATCGTCGCCGTACGCAATCGTCGCGAGTGTGCGAGAGTACCGAGAGATAAGGGAGAATCGTGCTGCTTGTTGGCAGGAGTTTTTTTCTCTCTCTCTCTCTCTCTCTCTCTCTCTCTCTCTCTTTTCATCGACATTGAGAGCACATGGAGGATGTGAAGAAGATTTCGTTGAGATATGCTAGAGTAAGCGATGCTGGAAGGAAGCCGTTGTATACACACTTTGGGATGGATGTATATATGGGACGACAAAGAGCGCGTGTGAAAGTGGTCTAGCCGCCGATTCTCTCTCTCTCTCTCTCTCTCTCTCTCTCTCTCTCTCTCTCTCTCTCTCTCTCTCTCTTTCTATTCTACGCTTCTCGACGGCCGATGGCGTAATCCCGATGCTGATAAAGAGGAGGAGGAGTCCGTTGGTTTACTTATACACACTCGGGTTTCACCTTTATTTTTCACTGATTGCGACTCGTTCTTGTGCGCGATAAGCCGCAGCCGTGGCGGTATGGGTCAACATGTTGTTTTTTCACTTTTCAGCGGCTTGGGCAACAGTGTAATCAGACAGTCGGTATAACGATATCATGCATTTCTTCTTTATTTTTTTAACCTGCGTTATCGGGCTGATCGCATAACAGAGGAAAAAAACCTGCAGCGTGACGAAACTCGGCCGGCCTGTCTCTCTCTCTCTCTCTCTCTCTCTCTCTCTCTCTCTCTCTCTCTCTCTCTCTCTCTCTCTCTCTCTCTCTCTCTCTCTCTCACACACACAAAAAAAATTGTTTACCTCTCGAATCCCGCGCTCGCATACACAGATTCGCTCTCAAGAGCATAGGCGCGCGAACCGCATCCATTCATCCTCGATAAAACTCGCGACGCGAGGAATTTCCATCGCAAGCGGAATGCGCCTGGTTTATTTCGTCCGCGCACTATCTCCTCGCATCGAGATAAAAGGCGAATTATCGGAGTCTGACTCACGCGCATTGCACATGCAGATACCGACTCGATTTTTAATTGAGACGCGTACATACGCGAGATTAATCGTGTTTCGCGAGCTCGCGCTGTGGGAAAGAAATATATTATTTTGCGAGGCAAGGCTTCTGAAAAGGTATAGCATTATACGTATATAGTGTGGATATAGCAGAGAAGCGAGTTATAGTTATCGACAAGGCTGCGGCGAAATAGCTCAGTGGAACGCTTTCGTTAAACTGTGCGAACTATGTATGCAGTGCGGTGCGGCTCGAGTCGGTTAACTCAATGCCAACTTTGTGCATCTGTAGCCGCTGGATTTCGCATGAAAAATAGTTAGTTATAACTCCGATGGAGCGGGGAGAAAATTAAAGTGCGGTCGGTTATTCCGAGAAAAAGCTCGTACACGCATCACGCGCGAGCTTTTTAACGAGCTTTTAAATTAGCTCGCAATCGAGTCGATATGAAAAAAAAAGATTTTAAAACGGACAGCAGTGCAGTGTGCGGAGGCGATACCCGCTGGGAACGCGCGAGGAGAAAAAGATTCCGGTGAATGATGCTTCGTCGTAATAATAAAAAGCACTATATACAGCGCGACGCCGTTTTATACATGCGTCCGTGCGTTGTCACGTGGTATGAAGAGTTACGAGGCAGCGAGTCGACTCGTACAGCTGGAGCTTAGCTACACGTTTTCGAGGGCTTTCGTTTAACTTTTGCCTGCATAGCATAGGTACACATAAGAAGCCATAACGTTTCTCTCGTTGGCCCATACTCGCGCGCTCTGAAAAATTCTCATTTTCTCGAAAAAGCCAATTCTCTCCACCAAGTCTCCGGAAGTACGTGCCTGAAAAAGCCGGCGATCGCTTTAAATAACTCGTCCCTCGCCTCCTTATCTCGACCATATACTTCTCTCCGGCGCTGCACCTTTTCTCGGGCGAATCGATCGCGGATAACGTCGCAGCTGTGCCGCGCGCTGTACTGCATGTGTATACACTACGTGTGCGCGTGTACGTGTAAGATGAAAAATTCCGCGCGACAGCTGGCTGGGTCTGCTTTTTGCATATCGATGTACACACGTGTCGAGCTCAGACGAACGGCTGCACACTTTTTGAGCGCGGTTGATGTCAAGTTTCTTCGGGACTTTTAACTCGATGAATTTTGATGATTTGGGGGGATATTTTTAGAAGAAAAAAACTCAACGTCAATCGCTTCGGTATCGCAACAAAGCCGCGATGTGAACGTCTACCCGTGTGTTCCGAGAAGTAGGCAAAGTCAGTTTAGAATTACTTTTATCAGCATGACATCATGCGCGCGACTCGACAACTGCCGTAAAACTCTAGCGTTCGAAAAAGCCCCCGAGTCGAATCTCGGCACACATCTCTCGCGATCAGTGTGCGTCCAAGCAAACTGCCGCCGATAATATTAGCTCCCATCGGGGCAATTATCGTCTCCTTCGATCCGCGACGGAGACTCGCGGACGATTCGATCGACGTTGTATAGCTTTGCAAAACGGGCCTCGAGCCTTCGGGCGGTCTCGTACTTTGCGACGACGATTTATGTCTGTATAACAGCGGAAAGGCGGTCTTTTGAGTTTTCGAGCTCCATCAGATCGGAGGCATTTTGTTGCTCTGACAAGGAGGCTCTTTTGTTTTTGCGGTTATCAGTTTGTTTGTTAGAATCACGCGGTTATATATATATATATATATATATATATATATAACGTTCAAAGACGTGTTAGCGGTATCGTCGAATTAGAGCATTGCGGATCGACTGTCGCGCACAGCCAGTAAATTAACGAGTTAATTAGAAAGATTATTGCGTGACAGATCGTATCTGTGGCTGTGCAATAACGATGAATATCGGACAAAGAACACAACTTAATTGAATCGTTGCTTCTCCTTTGCCGATGTATACTCACAGTAAACATTCGATATCTCCGATAACCCCGGCTGCATCGGGTCACAATTTACTTCTGAATTCAATTAACCTCGTGTATAGCAAAAACATTCTAGTTCGCGGATACCCGTTGACTCCACTACGCTGTAGGCTATGTACTTCCGCAACAAGCTCCGCGTATATCTTCGTATTCCAATCAGTCGTGTTCGTTTTCTGTCACATCTCTGATAAAAAAATGCCCTCTGCGCGCAACTGTGCGAAACGACTTTGCAAATTAAATTCTTCCAAAACAATCCCAGCAGGCGACCTCATAAAAATCTCGTTCTCAAAAACACTTGCGCGCATTACGCAATGCGCGCCTAACCGCGAGAACATTAAAGCCGAGTAAAAAAAAGCTCGCGCGCACACGGAAGGAACAAACAAGGAGAGAGCGCGCACGCGCGAAGATGAAAGGGCCGAGATATAAAACCCGCTGCTCTCTCTGGCGATTATCGTTGTTTCGCGCGTCTGAAAAGGTGTAAACAGCAGAGGAGGAGAAGGAATTGTCAGACTACAAAAAAGTCGGCTGCAAGCGATATCGCGGCCTTACGCTGCAGAGAACAAATAAACTCAAAGTGGAGGAGCTCGCACCGAGCAATTATGTAAAGTGATTTAACGAGGATTGTTTGCCGCCGCGCGAATAAACGAAGTGTCTTTTTATTAACAAACGTCTTCTTTTCCAGAAATGGAACTGCTCGTGGGGAAAGAACGTAATTTCCGTTATACACCGGGCTTTGTGCGTCGTTGCGCGCATCATCGGTCTTTTGTTAGCGAAAAATGCAAGCGCGCGATGCTCTACGCAGAAGCTATAAAAATCGCTGGCAAAGATAGGACCGAGCGAGAGAGACTGGTATAGTGTCGAGTTATTTTAAAAGGCATTATTGTTACACGGTATAATGACGAGCGCGAGAAGTGAAGAAAAGGAAGGAGAGCGTACGTGACTTTTTTCGATATAATCTGTCATAGCGTATCTCTCCCCCATCCCTTTTCCCGACGTGAAACGCTAATATATCATAAAGATTAACTCGACTGGTGTACTCATCATTCATTAAATCGGCGCAGACTCGTCCGGTCGCGTCGTCGGCGCATTAAGAGTAGTCAGCGCGTCTCGATCGAAAAAAAAAGAGAAGAGACGCATAAAATCCTCCAAGAGAGATAAGGAAATCGAGCCGGAATAAGCATCCGGCGAAAAATCTAAAACTAATAGATAAAAGACGAGGAGTAGCTGCGGTTGCGAGGAAATAAGACGATGCAGAAGCACGCGCGCGCGCGCGCTCGCGATGATAACCGTAGACGAACGCGGCCGACGAGATAAGGGAGGAACACGCGCATTAGGCTGCGCGCGAGGATCGATGCTGGCATTCGCAAAATTGCCGATTACACGCGATGTAGACCGGTCTCCCCTTCGATTTTCGCTTGGACTTGCCTACTTTGTTCGGCTGTATTATTAAGCGAATAACGGTTGTAATGTACGTGTATATAGAAGTGGGCCTGTCAGCAGTCTAAATTCTGAACTATTTCTGCAGAGCCGCTGCATTTCTACGACGTATTTTTACTGCCTGTTCGAGATGCGCATGTATATACGTATGCGTATAGAGACTTTTTCCAAGGAGGCCATAAGCGATGTTTGCAAAAGCGAGTGTCGACATCGAAAAGTCATCTTCTTCTCTCCCTCCGCGCCTCCGTCGCGATAAATACAGCCGAGTTGAATTTTCCTCGCTTGAAAAACGTCCCTTTTAATATTGAACAGCGAACGCGCGCAGCTGAAGAGTTTCTCGATAACGCCGGGCGAAAATAATAATTCGACTCTAGTCGCATAAATCTGCGGGGAAAAATGCGTGCGTATATGAAAGTCAAGGAGCTGCTTATTACGGCTTAATGGCGTACTCGTGCGAGCAAGAGTGTGAGAGAGAGAGAGAGAGAGAGAGAGAGAGAGAGAGAGAGAGAGAGAGAGAGAGAGAGAGAGAGAGACAGAGCAATCTAACAGTTTATTGGCAGTATATATCAGCGCAGGTATATACACGCGGCCGAGGTATTAATAATTAGTCTCTTTCGCCTGCTTTATTTTGGCTCAATAATGGAAATTCTATAAATAACCGCGCTGGAAATCGTTGTCGGCTGTATATATCTCGCCGATACTCGCGCTGCGCTTCCTTTTAAATCAGACACGAGCGCGCGGGCTAAACACACTGCTCCCGGTTGTACAGTTATAGGTAAACGAAAAAGTTATTCGAGCGCAAAACGGTTAATCCCTCCGCGGTGCTATCGGCGAAAAAGGAGAAGCCAGACGGAAAAACGCTCGCAGCTTCGACTCCCGTTTTAATTTCGCGAATTTCACCCCGGGCGCGCGAGGTTCCAAAGACGCGCGAAGCAATCGAACCTGTCGATAACACTTTGACCGCGGAATTATCGCCGAGACGTATAACACCGCGGAGACTTTTCCCGAAGACGCGGAAAAACGGGTATACAAGCCGCGCAGACGGAGATGGGAGGATTCGATCGCTTAAACCGCCTCTCGAAGATTCTCGCAGCAATCATATGACCGAAAAAATAAAATCACGGAAAGGCACGTCCCTGGCGAAAGATCGTTCGAGAATTAATATTCCAAACACGCGTCGAGTCTAGCCTCGACAAATGAGAAGCGGCAGCGGAGTTTCTCTTATGCGCGCGCGCGCGACAAATTAAAAAAGTGCCGAGCGCGCGCAAATGGAATCGCAAACATTAAACAAAGCGCTGCTATAGCGCGCTCGCACATGCACAGAGAAACCCAATACTCGGCCTTCTTATCTCCATCTCTCCGCAGTGCGCGCGCGAGCTTCCACACCGCGCACGAACGCCGCGTTCGACTTATACGACTGGCCCGAGGTGTACGTGTGTGCGCGCGCGCTGTATAACCCTCCCATAATTCGTTGCAATGATTTTTCCGGGCGCCGATCGTTCAATTTCAATTTTTTTCGGATTTCGCGTGCCTCGTACGAGTACCGTCGAGTTCGATCGGAGATCTTATATTCGACAAAAAAAGCGGCGCTCGAAGTCATCTCGTTTTAACGCGTACGCGGTAGCAGCTCGCGTCGTCGTATAATAAGTCGGTTGCCGCAGCAGCAGCAGCGCCTCCGACGGAATTAAATCCCCGGAACCGAGCGACGACGAGCCTCTCTCTCTCTCTCTCTCTCTCTATGTACGCGCGGCGCGGAAAGTTTTACGAGCCCCGGCCTATCTTGATTAACTTAACGAGCCGGGCGCTGGCTTGTCTTTTCGCGTAACTCGCGCGCCAGCGAGCAAGTGCTGCTGCTGCAGTGTGTATAATACGAGCGACTTGAATTTTGTACAGCAAATTGCCGGGAGCTGCGGCCTCGCGACCGTGTTTTTCGATAAAGTCGTTGCTTTCGGCTGTGTGTTGTATGCAGGTATACTATAGTCGATAAATTAACGAACCAAGTGATACACGGTCATTCGTGAGTAAAGGGAGAAGAATTCGGGTTCGAATAGCCGATCTATCTAATCCTCTCCATCATCTCCATTACGCTACATCACACGCCCGATACCTGCAGCGCATCCCCGCCTCCTCTCTTTCGAGCCGATCGCGACTGCGCTTAGAAATATACTCCGGCGGGTTCCGTTCGAATGCGTTACGGTAAAGGCAATACAAATTCAAATTAGATTCAGCGTCGCCGCAACCGTTTCGGGAAAGCGCATTTCCAGCGGCGTACATCACGGATTTTCCCTCTTCGTTTTTCACCTTTATAAAGAACTTGCCGGGATAGTAATTATACACGCCGGGAACTCGTCCCTCGCTCGTGATTTTCATAATGCGCGCGTCTCGAGCGCTCGATCGATCGGTATTCCAGCTGGAATATGGAATTCCTCTTTGTGCGAGCGAGGCGATTTCCTTGATACCAGGAATTTCGTGTGATATACATGTTACGCGTCGATCGGAAAGCTCAGGTTTTTCAAGAAACTCGCGCTGATTTACAAGCCATTAGTCGAGCGCACGCAATAACGTAAACAAGCGTTAACTCCTATACCTGGTTTATACGGCGTTAGCCGTGTGTATTCTAGGAATCTCTGCGCAGAGCAGCAGTATACAGCAGGAGAACTTTATAAAGCGCGTGTAATCTGTTTCAATTCGCGAGTGCAATTAGGCGCAACAATTATCCGCTAAGCACTGCATCGCCGGTGCAGTAGTCCCTGGCTCTGAAGAATGCAATTTTGCCTCAAAGAAATCGCCGCTATCTGTGTGTGTGCGTGTATACCCCCTGCACTCTTCTAGCTCGTTCTTCCTTCGAAATTGATCGTCTCTCATAGAGTCACTCTTTCGCGGTCGTAAAACGGCACGTAGAGACATTCAAATGAAGTTTGTTCTAGCGGCGCTGAACACTCGGAATATCTCAGTGAGTGCGTCGACGCTCGGGCTCTCGAAAGGCGAAGAGAAAAGTATCTGTAAAATCGCTTGCGAGCGCGTATGGGGGGGTATAGACGTGAGGCGTTTGCCAAAGGGCGCGTTCTATTCGTCGAGTGTGCGGAATTTCGAGGGAATGGTTTTTCGAGAGAGAGAGAGAGAGAGAGAGAGAGAGCTGCCGCCGTT
Source organism: Nasonia vitripennis (assembly GCF_009193385.2). Taxonomy (NCBI): domain Eukaryota; kingdom Metazoa; phylum Arthropoda; class Insecta; order Hymenoptera; family Pteromalidae; genus Nasonia; species Nasonia vitripennis. The sequence continues at coordinate 9,496,966 of NC_045757.1, forward strand.
TTTGTTACTTGAATTTTCGTAAATGCGTCCGATGATTATGCTTCTGGTATTTGAATTTGTACAGGATCATTTACACGAAGCCGTGAGTGAGGACGAGTGATTATGCTCGCGAGTTTCTCGCGCGCCGTGTGAACCTCGTTCTCGAGTATACACACACACATTCATCGCACATTTAAAATTGAAATCCGATATTTTACACGAAAGAGACATTAAGCGACTCGTGTGTTGGCGAGTACAGAGGCTCTCGCCATAAATAAACGAGCTTGAAATCCCTGCCGCAGTGACGGGAATATCTACTTACGCGCATGAAAAATTCTTCGCCTCAATGTAATTCATCCATATACGACATCAGAGAGTCTGGTCGCAGCAGCGCCTCTACTCGAGCCAACGAAAATCTCGAATTCGAGCTATCTCGTGTGCAGCGCGCCGAATAAAAGTTTCTCTCCCGCCGAGATCAACTTATATATATATATATATATATATATATATGTGTGTGTGTGTGTGTGTGTGTAACCTACGCATGTGCGTCTGTGTTGTATTCACGCGCTCGTAAAACAAGCCGATGAAAATTATGCTTACTCGAATTCCAGACGAGTCGTCGGTTTTCAGATTTTTACGCGCATTCGCTAAACGCCTATGCAGTTAACCAATGGCTTGTCGCTCGCGGTTTGAATGATGCGGCTGCTCGGCTTTATTACTTCGACCCAGATTGCGCACGCGCATAGCCGGAGCTAGCTTTGTTTACACGTGTTAATTCGGTGCAGTGTAAACAGCGCAATTGCTGCGCTTATGCGCTCATTATGCGCTCGGAGATCTCGTAAAGCGCAACGCTGGAAAAAAAAACGTTCGAAAAAGCGTGTGTATAAATATGATGCCGTATTAATCCAAAGCAGAACCTTTGACGAGAGCTCGCCGAAAAAAGCGGCTTTTACTTTCGCGCAAAATAATCACTGCGCGTATAGCCCAAGAGGAATCACTCGGTCCGAACGTTATATCCTCTCGCGCGCGCGCTCGAATCGGAAAAAACGCGACGAAAAAATTGGCTCGAGAATCCGGTAGCCGTGCATGCGACGAGGAAAAAATTCATCGAAAAATAAATACGAGAGAGAGAGAGAGAGAGAGAGAGAGAGAGAGAGAGAGTTTACTCGTTTTGCCGCGGGATGCGCGCGTGTACACCGGACTTCTAATTGGGTTAATTGAAGCGATATTTTTTTCTTCGCTATCTTTTTTTTTCGGCCCGCACTGCGGAGGTTAATTATTTTAGTATCAACAGGGAGCAGATTGACTCGATATGGGCTGTATGTTTTCATTCGACTACAGGAGAGCGGCTCTCTCTCTCTCTCTCTCTCTCTCTCTCTCTCTCTCTCTCTCTCTCTCTGTTAACGGAAATTCGAATGGCTTTTTTGGCGCGAGCCGAAAAGAGTTGTACCCAGAAATATCTAGAAAGAGAGACGCCGTCGAATATAGATTTGAAAAATTCGTTTGTGCGCGCCAATGCAATTACGAAATATCGAAAAAAAACAAGCAGCTCCCGTTTAGTTCATGGAAAAAGCTTATTGCTTTCTAGAGTTATGCGCTGTATTTTCCCAGAGTGCGTTTTAACGTCGAAGCGTCAAAACTCAAGTGAAAATTTTTGGCATTTCCAGAGCATCAACATCGGGGCGGCAGCGGCATGAGAGTTCATCGTGACGTAGGAGTAGTGCCTGCTGTTCCGAAATCCCAACCCGAGAGGCAATCGAGGCTGTCCAGGAGGAAATCGTCCGGAGGATAAACTCGACGATACTCCAGTTTCGAGTTTTCCAAGGGTATTGCGCAGTGAAGCCTGTAAAAGCATCGCGTTCACGTAACGCGCACGCGCGCATCCTGAAAAGCGTTTGAATTTTCTCCATTTGCAGCGCACCCGCAAGCCGGCCGAAGCCACAGCAGCATATAATGTAGCCGAGCTGCAGCGGAACGGACGTAACGAACCGGCAGTGCGGCGATCACTACCTCTCCTTCGCGACATGTGATCTCTGGCAGAACAAGGCGCACGCACGCGCGCGCAGGATGTTTATATACGCAGAGGCAACTACGACACGTGCGCGAGTGCGCGTAACAGTGTCATCGCTCGGAATAGTCGTCCTTGAGGATTCGCGGAGCCAGTGTCTCCTGACGTGCGACGAGATGAGAAATGACGAAGTGTTCGGAGAGTGCATTCCGGCGAAGGGCTGAGCTTAATCCGAGTGCGAGATAAGAAAGTGCGTCGTGTCCGTAGTGAGATATAACGTATACCAAAATAGAGAGGAGCGAAGCCTCGAAGAAGAAGAAGCACACGATAGAGAAGATGACGAGAAGAACGACGTGGCTGATGCTCGGCGTTGCGGTCCTCGGCTTGCTCTGCGTAGGGCTACCGGACGCACTGGCCAACGCCGGAAACTCGGCCGCCTCGGCGAGCCTGAACGACGGCAACGGCAACGGCAGGTGCAACTTCCCGCCGTGTACCTGCGACCAGTACGTCCGGCTGACCTGTGACTGCAAGGACAGCCCAGAGGTAATATCCTTTTCCGACGCAAACCTTATCTCTCTCAGGCTTTCCGGGCTTGCAATAGAAAGTTCCCGAGGAGACCACACGCTGGGCTCCTTCCTGCACTGGTTAATTTCCCAATTAAAATATCAGAATCGTAGACACAACAAAGAGGCCCGAACTCCCAGACGTACAAGAATAAAAAATCTCTTCGCTACTCAGTCCCAAATCCTCTCGCTCTACGCGAGGTTCAAGTTCAAGCCGCTCCCCCCGCGTACGCACGCCCACACGAGAAACAAAGGGCTCCTCGCGAAATCCTAAGCACAAAGGCTCACTCGGAATAACATATAGACAGGAGTACAGCGAGGGAGAGCGGGAAAAAGAAAGGAGCAAGCGAGACGAAGGTGTAAGTTTCTCGGTCTGTCCCGCTTCCGGGCTCTCTGCCATTGTGCCGCTATGGCACTTGATGATAAAAAGAAGAAGAAGGGGAAGCGAAACACACACACACACACACTATATTACGCACTCGCAGAAAGCAAGAGCTTTGCTCCACTATGCTCGGTATACATCATATTATACACCTTATACCAGTCGCGAGTGATTCACGTCCGGTGCGCGCGCTGATGTCGTCTTTGTTGGATTATACACCGGCCTGACGTTTCTGGGTTACTCCCCCCTTTCTTTATTTTTCTCGAGGTGCTCTCTACGCCGTGCTTCTAGCCGAAAGTCTCTTTGGCTTTCTTCTTAGTGGACTATACAGATAACGCGAGCAGATCGCGTTTTCGTCGCCGCGCGCAAGAAGGAGTTGTGCGTGTATCTTGCGGTTAGAGGATCGCCGAGGAATACCCGAGTCGACCAATCGGACGATTTTTCTGGGATCAAGCCGTTGGCCGGGATCATGTCGGACCACTCGCCGAGTGCTTTTATTTACTCGCTCATTCGGCGAATCGCTCGCGTGAATTCCTCCGCGATCTATATATTCATACAACTCACCGGAGCGAGAATCCCGTCGCAGAGCTGCGATTTTTCACGGCGTGGCCTTTAAAAAATGCACCTGACCTCGCACCGGTCTCATTTTTCACCGGCGAGAGCCGCTCACGTGACGGTCATCCCTCAGACCTGCGCGATTTTTCTCCCCTTCGAGAGAGTCGCAACCCCAATAAATCGCCAAGGCCGTCGGCGCAGCCTCCGCCTAAACAGACATCGCAGGTAATTTATGGCGGGCACCGGCTACACGGCCCACTCTCCAATGAGATTCTCGCGAGCTGTGTCTATGTGTATATGGTTGAGTACCGAGGGACTGAGCGAGGCGATGACGGACGGGTCGAGCAGCTGATTGGAGAACTGATTGATTGATTGATTGCGGGGAAGGACGGTTATGAGTCGGGGAAGAGGTGGCTGTTTTATTGCGCGACGATGTGATGCGCGCGCGTTGTTATTTCGATGCAGACTCGAGTGGGTGCGCTTCTATCGAGTTAACTTTGACGTTTAAAAATATCGATGCGGCTGGGACTATATAAGCAATTTAATTTAATGCAGAACGTAACAGAGAGCGCGAGGGAGTAGCTCCGAGTTGAAACCCGTCGAAGCTTCCATCGAGTATATTATACACGTCGACGCGGGCGGAACTGCAATAAATTTCGCCGGAGAATGAAAGGGAACACAGCATCTCAAAAATCTCCAAAGAAACTTCTGCTCCAGTTCCCGAAATTCGAGTCGCGCGCGCCCCGAGCGCTTCTCGGGTTGGGAAACAGTCAAAGTTCGCTTTTGAAGCTCATTAATATTCCGCGGCGGCACTATCGTTCATAAAAGCCCGCGGCGCCGAGATAAACGACTGTGTTCGAGCAATTCCTGAGTCGCAGAGAGTAATAAAAGCTCTCGGGGCCGCTTTTTCATGCACAGCGCGGAAGTGTATATGTATAAGTGCATACGCCGAGAGGATTTTTTAGGCTTCGAAGCTGCTCTCTATGCCCGTGCGCTATTGGAACGAGGTGTGAGTTATGGCTTTAAACTGCATATTATACTGAGGAGAACATTTGAATTTATCGAGCAAGGATAAAAAGACTCATTATCCTTCGCAGCGAAACAATAACAACGGCTAAGCACAGAATTAAACTCGCGCAGTTTTCATTAACGTAGTTACGTATCTCTCGCTTTAATTAAACTGGCAACTTCCGGCGCGGCAAACATTTTACAAAGCAAACTTCACATCTGAACGTCAAAGCTGCAAAAACTCAAATAATTAGACTGATTCCCTTTGACGCGCTCGAGGGAAACAACGCGCGCGAGCTGATCCAAAATCGCGGCCGTATACGAATAATTAATCCGAAACTCGCCCGTCAAAGTAAACGAATAATCAGACCTATACGGCATTCGCGCGCGAGCGTACAGAAGATCCGCCGCTGGAGCTTGCGCAAAATTTCCTAAAGCCCGGTTAACCCCGCAAGCTACTGTTTTACAATGTTCTTCGGGCGCAACGATCCTCGCGGAAAGTACAAATTACGTAAATGCAACTTAATGTCCCCACTCGAGAGCACTTTAATCCCCGACTAATTTTCGCAAAACACCGGGATCGAGAGAAAGAGAACATCAAGGCGAAGCCGGCTCTGAAAGGGGGAGAATTACCGTCCGAGAGAGTTGCGCCTTGCGATGAAATTATCATTTCGCGCGAGTGTATACGAGCCCGGGCGTCGTGTGATTTGTTTATCGGTTTTTATACGCCAGGAGAGTAAATTATGCAGATTTATTTTTCACTCAAGCTCCGGTTATTTAGCGCGACGCTTTAAAGCTCCGCCCTCCTGCGCAGCTGATTCGAAATGCAACCTCTTTATGGAGCAAACGCGAAGCGTGCTGAAAATAAACGAAAACTCGTGTAATTCTCGCTGCGCGAAACCGAAAAACAAACCGCGATCGAATGAAATCAACGGAGAGAGAAAGAGAGAACGACGGCGCTCTGTATTTTTCACGCTCATCCGCCCTTAACAGTCCTCTTTTAATAGCTCCCTCGCGGAAAAGGAGAAGACGCGCGCGGCTGAGGCTCGTAAAGTCCGCAGCCGCGGAGCGAATTATTCGCGCGGCCTTTTACGATTTCCTGCGTGGCCTTTAAACTCGCGAGACTGCCATCTGGTTTCCGGTCCTCGCGGCTTCATTCGTCGCGAGTTTATATCGCTCGAATTTAATTGTCAGCGATGCGCGTCTTGCTATCACCCCCCTCGGGCACAACTTTCGCGATCGATTCGAACGCCGGTAATTGCGCGCAATTAGAAATGCAAACGAGCGACAAAGTTTCGAGAGGGCCGCGGATAAAAAGTGCGCGTTGCGAATGCACTTTGACTCGGTGTAAGCGCACACGTCGGTCGCGCGCACGCTGCGGGTTTGTTGATTCTGTCCGCGCGCGCGCCTGTGTGTGTGTGTGTGTTTGTGAAGCCGGAATTCGCGAGAGAGGCAGAGGGAGAGAACAGTTTGGTTGACGTTGGGGAAAGAGAGACTCCTGCGGGTGCGGATTGTAGTGTGTTTCGAGCGAGCCGTCATACCAACGCGTTTGCTCGACGATGAAGCTTGAAATGCACTCCCCGCCCCTGTGTTTGAAAGCGGAGAGTTTTATTGGCCGAAGTGACGTTTCAGAGCGGGTAGATTCGAGAAGTTATTTCCATTGAAGCTCATATTGTCGACATCCAAAAATACGCAACACAAAAGAAGTACACCCCCACGCTCAAAGCCCTTATCTCTGCTCTCGCCAGCGAGATTCCCGCATATGGAAAGAACAATAAATATATTATTTCCATGGTCGCGATTATCGCGATTATCGGCCGGCAGCAGAGGCATAGAGGCCCCGCGCGCGCGTTTAATAAAGGCGTCGTTTGTTCTCTTTCTCTCTCCTTCTGTAGCATTAAAAAGCCTCTGGTGTAGGGCGCGGGACAAACGAATCTAAAAGGCGGCAAAATTGTTTCGCATAAATCCTTTATAGGCACTAAAAAGCCAGCCTTACAACGGCAAAGGAGCGCGTTAAACTTTTGTGCGCGCTCGGTTGTTTCAGCTCAAAAAAGCGCTTGACTTATTTGCCTCCTCTCTCCCCCTTATCTTTCTTTCGCGCGATAGTGTTGCTCGTTGCTATTGCTAATTAATTATACGACATAGCATTTAGTTTATATCGCTTAGACGAACGATTAAAATCATTCGTGCGATTCTTTCGGCTGATTTAACAGACTTTTCGCGTCTTACTTCGTTGCGCGGGCAACAAAAACCCGAAAGGCGGCTTATTGTCGGCGCGACAATGACGGGCCATCGAAAACAACGCGCTATGTACTAGCGCACTCGTCTTTTTTTACCTCGTCGACGCTCGTTATGTGTTCGTTTGTTTAAAAGCGAGGTGGAACAACGTAACGAGCGTTGCACTACGCCCGCAGCTATTGTAAATACTGAATGCGTGATTGACGTTTCGCTCGATTACAGGGAGAAACGCGCGTCGTCTCTTCGCTGTTTCGTCCCCTCACCAATGTCTTCTTTTTGTTCGACGCGTGTGTGTGGGTTTTTCGTTTTTTTTTTACCTTTCTACGGTTTCACGGTTCCAATTTTTTTCGGGTATTGTTATGCGCATGCAGAGCGTATTGGAAACAATGTGGAGAGATCGGGCCTTTAGGATCGTTTGATTAGGCGGGCGTTGTGACGTTTAAAGCTGATTTTAACGAGAGATTGAGATGATAAGGGGAGAATAATGTAACGATCCAGTACTCCGTGATTCTTTCGCTGGAGTATCGAGTTCCTTTAATAAAGAACGGAGAGCCTTGATTTCCGAACAGCTCTAAGATGAAAAAAACTTGATAAAGAAGAAAAGCTCCTTTTTCCAGTATCACGTCGCTCTCTTGTCTCGTTTGAGCATATTACGACACGACTACTCCGCGTACTGTACATAAACGCAAATCAATCCCAAACCAGTGCAACTATTTCCACCGCGCCAGCCTGTGTCCAACGCAATAAAATCCCGATTCCGCCGGGTATGAATTCCTGGCGCGCTCCCGTTTCCGGAAATTTACTGCTCTGAGAGGCGGTCCGCGTTTTTCGTTCGTTGGGAGAAAAAAAGAACACCGCGCGGAGCCGTTAACAATATTAAATAGACACGCGCATTCGCCGTCCCGGTGGATGGGTCAGCTTTATTTTTAGCCTCCGTGATCTTTTTTGCCTCTTCTTGACGAACGTAATGAATGGGATTAAGAGGCTAGTAGAATTCCTCCTTTTGACGCAATCATGAAAGTATAAGTATAGCCGAGAGCCCCTTGCTGGCAGAATGAGATTTTCCTTGCAGCTTTCAAGAGTTCTCGGAAAACGCTCAAAAATTCGAGTGAGAAAAAAGCGCGCGATTCCTCCCGATATTAGCTCGGTGTACATACTTGCGCAATATCCTCGAATTTCTTCGCTGACCTACATTTTCCGAGGAATCCATCCCGTCGCATTTTTTCCCATCAGCGCTAATACGCTACGGCCCGCTCTGTATAAACCTGTATATGTAACCCGTGCCTGTATAACAGTCTCTTGCGCGTTTGTGACTCGTCGAAGCAAAAAAATTCCGGGGATGATACGTTCTCGAAAAATTAAATGCGCTCTCGAAAGTTCCGGGGAAAAATTCTCAAAGCCAATCGCCCGCGCAGAGATCCGAGAATCCTCAGCGGTGCTCTTATATAGACACACACTTACTGAGAGAGAGAGAGAGAGAGAGAGAGAGAGAGAGAGAGAGAGAGAGAGGTGGAGGCGATCCGTCGTCTCCCCGTGGAAATTATCCGGCGACGTGAGCTCGCGGACGAAAAATAAAAGGCGTATAAGGGCGCGTCGGGGAAATCGGACTGTTATTCATCTCTCTCTCTCTCTCTCTCTCTCTCTCTCTCTCTCTCTCTCTCTCTCTCTCTCTCTCTCTCTCTCTCTCATTCTTCCTCACCGGCTGACCTAATGGAATTCTGTTTTTTCGCTCTCGCTCTTATCGGCGCCAACTGTAATTGGAGAAATTCTCGTATGCGCTCGAGCACGGGAAACTTTCCGCGAATTTATATTTCTCTGGCAAAAGTGTGTCACTCGATCGTCGTGTCGAAAATTTCATTATGCCAAGTTCAGATGTCGCGCGCGAGACCCGATCCATGAATATAGTAAGCGCATAGCGCTGGGGAATAGTTGCGACGCCTCGAAACATCCATTAACCGACAATCGGCGGGATGCAACGGGAAAACTATGGCGGTAAAATTGGAAATCGCTCCCCACATACATACCCCCCGCAAACTTTGTTACATTGATTGGACCGACCGACCCTTTGTGGCGCGCAGCCCTTTCGCTCGATGGACGATGCTTGCCTCTGGGCTACGCGGGAATTTCGACTGGACCTCCCTTTCCGCGCCGCGTATCACAAGCTACATCTTTTTCTCGCGACGACGTTGCTCGCGATGAATAAACGGAGGAACTTGCACATCAGCCGGGGCTATATGTGCCGATCGATGCTCGTTACTAGGAGCCTCCCGGAATACGCGCCGCGCCATCGACACTCCCCCGCGAAAGTTAAACCCGGTCATTATAATAACGACGTTATTCTCGCCGTCCTTAATTGGGAGAAGCGCTCGAGGGAGGGGAGAAAGGCACACGTCGCCGACAATTTCAGCAGTTAGACGGCCAATTACGCCGATTCGAGCCTTATTAGCCAGCCTGTCGGATTTCGCGCGATGCGCCGCATAGTGTGTAGGTATAGCGCAGGCGGTCCAACTTTAAAGCGGACGACGACTCTGACGCCGCCGGGGAGTGGCTTTTCGCGATCGCGAAACACAGCGGGCTAATTGGAGTTCGAGTCGATGTTAACGAATCGTTTATCTCTGCTTCGCAGGTGCTGCTGCTGACGTCGGAGGGCGAGCGGGGCCTGGGCCGGCAGACGAGTCGGATCCTCGTGCAGGACTGCCCCTCGGTGAGCCTGGCCAACCTCAGTCTGGCCGACATGCAGGAGCTGGAGATGGTGGAGTTCGTAAACGTGGCCAACCTGACGCTGGTGCCGCACAGCCTGAAGCTCGCCCAGAAGACGCTGAGCACGCGCATCAGCCTGCGCAACGTCAGCCTCGAGCTACTGCCGAGCAACGTCTTCCACGGCGACATCGAGGCCATCGCCTTCGAGAACGTGCGCATCGGGCAGGTCGCGGCGTTCGCGTTCGCCAATCTCGTCGGCACCAACAGCATCACCCTCGACCACTGCCGCGTGGGGGCGATGCAGGCGCTCGCCTTCAAGAAGTTCGACGTCCGCTTTCTGCACATAATCGGCGGCAGCCTCGGCGGCGAGCTCACCAGCCGCGTGATGAACGACATCGAGGTCTACGACAAGTTCCTGCTGGACGGCGTGCGTCTGGGCGCGGTGCGCAGCTCGGCCTTCATCATCCGGCGGACCAAGACCGTGGCCATCCAGAACTGCCTGATCGACAGCCTCGAGAGCGAGGCCTTCGACATCGGCGTGCGCTACACCGTGCTCATCAAGAACAACAGCCTGGGCAGCGTCGCCTTCGGCGCCTTCCTCTCGATCCGCGCGGACGCGGAGAGCCGGCCGGCCCAGCCGGGCCTGCTCAGCCTCACCTTCGAGAACAACAGCCTGACGAGCTTCGAGGAGGGCTCGCTCATCTTCGACCGCACGAGCTTCCGCGCCGAGCTGAGCAACGTGCTGGTGAACCAGCTCTGCGAGTGCGCCCAGCTGGCCCTGTGGAAGAGCCAGATCCTCAACTACACGAGCGCGCACTCGCGGCTGACGACGGCGCGCGACAGCACGAACCTCGTGGCGGCGCCGTTCCCGCTGGAGTCGAGCGCCGAGGACCCGGCGACGTTCCTCTGCCTCCTCGAGCGCGACTCCCGGACGAGCGCGAGCTTCGCCGACTTCGAGATGCGGCACTGCGCGCTCAGCAGCTCGATGCTGCTGCTCATCCTGGCGCTCTCGGGCCTCGTCACCGCGGCCGTCGTGGCCGTCTGCCTGGCGGTCTACTGCTGCCGCCGGCGACGCAGGGACTCGCAGAAGCGCTGGATCAGCGTGCCCACCTCGGCGCCCGACCTCGTCAACTCCAAGACGACGAAGAACGGCCTGATCAACCGGGACAACGGCTCCTCCGGCGGGGCGCCGGTCGACAGCAGGATAACCATGGTCGTGCCGGACGGCCGGCTCTACCGCGAGACCGAGTTCCACGTGATCGTGGAGAAGGCCGAGCCGCTGACGACCGAGTTGTAGCGAGAGCCTCCGCGGGCCTCCGGCTCGAGGGAGAAGGCGCGCCATCGGAGCCCGAGGAGCGGCAGGCCGGCCCGGCAGGAGCTGCTGATGCTCGAGCAGCGGCAGCCCGCGCCGGCGGCGGCGATGGACGTCGACGCCCCGCGGGTCTACCGACTGTGACGAGCCCGGAGGGGAGCCGCGAGTCCGCGGGACGAGCAGTGCTACCGGCTCTACGAGTTTCGCTGATAGCGGCGCGGACGCTTTTTCAGTGGCGAGCGATGACCAAAGCTGCGATTTTCCATTATGTATCATTCTATATACGACCTATATAGGCAGGCTACATAACAAGAGTATGTGATAGTTCGAGGGCGCGCGGCCTTGAGAAGGGTATTTTTGTCGTGTGTACCAAGCGTATTGTACGGTGTGGATGAGGATTTTTTAAGACGAGAGTGTGCGTGTGTGTGTGTGTGTGTGTGTGTGTGTCGTTACTTATAATGATGATGTGTAGGCATAACGAAAAGCGACTGTGTATGATATAATATATATGTACCACGATTCCAAGCTGATGAGCGCTGTGTATATTTTTTCGAATGTGTGCAGCAGCGACGAATACTGCGACTTCTTTGTTTCAATGGGCAATGATCAAATAAAGAGAGCTTTCCGTTCTTTTCACCCCCATCCCTATGTGACCTCTCGACGAGTCTAGCGGAGGTGGGAAATCCAAGAGGACGAGCGTATCCGTCTCTCGAGATGTGAAAAAGAGCTATAGAGCTCTGAGAAAAAGACGTATCGTTTTCGTTTTGAAATAACAAAAACCCTCGTTGTTATGATTTTTACCCGTGTGCAAGAGACTTATTTATCCGAAGGCGTATCGTTTTGTATCCAAGCACGTAATTATTTTGCGCTTATGAAATTTTATCTCTCGAACGTATCGTTTTTGTTTTTATAAAAATAATAAAGACAGTTATTGTTTCGTTATCTTTAAATTACGTTCGTTATTCGCGCGAAGAATTTCCTCTCGTACTTTTTCTCAGAGACAGAAGCAGGACGGAGAAGAACAAGAAACGCATCGATAGAGGTAGATATAGTCAGAGCTTAAGTTAATCGACCTTGTCGACGACTCTCCTTGATACTTCTTTCAATTAGCTTTTACGAGTGCCAGTGCTTCAGATATCGTCGCGAAAATGTACCTAGATAGTTCGTAAGTCCAAGTTGTTCGGTGGAGACGGGAGCAGATGATGAAAGAATAGCAAAACACAAAACAAATATATATATATATATATATATATATATATATATATATATATATCCACAAAAGCCTAGTCGCGAGAGCTTTTCCTTCGCTATCCGTTTAATTACATACATACGCGCGCGTTTGCTCGATCGCCCGCGATGGAGATAATAAGCAATTCCCTTATTCGGAGTCTTTTGTTCGTTACACTGATGCAGACACGTGCATACGCTGTATGATACACTTTTCGGTAGTTTTTTCGCTTAATCATATAATTCAAGACTCGATGAACGAAGCACGCAGTGATCAGTATTTGCGAGAAAGAGAGAAAAAGAGACAGGTTTTCGCATTATCCCTGTAGTTGTCAAGATAAATATAATAATCATTTTGTAACCGAGCGATATCCACTGATTGTAAATCAAGTATTAGCGTTTCCGGCGAGAGTTATATATATACGACGACGACGAACGAGAGATGATAAACGCCACCCATTGTTTCCTTTATTTTCAATAAAAAATCAAACAAACCAACTCTGAATCCTTCACGTTTCTCGTACCTCTCTATATATGTTATATTTATATAAGAATAGCACGATTTCCTTTCCATAATCCATATACATATATAGTTACTCGCGGGAGAAATTATAACGGACGTGAATAATGCATACGGCCTTGCCGCTCGACAGCGTTTTTTGCGCGCGACGATTAAAAATGCAAAGCGCGCACGTATAGATGTAGCCACATTTTTTCCTCGGCGGAGCGAGAAAAGTTCGCTGGTTTTCCAAGTTTCGTCGTCGTTCGTGCAAGAAGGCAAGATCGACTCTACTGGGGTATTTAAGCACGATGTAAGTGTAGAGCATATGAGAGTTCAAACGTTTCGAGATTCTGGAGGTTGATTGTTGTGAATTTACTGTATGAAGATTTCGCGTTCTCTTTATTTTATTCTCAATAATTAAATTTTCAGCCGTTTTATCGCTTAAAATGGGTTTATCAGCGGGCTTATCGGGGAAAAGAACTTCTTTAAATTCAATTGCTTTGAGTTAACCTACTGCTAGTCTGAAAAAGGGGATTTTATCGCAGGCATTTATACCAGTACGAGCGTAAAACTTATACTACGGTTATACGACAAGGTAAGCTATATTTTCAAGCAAGGTAAGCTCGGCTCCCATTGTTGAAAGAAAATGCCATTTGGAGTGAGCGTTTTGAAAATCGTGTCATTAGTGTCGGTTTACGTTTAGCAAAACTTTATAACTGATGAATACGATTACCAACTTTGTTCAGCGCGTTGTGATCGCGTTAATTTTCACGAGGAGGAAAAGTTTGGCATTTTCGCTGTACCGCGGCTTAAAGTTTCAGTCTCGATTTAAACATTTGCCAATTCATTAATGTACAGTAATTTGATTTTGATTTATCACGAGGATAATTTAATGTGGCCTCGATTACCCGTAATTGACTTCGTATTTTCGAAGAAGGAAAAAAGCATCGAAGGTGAGTGTAAGGTTGAAATTTGCTGATTTAATTATATCGATTCAAAGTGTTGGCAATCGTTCGACGAAATTGGAGATTTAATGAAATTAATTCGACTCGATTTATCAGGATTATCATCCGTCCGACTCGTTTCGATCGTTATGGGCGATATTTTTAAATTATAATTTCAAATTAACTCCGGGAATGTTTACGTACACAGAACTAGTGTACACGGATCGCACGTTGTAAATTCATCGTTTTTCACGATTGGCACGTAACGGCAAAAACAGCCGACGCTTTTCCTTTTCCCAATACGTCACCTATAATAACCATGATTACTTCCCTGCACCCAGTTTCGCCACAACGACATCTGCTTAAATCCACGCGACCAATCAGCCATATTCAAATAAATCATGCTTCTGTATACGAAAACCTTTCACGCGTCAAAATAAAAAAAAGAGCCCTCCAACCTCGAAACGCAATATATAAACCAGGTAATCTCGTACCGCGCGCGTAACTTCTCGACGCAGCAATTAACTCCCGCGCGCGCATAGAGCTAGATAGAGAGAGAGAGAGAGAGAGAGAGAGAGAGAGAGAGAAAGAGAGAGGGAGAGAGAGAGAGGGAGAGGGAGAGAGAGAGAGAGAGAGAGAGAGAGAGAGAGAGAGAGAGAGAGAGAGAGAGAGAGAGAGAGAGAGAGAGAGAGAGAGCATCCAGCTCGTCGAGTGATATATTAATCCCGCGCACATAGCCGCAGTGTGTATTACGACGATTGGATACTCCTCTGGCGATCGTTTAGTCGCAATTATCGCGAGTCCCCGCACCGGTAATTTGATTTACGCCGGCGCAAAGACGACGTCGTCGTGCGGCAGCTCTAACAATGCGATAAACGCGATGTGGCCGAGATCTCCGATATCGCGTGTATACGTATCGTGCAAGCCTCCGATGCAGAAGCAATGACTCGGTTTCATGCGGCTATTGGGATTGATGGAATGAGCGCGATTGATTAGCTGATTCCGAGGCGACAATTCGGTTGGCTCGGAGATGCTGCGCTCGACCTTGTTATATTACTTTCGAGATGATTCGGCATTATGGACATGTGAAAATTCATCATTTTCGAGATTCGAACTAGTCGCTTTTCATTTCTGGATATAACGCATATATGTATACGCGCATATAAACTTTCGTTTCTCGCGCGTCCACTCATCAATTTCACCGTGTGCGAAAGTTACGAGGCTCGTGAGTCATCCGATACACCTGGCCTTGAGATGCCTCGAGAGGCAAAAATTTCAAGAGAAAGAGCAAAAATGACGAGTGGCTCGGAATTTGCGAGCCAACGCGGATCCATATCAATTTTTATACGAGAACTCGACTAGAGGCAAGTGCCACTTCGCGTCGGCGTCGCGAAATGGGAGTGTCGATCAAAACGAAAGCAGTTTTTTTTTCTCGAGTGTTCGTATACACACAGGCCTTTTTTAGTTCTGTATTGGAATCGCGAAATGATTCGAATTCGTTAGAGAGATCGCGTACATAACACCCAAGTTCATTATTTACACCTATGCACAGATGCATTAGGAAAGGTAGATAAAAAGCGAAAACGTTTTCTATCGCGGATGTCATCGGAGAGCTGGTAGACGTTATCGGAATAACTGCATCTAACAATGAGTGCATTACTCAATCCATTGTATTAGTTAGACATGAAAAGATTGATAATAGCTGTTTGTCCGACGTGAGTTAACTCTTTTTTTTATGATTTGCCTCACATTATGGTTATCACGTTTTTCGATTCGCCATTTCTCAAATTCCGACACCCACAGTCTCTATACGCGCATACAAGTAAACGTTCTAATTTCCTCCACAATTAGCGGGTGAATAAAAACCATACCCGATAAATCAAAAGCCGCGGCGCGCTTAAGGTCAAGTTTCATGGAATTTAACTTTGAAAGAAGCCGATGCAATTTGAATTTGCAAATGCGCGACGTTTTCGCATGCAAATCGCCATCAACTTCCGCGAATACGACGCCCGCCTTGAGAGTATCGCGACATGAGTTTAAAGACACCCTAAAACAAATAGCAGTCGATCGCCCTTTCGTTCCATCTCCGGCCCGTATCATCGGCACCACGCGTACGAGTATAAATAATCCGTCGCATAATGCGCAGCGGACAAAAGACGTCCCGAAAAGGCGGTCCCATCAGCATCCATCTCTCGCGAGCGTAAAAATCGAAACCTGTATATTACGAGCCGGCGCATAGCTCGACACGATCGTAAACCGGCGCACACGACAATGCGCGTCTCAGCCTTGGCGAAGTCGACGCCTCGGCGACAAATAATAATTATATACGAACGTGCTGTACGTGCCTGTATAATGCCACACGCACTAATTGTCCGAGAGAGAACCGACGACGATAAATCGATTGCTGCTGCTGCGGGAAGTTTTTACTACTGTTGGTATTATACACGTATGAGAGAGAGAGAGAGAGAGAGAGAGAGAGAGAGAGAGAGAGAGAGAGAGAGAGAGAGAGAGAGAGAGAAAGAGAGAGGCCGCGGGTATGTGTACGGTTTACGTAAGAGACGAAGTAGTTTCAGTGGAAGCGACGAGTGTGTTTGTGGAAGGCGAGTATAGGCTCTTTTTGTAGAAAAAAAGAGCTGAATGGTCATAAAGCGGTAGGGAGAGTGATTTTGAAATGTGGCTTTGAGAAATCAGGCTTGAATATTTTTCTTCTCAGAAATGCCTGTATCTTTGTTTCTTGTTTCCTGCAGACGAATAAACTCGTTGCTTTCCCCGAACTGATGCATCTGCGTTTTCGAAATAAAAGTGACCCGCAAAGTCAAGCTATAGTTCATTTAACTACGAAATGCCTTTCGCTCGAGGAGCAAGTCCCCTGACGATCGGGACGGAATTTTCGAGATGTGAAAACTTTCTTTATGCATAACAAGCTTCTTCTAGAATAGACAAGTAAGTAAGAAGTCGAAGCACATCACACGGTAAGCAGGTAAGTACATAGGCGCAAAATCGTGCCATTAGCGCTAATGATAATCCACGAAGTGCAGGGCATTATGAAACGTTTTACACGCAATTCTTTCGTGATTCCAATCGTAATCTCAGCCGAACTCGCTTCTGCATAATCCTCTTTCCACCCGTTCAGAAGCGTTACAAAGGAAACCTTATAGTCCGCACCTATACAACTCGTAATGACATGCATTCACTGCAGGTGATTCCGTAGGGTAAAAGCAAAAATACGCGAAAAATCCTCGCACGTCGACAGCGTTGAGCCATAGAGAACGCGCGAACGCGTAACATCATCGAGTCGGCTTTTAAAACGCGCTTTCACTATAGCTCGCGTGTCACACACGAAGTCGATGATTAGCGCCTGTATACACACAGATTGTGCGCGACAACGCGTCTGTTATCGCGCTGCTTGACGTGCGATATCCGATGCGATGCGACGAGATGCGGTGCTCCCTTTTTTTCGTTGACTCACATCAGGCTGATGCCTATACACAGAACGAGAACACGCAATATCGGCTGATTTTCATGGGATTTAACGTCGATTCATCGAGGGCATGCACATGACGAGTTTTCCAACGTGATTTGCGATATAATGGAAATTAATTGGTTGTTAAACAACGGGAGGCACGTCTGATGATTACAGTATAGATTCTGCGTTCAATTAAGACAAATATTTTTGCGAACGGAATACCTTGGCTCGGATGCAGAATAAAGACTCGCTTTTCAAGCGGAATAAACAGCGGAACACTTGTTTATTCCCCTTTTCTGGGTAAAGTGTCACCAATAGAACGAGCTTTCGTGCTACACCTGAGCTACGGAATTTCCGTATACGTGCAAACGAATAATTGCAATATCATCGAATCAAATGTGCCTCTCGCACAAATCAACGTCAACAGGCGCACTCCCATTAATTTGCCCGCGAGCAATCTTCAATAGACAAATCGGCTTCTCGAAATTCCGAAGCAAATCCTTTGCTGACAGAGAAGCTGTGCACACACCGCCGTAAGCTCGAGATGTGCAATGGAGATGCACGTACGATCTTCGATCGTTCCAATTGCGTAGATTGCCTCGGTGCGTTTGTTTAAACGGTAGTGGTCTGCGGTACACATATACGCGAGAGCGCGACTCGCAGATTGCAACGAATCTGTATCGTTTATCTTTATTGCCTCCTCTATATATGCTTTTCGTCGGTTGCTCGTTTGTTGGGTGGAACGCATACTTCGACGCGTCCGCCATTTGCGAATTATAATAGGCTGCGTTCGTCGGGATGTTTTGATGGGTAGATGCGTGGGTATGCATGTATACTTACGCGGAGAGTCGACATCGAGTATAAATTGCTTTTACAGCAGGTGGATTTTGAAGTGGTTAGAATAGTCGATAGTCTTTGATTCGAATAAATTTTACTCAGCGCTATGAAAGTTTATGCGGATCAAAGAGCGATCGAGTTAGACTAACTTTAGCTTAAAGGCATTTTATATCCGATGCGAACGGGTTACGGTGGTAAACGACGAGAAATTCCTGTATTTTTTAGGTAAATTAAAAATATTCTTCTGTTCAAACTTGACAAAAAATCATGTCAATGTTGACATTTTTTCGGTTAAAAAGTATCGAAATTTCTTTTAATTTACCTAAATCATGTAAAATTGTATAATACACATGCATCATGAAAGTTTTAGCAATTATCACTCACCTGAATGGAAGAACGCCGTCGAGAGCCTGGCCAACGGTGGGTGGTGCTGCGAGGGCGAAACCGCGCCCGAGAAGCGTCGAATGCACCGAGAAAATTCGCTTTGCTGTCGCCTGTGCCTGCTCCGAGTCCTCTTCGGCTTCTTCGGCTGTAAATATAAGATTTGAATTGATGTGGCATCTTGCAAATGAACGTCTTCGAATAGATAAAAAATAATTATTAGATCTTGTGATGTTATATGGAAATTAGAAAAGGATTTGAATCAGTATATGCCAACGGTTAAAACTTACTGGAAACAAGTGGTAAACTAAGATTTTTCTTCATGAGACTGGCTGCGCAAGCTCCACCGAGAAACGATAATTCGATCTCAAGGTTTTTCAGTCCAGAGCTTGTCGAGATCCAGTCGTAGCCTATGACTAGGCATTTGAAGCCGTAAGTAATGGATCGCTCGTCTTTCATATAATCTGACGCCGTTTCCAGTGAAAATATCACTTCGTTACCTAAGAATTACACCGATTAAATATGAGTTTAACGTTAAGCACTCTCAACGAAAAATATTAAAGCTTACCTGGTAACACAACAGCGTTTTGAGGCCATTGACTCTGAACATTACTGAGCTTATGAAGCACAGGCCAGTACACTGGACTTTCTTCCAGATTGCAACTTTCAGGAGACCTAATATTTAATCGAATAAACATTTGTTAAGCGGTTCATATATTCACTCGCGACACATATTATATCTAGTCAAGGATGTTTTTCAATCGTAAATAAATAAGATTCTTGTATACTAATCAAAATTAACCAAAGAAAAAGTCTGACTACTTACTTAGCAAAGCTACCATCGACATTTGGAATGTACAATTGTAAATAATCCTCCGGCTGGGCTGTACCGCAGTCCGGGGTAAATTCCAAAGTGAGCCACTTGACCGTCTCCGGAAATGTCACTCTATAATAGGACACCGTGGCAGGCTTGTAAGGGTGATCGCTCTCTAACCACGTGCAATAATGACTAGTAGTGGTAACCGGAGGTATGTAATGTGCGACAGCCATTTGTTGCGTCGTAGCGTCGTTGTCCTGTTGTTGCAACGACACTTGAGACGACTTCATGGCCGAGGTGAGATTTAGCGCCGTCACGTGAGGAAGCATCTCTTGGATAAGCGTTAGCACCTGGACTCCGCTCTGAGAGAATTCAAAGCGATATAATTTAAAATAAAAACAAAAACTATAAACAAATTCTTGAACTTTAATGATAAATTGAAATTGATCAAAATCATAACATTATCAAGTATGTGTTTGAAAATAAACAAATTTATTTTGACTCACCCGAGGATCCGAAGTTGCCAGTGGAATGATGTATGCAGTAGTTAGAGGTAGAAGCGTAGTGACAAAAGCGGCATTACCAAGTATTTCGTTTATATCAATATCGTCTGCCTTTTCTCTTGCGAGAGCTAAAATATCGTTGGCACGCTGAATGATAGTAGCAGTCATAGCTAAAGTGCATTTTCTCGCTTGTACTTCGGCAATGGCTTTACTAGTATGTTGCTCATTGGAATCTTGAGGATTCGAGTAATAAAGAATATGTGGAATTTGACCTCTCGCTTGAGTAGTACCTATAAACAAATGTAATCAATCAGTAAGTTAAAATCATAGAATAAACAATTTCATAGAATAACTTCAGTACTTCATTCATACAATGCTTATATTCCTTAGAATTTGACTTACCATTAAAACTTAACGAACAGGCAGAAAAAGTAAACGATGTTCCATCCGGACCTTTGACGACGCGCAAACCCGCATCTCCGTTACTAGTCCTACCGCCTCGATTTCGCAATCTTATGGCATATTTAACCTTTTCCTTGATAGGAATAGGCTTATCAAATTTCAATTCGACGACATCGTTTATGCAATCGTCTGGACCGAAGGAACCTCTTGTAAAATCTAGACTGCTCCAGTGCTGCGTATGCGAAGGATCATTTCCAGTATTGTTACGCTAAAAATGAAAATAATAATTTTTAATGATTTATATTATACAATATTTTTTAATTTGATATTTTTTTTTAAATAACTTACGTCATCCAATAACTCAAGTTCGTAATAGTATACGCCAACTCCGCCATAAATTGCAACACCAGCTATGAGTATTCCAGGTCTATCGACAGAAAAACAAATAGCATCAGGAGAGCCATTACCAGTATTCCAGGATCTAGTTTGGTTTACTCGGGTAAACCTCGAAGGTGTAGTGTACATAAGTCTGTAACAAGCGGCTTGCATCTCATCCCCATTGCCATTCGAGTAGGCCGCCAGCTCAGATATAACTCGAGCGAGGAGATAACAACAATGCAGCACCAAATGCGGCAGCGACTGACTTTTTTCTCTGCAAAGACTTCGCTTTACTGGTATGAGTATCAAGTCGAGAAGTCTGAAATATTAACAAAAATCAATTATAAACACAAAACGGATATTATAATTTTAATTGCAAAAAAAAACATAAATAAATGTTTTTATTACCTGTCTAAAACTTCGCGAAAAGACCAATTCAAAATTTCTTTCCCAGTGCTTTCGACTTGCGACTTGTAGCTGATTTGCTCCACTAAAATTGGGTAATGATGAGCTTCTGTTGAGTTCATCATAGGCAGTCCAGCGTTATCCGAAGGGCTTAACTGTCTTTTGACACTATCACTACAGTCCATCACGTTATTGAGTATTGGGAAGGTACAACGTAAACGAACAGAAGAACTGCAAAGGGAAGCCAAAACTGCGGAAAGTAATCGATCCTTGGAAGTAATGCCTTGCTCCTTGTCGATCTCAGATAAAAGCTCACACAAAGAGGTCCACTTAAGATAAGCGGTGGGATAAAAAGCGTGATAGCAGGCAACGAATGTCTTGTAGCATTCGTCTAATATGGCACCAGTCATTTTATTGCTTAGAACGGTTGAATTTTTGTTGAATCTTGTTTTACCTGTAAATATTATTTTGGAAAAGAATTATATAAAGAAAAATTTACTAAAATTATAAAGTACATGATAAAAAATGTACCTTTAGTTTTTAGAGTCGTCGAGACGGAATCTGACAAAATTTGTCTCAAAAGAGCCCGCACTTCACCAATGCACTCAGCTAGTCTAACAGATTCCGACGGCGTCTTTTTGCTAGCCTGATTCGGATAAATTTCATTCGTATAAGTCCTCAACAGTCTTAAACTCGCTTTACTAATATAGACAAGCCTATCCATTTCCACTATAATATGCGAAGGAGAAGTTGCAGTATTTAAACTTGTATCGGCCAAACTAGCTTTCAACGTATTCCAACTCCATTGCAACAAGGATATTAACGAATGAAAACATTCTTCTGTAACGGTCCTGCTAAACTCCCTCTTGAGAATGTATACAGGTTCTACTTGGTCCCTCTTACGACTGTAATTTTGATTTTCTGGCGTAATCACCCTGTAGAGCAACTGCGGGATCTGCCCGGCATTGACGTCGGTTCCGTTATTGGCCTCTTTTGATGTTTTGAAATAAAAAACAACCTGATCCTCGGCGGTAACAGTTTCTTGACCACCTGAACCACAATCGCTAGAGGGTCCACTCACTTTAGCCCAGGCAACATACCAACGGTTTGCTTGCAAAGCTACAGGCTCATTAAAAAGAATCGAATACTTTTGACGTGGCTCACATTCGTAAGGTATTTCATCAGTTTCAGCAAGGAGTTCGCCATCGGTTTCTTCTTCACCACCCTCAAGACCGATATCGAAAAGCTTAATCTTGGCGGTGTATTCGCCTCGACCACCGAATAGTCCGTAACCACCTATAATACATTCAAAACATTATTATTACTATTGATATTCAGGTCTTTGAGAGTCCTGCCTGTAAACAAAATTTGATTTTTTTTTATTACCTAACAGAATGTCCGTATCGGCCATAAACCTAATAGCTTCTATAGACTGTCCAGAGTAGCCCCAGCCACCACCGTGATTCTCGAATCTCGACACAGTCGCAAAATCCTCTCTGCTATAAACTTTGCCATGCATAGATTGGTTGTTTTCACTGCCCTCCACAATAGTAAACTTCTCATCCTGAGCTTGAGTCAGCGTATCCAGACAAGCGAGCAGATGCATAGCCGCTTGTGTCCTCGTCACGTAACAACTTGGAACAACTGGTAGCGCAAGTCCAGGACTTAGAATGGATACCTCAAGATTCTGCATAGTACGAGACTCTGTGGATATTACGTTATAATAGGAGATTTCATTGTTTGTTGGATTGAATGACCATATGACGTTGTAGAGTGGGTCAAGACAAGCAGCGCACTGATTGAAATCGACTTGATCGGCACCACTGAAACTATTGCACGTTCCATCGTGCTTATTTATAACAAGACACTTAAAAGAATTTCGGTGCTCAGTTTGATGAGGCAATAGTAAGATGCAATTTTTATTGGCCATCACTGTACTTCGTGTTAAACTGATACTGTTAATCTCGTCAACCTTAATTCAATTCATAAGTTTCATTAATAATTCTTTAAAAATTCACTGTTCATTCAAGCAATATGCGTTACCTTGACGTAAGTTTGATCACTCGATGCACCGATCCAGGTCGCTTTTCTACCCCAGCGGGCACCAATATTGGGAACAATATTAGGAAAACAGTGCCATGGCTGTGAACGGTCAGTATCACGATTACTCGGAGACGAGGAAGAAGAGTTTGTTGCTGTGGAATTTTGCTGTTGTTGATCACTTCCCCAATTCATACCCAATTGACCTTGAATAAAAAATAAAAATAAACATGAATCATGTCTCTTTAGAGACTATAGGCTTAGAATTATAAAAATTAAAAACCTATGCTTTACCTTTTTGATAAGCGCCAAAAGTATAAACTTCTCCTTTCGACGTGAGTACCACAGTGTGATTGCTTCCAGCTGCCACCTGAATCGCTGTACCCGGAATCTTGACCTGCACAGGTCCCGCATGTGCTATCAAATTTCCAACTCCCAACTGTCCATAGATATTGCTACCAAAAGTGAAGACGTCGCCACTTTGTAACAGAGCTACTGTGTGATGAAGTCCACAAGAGACCTGCGCTACTGGACTGTCGATGGGAAAAAGGACACGAGCAGGTGGGATACTGGCGACGCGAGTCGTGTCCCCGCGTTCCACGTCGCTACCATCGCCACCCACAGTTTCTTCTACAGGGGCAAGGCCTGCTACACCAGCACCAGAAACGGCGGCAACGGCGCCACCCGCAATTGCTTTTGCTGCCAAGGATTTGTGCACTACGACGATTTGCGGAGCTGCAACTAAAATTTGATAAAATCGGACTGAGCTATTTGATTAATGTTAAAAAAGTAATTGAAAATTGAAAATGTTGAATAAATACCATTTGCAGGAAGCCCTCCTCTATTTGTTGGTCCTTTCCACTGCTTTTGTTTCTTTTCCTCAAAACGCTTCCTGAGAAACTCTCTAAAGACCAATTCTGATTCTTGAGAACTGCCACAAGCAGCTGGTGGTCGCAAAATCGGCATATCACCTCCGTTATCGCAACTCTCTCGAGCACAAATTCGACAGCACCCGCACTCAGCACAACCGCTATCGCCTTCGCCACAACCACACTCCCTGAAACGAATGTTGCCATTTCAATAATGTTATTTAGATTATTGTTATTTTTCTTATTAAATTGCTGCTCACTGGCCAGGATTCCTATCTGGCCTTATACTACTTAGACAGGATATGCTGTAGCCAGTGCACTCTCGACAGACAGTGCAAACCATACAAGCTCTGTACCTCCACTGATGCTGACCTGGTGGACACATTCCATCTACCCTGATAGCTTTTGCTTCTACCCATTCTTCACCAACCTCTGCAGCTTCTGAAAATTTGCCACGGCCTTTTAAAATTTTTCAAAAATATATGCATATTTACTGTTCCAAGAATACATAACATGTATTTTTAAGTGTACTACAATCAAGTTTCATAATCTACTTTTAGATCAAGATGACATTATAATTTGGATATTACATCTATGATGTTGAAACATAAAATACGATTTTCAAAAGCTTAACACCAATATATAAAAAAAAAATAAAATAAAATAAAACCTTCAAGTTTTTTTTCTTTCCACCGGATCTGCTTTATTTTTCGAACACGTTTCTGCTCCTCTTTAGAAATTGAATCTAAAAATTGAATTTTCCTTCTTATTTAGCCTAAACTCAAGTTCTAACATGTCTCTTTAATAAATTACGTGAATTAAACTATAAAATCAATTCTTTAAAAAATTAATGATTTTATCTGAACAATAATTAAATTATCATCCAAAAGTAACATTCATTCATTGACTCTTTAAAAAATTTTAAATCATACCATCTTCAGTACCATTAGCATCCTCTTCTGCTATACCAGTTTCCATTGCCGTAACATTAATTTCTTTATTAATAGCATGTGTGGCTGAAAAATCTCTACCACACTGTCCTCTGTTATTAATTCCGAACGTATAAAGCTGCCCTTTGTTCGTTAATACAGCAGTATGTGCCTTTCCTAAAGCTACATTGACAACACAAACGTCTTTCAAGTCAGGAACCAATCCAGTCGTCTCGTCGCTGTACAACGTATCTTTGCCAAACATAAGCAAAGAACCCTCCTTTGTTACTAAAGCAGTGGAACCGTTATTGCACGCAGCATTTACTATAAATTGACCCTCTACTTTCTGCATTTTCTTTGGTTTGCTTGGTTTTGGTTGCTGCCGCACTTTATCTACAAAAAATAAAAAATAAATTTTCCACACAAACAAAAATAAACATTGAACTAACTCAAATGCTTACTGCTGTCTCCGTCTTCTCCACGCCGAGCTGTTCCCGCAAATAATACGGAACCATCTTCTAATATTAGAATTACATGTTGACCTTCATGGCCCACAGCAAAATTCAGGACTTTGCACGTCTTTCCGACAGAAACCTCCAACCACCTGTTTGACCTCACGTTGTTTCTCATGCCAATAGATATCCCCTTGCCAGTGTACATTAATTTGCCAGATACTGTTTTCAATAGCATGAATTCTTTACCCGCAGCTACGTTCGCAATCTCGTCGTCACAACGAGGATTCAAAATGTATGTTGCTTGATCTTCGTCAAACGAAGCATAACCGTACACGTCAACGCATTTTCGGGCCAATTTTAATGGTAGTTCGGAAGTTACGGTGACTGGATTGCTTAGAGTATTTATTGTTCGTACCACAAAGCCATCCTATTTCAAAGATATTCGTATCATAAAAAATAATGTTGACCTTACGTGTTAATGCATAAAATAAAGTTAATTTTTGTGTAACAAAAAAAAAAATTACTCACGTCTTTTCCTGCTGTTATCATTCCCAAATTCTCACCATCAGAAAACATAAGTGAAGAAGACCAATCCTTTCCTTCTAAAACAGCGATTCCTCTTATTGTTAATGTGTCTGCGTCTAATATCATTAACTCACACTGTTTTTTAGGAGCACATTTAAAATATAAGGAACTCTGCAAGAAACAGTATATGACGTTACAAAATTTCTTCCACTTTGATTGTAAACTTTTCTAAATTTCAGACTCACATTTGCATATCCAATCCATCCAGTCTCTGAGGGATAAAAGTCTGGTTTATGAGCATAAACGTGGCCCCATATTGTACCTCCATGCCCATTTCCAATTTTAAACAATCCACTATTCGTGTGCAGGTACAAGTATTTCCCATCACTGACAAAGCTTCGACCATTCAAAACTAAATTGTTTATATCATTTGGTAATTTAAGCGTAGAAGTGTATATCTTAGCAGTCTTAGGAACACCATGAGTTATCCAGTCTGGCCTGACCAGTTTACCAAGCAAAATTGCGTGCACGCTTCTTTGAAGAGAGTTGAGAACAATTGGCATCTGAAAAATGATATCAAAGATGGAAAATAGCAATTGGTAAGTCTAACTAAAGGCTAAAGTAGTGTTATATGAAAACCTGAATATTCTGCACAGCTAGAGCTCTAGGACTCATTAACAATGCTGCTATTGTTGCTAAAAGTCTCCCAGTATCTCCACGGACAACAACTAAACTAAGAAGACAGGCACAAGCTACTGCAGTCAAGTGGCTTCCATCGTTTGCTGCTGCAGATTCAGGCCCATGTGATGTTGCAAGATCCAGGAGTAGGTCGAACAGCGGATCTAAAACAGTTAAGCATATTATGAAAACTCTGGCACGATGATTTTCAAAACCTAATTTTAATCTCGTTAACTTACCGATCACTTCATCAGGTTCACTTTTCAAACCCTCAGGCAGTTGTCCTTGCAGCACATCCAGAAGTGCACCAAGTGCTTTAGTACACAAACATGGTTCTACTGTTCTACTCTCCCGCATCAAGGTGAATACACTTCTCAAACCTATCCCAACGATCTTTGGTAAATTTTGGGTCGGCGATATACGATCTTCATCATCACTTTCCCAAATAATGCTGTCACTGAATTCTGGTGGTGGAGGTGAGCTGCAATTCGATGCTCTGTACGCTTCGTTAATACTTCTTGCATGCTTTTCCAAGACAGCACCTCTGACACTCGCAAATACTGCGAACGCAGAGGCATTACTGGATACTTCGATTTCAGGTGGAACCGCACAAGTCACTTCTCCAGTTAGATCAACTTTTTTCTTATCTTTTTTCTTGGTTTTATTTTTTCTGCACTTTTTCCATTCTCCTTTCAACCTGAAATCAAAGAAAAATCTTTTTAAAACCTATTATGCTAGTTTACAAACTATTCTCTGTGAAACTAGAACTGAAAACATTTGGTATAATTATATCCTGTATGAAAAATTTCAAAAAGTAATTCTCGTACGATTTCGCGAGCGCGACGTTTGCGGTAAAAAGCGATAGGAGAAACAGAAGACTGCGGCGCATCCACTCGAGACGCGTTTTACGAATTTAAACCTTATCAACGATCCTCCCACCTCATGAACAACCTGTCAACAATCCATGAGAGAAAAAGCCAAACCAAAACAACGACTGACGTTTGACAAGCAGCGATTTTGAGGTTATTTTGCGTCGTCTGTCGCTCGTCGAAACCGCCTATAAATCCACTCACCGCCTGCCTCTTTTCCCGGAAAAACTCTCCCTCGAGCAAAAAACCACCTGCTCGAGCCCTCGAATCACCCGGAAACTTCGCAAAGACGCTAAAAACCCGTAAAAAAACTCGTCTGTTTTGTAGGTTATCCGCTCTACCTCTGCGCCTCGGCGATGTTCTTGAAGAGGTCGTAGAAGCACTTGACGTAGGCGTCGGGCTCGGGGAGAAGCCTCTCGTGCTCGGCGCCGCTCGTCTCCTGCATCGTCCTGCAGGTCAGAGCTTCCATCTTCATCCCCGCGACTGATTAGCCACACGCACTCGACGGCTCTTCGCTCTTCCTCGTCTCTATCTCTCTCAGCTCTCTCGACTTCTTTCGCTCCTTCTCGGGCTGGATATCACCACTTCATCTTCGCCTGTTGATGTTCGGCCAGGACCGCCTCATGCCCCGTCGAGCTCTGGAGTCGTGTCGCCTCCTGGAGCATCAGCCTACTCCGGGACTCATCAGCCGAATTCCACAGCAGCGCGAGTTGATAGTATTGTCGTAACGTAATTTTCGGCAATGTTTGTTGTCTCGGCAGCCTTTGCAGGACGTCCTCGCGGGCGCCGAGTTCCAGGTAATGTAATGTAACGGTGAGGATCAGCGAGCGCAGCCGAGTATAAAAGCCCGTGTTTACGATCGCGCGCTCGCGCGCTACGA
Source organism: Nasonia vitripennis (assembly GCF_009193385.2). Taxonomy (NCBI): domain Eukaryota; kingdom Metazoa; phylum Arthropoda; class Insecta; order Hymenoptera; family Pteromalidae; genus Nasonia; species Nasonia vitripennis. Next base: position 9,524,818 of record NC_045757.1, read on the forward strand.
CAGCTTTCGTGATGCGGAGCCGCTTTTATCTTCGCGCACGAAATTCACATCGACGGCGACGCGCCGTCAGAGCTGCAACCGCTGCACGCAGTCGTATCAGCCGCGGAGCTTATTTCAAAAACGTCACTCGTATCCTCCCTCCGCTGCAGCGCTGCACACATAGCTTTTATTTGTTATTGCACTCCGAAACGCGAGACGGTTAAGCGTGTATACAGATCGATCGTGGGATTCCGAGAAATCGTGCTTGCGGACTGCGGAGGATAGGTGCGTATGTGTGCGCGTGTGTGTGTGTGTGTGCAGTAGGTATAGTATAGGTAACGAATCGCGCGACTACGCATGGACTAACGACGACGGCAGCTGGGGGATGCTCTTTCTCTGCGGATGTGTGCACGACGGGCAGCTATATAACCTAACCCGAACTGCTGCAGAGCCGCGAATAAGGGTGAGAATCGGAGGCGATATTGTGTGTATATGAACTGGACACGCGACGGCTGTCGGTCTCCTGCCTGCTGGTGGTTAGGCAGCTGACAGATGCGCGCGATATCGATTATTTTGAAGCCACCAACCGCTGTAGCGTTTACTGCCCCCCTGCATGCCTGCGTACGTATACGGTATACCTAATGCATATATATATATATATATATATATATATATATATATATATATATATATATATATATATATATATAGGTATGTGTACCTGCACGTGAGGTAGACACCGTATATATAGATATATGTACACTAGTTTGTGCAGTCGCGCGAGGGGCTTTATTTCGTTGCGTGCGCTTTTCCGTTGTTTTGGCGGGAAAATGACTTTTCCGACCAACAGAATGATCGTCCTATGTAGGTATAGGATGATTATATTGCTTTACTTGAGTAGGGGCTAGACTTTTCGTGCGTGTAAGATACTTGGGCGTAATCATAACATTTAGGTAGTGTTATATATACGTGATAATGGTTGCGTCGACAATATTAGTGAACGTGATTTTCACGTTCGTTGTATAGTCCGCCTCGAGTACTTTTATTACGTAGTATATAGGCAATTCGGAGTATAATAGCCGCTATGCCTACTATTTACATTATAGTGGTTTACGAAATTTCTATATAGTTTTATAATGAAATGTAATGTAATTTGGTATACAGTCGAATGCATTCTGGTTGTCGTTGAAGAAAATTGACACAATTTATTTTATATATATATATATATATATATATATATATATATCTGAGAATTGTTACAGATGATTTTATCCATACTTTTTTTAACAATCATTACTTTCGAATTTACGATAATAAAGATTAAATCAATCCCCCTGCACACACTGAACAAAGGATGCCTTTTGTGCCATCATGATAAATTTGATTCATCGCATACAAATAATCGTTTCTTTAACACTGTAGCGCATTCATTTCATGTACAATATAAATTATCCATTAAAAAAAGTCCCGATAACCGTGCACTCATATCGATCATTTCAATCTAATCGTCGTCCAATAAAATTTTAGCTGATAATAGTATACGCATCAGAGAGCCTCCTTTTAATTGTTATCGCTGTTACCAAAAATATAATAAAGCTATTATATCTCGTCCCTGCGCTGTACTACAATCTCCCACTTCACAGTTGACTATACAGCTCCTCGCAAATCGTGCATCTTAATTGTTTCTCAGTGCGTTTGTTCCGTACCCACGAGAGCTATTATGTTTATCAACGCGTCGTATACTTTTTACAAAACAACAAGTGCTAATTCGGTCAACCGTCGCATTCGAAATATTAAGCAATACAAGCTCTACTCCCTTATAGATAAAGCGTGCGTTTCTTATAAACCGAATAAAACACAACAAAAGCCACACGCCGCTTTGCGCAACAGCGGCTCCACTGTTCCGCTCCCGCAAGGCTCTAGTGTTGTCTTCATTTCCAGCGAATAACGAGCGTACAGCCGCACCGGAGCGCATCGCGCGCTATACAGGTATACCTATATCTATACGATCCTCGATTTCTCTTGAACCCTGGAGATCTGCGCCGCGTTTTTCGACTCGAAATTTACTTTCTCTCTCTCTCTCTCTCTCTCTCTCTCTCACGCGGCGGCGCGATTCGCTATACGCACACAGCCCGTGATTCAATATATACATATTTACTTAGATATAGTCAGCATTACTCATTCTCATTGTGGCAGTAGGAGAGAAAACGCGAAATGGAAAGGCTTCGGTGCAGCGGAGATAAGAAAGACGCGAGTCGGTGAAAGAATACACCCGCACGCCAGGCGTCACCTTTTTTTCCGAGCGCCGCAGCCGACAAACCGACTCAGCTGTGCGTGGCAGAGTCCGCAGCGCAGTATAGAGTTTTCAAAGAATCGCGCCTTAGCCGCTGCCATCAGCGCGCACGTATTATATCTACTTATATTCCAAACATAACCTAAAATAGCGCGCAGAAACATCATCGCAAAAGAAGTGGTGAGCAGCAGTGCAGTGCGCGCGTGTGCCAGTCTTTCGCCCGATTCTCGAAAACGTCGTTGATCCCTCGGCTATGCCAGTGGAGCTCCAGATCCTCGTCTAGCTGATCCGCATCCGAGTTCGAGAAGCAGGTAAAAATCCAAGGCGTTGAGGCGCGTTACTCATCCGGATCGTGCTACACAGTGTTACGGCTCTCCGATGATACCACGGCCTACTCCCATGATTTCGGCCGTTTGTTCCCTCTCTCTCTCTTTCTTCGTCTCGCCTCTGCGATTCTACGGTAGCTTCATCCTTCATCGCGAGCAGAGACGAATAAACGTCAAGATTTCGCTGACACCCTGCAGCTTTGCTCAGCTGACGAGCCAAAGATAATTCGGGCTGTTTATGAGTATTAGGTAGCTCTCTCGAGGTTTTGTGATTTTGTCTCTGTCGACTGTCCTCGCGGTGCGGATTTCGCTCGCGCGAGAGCGCGAGAGAGAGAAAGAAACGGATCGGGAACGTTACTTATTTCCCATTGTGCCGTGAGGAGAGGTTGTAATATGTACAAAGCCGTGTCTCGCTATACTTATATGTGTCAACAGAGTGATCCGTGTGTGCTCTCTGGAGCAAGAAAATCTCTCGCGAAGTTTACTTTGAGAATCGCTAATCTGTGCTTGCGTATGCGTATGCACGCCTTGCACAGCTGTGAAATTTATTAATTAACTTGCAAGTCGGTTTTATTGCGACAGGAGAGAAAAGAAAAACTTCATGGCTTGCGGGTGGAAAATTTTCCATGTCCAAATGCGGTGGACTTATTTGAGAAAATATAAATACTTGCTGCTTGAGTGCGCTCCAAATTTTCCTTTTCTCCTGTGACTTTGTCAAATTATGTATATGCTTCTGTTGAAACTTTAAATTTGTACAAGTTTATTTAGTTTGCTGATCTGTTTGTTCAGTCTCCTGGCGGAGTGCGAGCTCTTCTATGAGCTATATTTATTTCACCGATAAATTGTCATGTCTTGAATAAATAAATGATTGTTTCTAACCAGAGGGCACTAAAAATCTGTTTTGACAAAAGCGTACGATTTACTAGGTACAATAAATTATACTCAATATTGTTGTTTTTTGGGCCAATGCAGAACACAAAAGAATGCTGCGGAGAGACAAGGAATGTGGAATTAACTCGTAGCCCCAATGGATGAGGGATGCTCATTCCAAGACGTCAGCACAACAGAAGTGAAGTTTTAGTGGCTTGTCTATAAAATCCGTGGGAATGGGCAATTGCCTGTGTAAAAATGGCAACGAGGAATGTGAACAGGACCCAAACTACGACACAAGAGCGATGGGAGCCACAATTTTGTTGGACAATCATGTGGAGACCATCGCTACAAACGAATCAACAACCAACTATAAATTTCCCACATCCGCCAATATTGACAAGCTAGTGTTGGAAATCCTAGGGGTTATAGGATTGCTTGTTGACAAGTAAAATATTTCTGTTTATGGATACTTCATTTGTGATTCAAACATTATTAGCATATGGCAAAATCAATACTTCGAATGGCAATGCATAAATCGTAGAACAAACTAATGCCTTTGTTCTTTTTGACATTCATATTCGGACTACAAAAAACACAAAAAATTAGTATCCTCTGAAAAATATACATTTTTTAAAAATAAGTAAAGAAATAAAACTTGGCAAAACGTGGATTTAATGTTTTGCATGAATACATGATACTTTGAACATTAAAAATGTATTTAAATGAAATAATTCGTGAGTCATCAATAGATAAACTGACTCTTATGCTAAAATTACTTTCCTAATTACATCCATAGCACTGAACACAAAATTTAGCATGTTTACTTATTTATGTAACCAGGGATATTTAATTTTGCAGTGAACAGGAACCTCCACCAGCGATGCTAAAACTACACAATATCGCTGATAAAGAAGATGGCTGGATACAGGTTGTCAGTTCTATGGTCAATGTAATTCCTATGCATAATCCATTGGGTCCATCTGTAATAACTTTAATGCTAGACGACTGTCCTTTACCTTCTAAAGTAAGTTTCGGATAGTACCAAATATTTATATACTTCATAATATGTAAACCCTAGAAAATGTTTTTTATTCTTCATATTATTTTTTGTTTAGGACTCAGTTTTAAGGTTGTCACAAGTGTTACAATTATCTCAGAAGCACAGTAAGGTACAAACCAGTGCAACGCAGCAACGGAACATATGTGTAGTTCTTGGGTGCATTGCAGAAAGATTGGCTGGTCCTAGTAGTATAGCGATTTTATCAGATGCTACTTTAGACTATCTTGTGTCAAATCTTGTGAGTTTGAAGAATCTTCAAATGTTGTTATTTGATGTAGATAACTTTTTTATTTTAATATTTATTGTTTTCAGAGAGAAGATATTGAACCATACGTTGTATTATATTCTTTGATAGCTTTAGAAAAGTTTGCCCAAACAAGTAAGTACTGTTACTACTGATGACCTACTTTCAAGATTAATTTCTTTTGTATAATCACTGTTTACCGTCTTTTTTTTTTTTTCTTTTTGCGAAGACTGATTCACGCTTTTTATGATCTTGCTCATTTCTTTGTTTCACTTGCATGCTATCAGTGATTGTGTGTCATTTTATTTTTAGATATTAAATTAATGCCTTATGAAATTAAAATATATTACTTTGTATATTTTTAGGTGAGAATAAAGTAACAATTAAGAGGCGACTTTTAGCGGAAAAACCGAATCCTTTATTGAAACTAGAAAAGTGGGTCAGCGAGACTCATTATGTCCGACGACAAGTTGGCTTCTGTGCTCAGTGGTGTTTAGATAATTTATGTAAGTAATCATAAGATAACTTTCGTTTTTGTAAAACGTTTTATTACGTCAGTCGTTTTAACTTCGACAATATTTGTGCTCACAGTTTTAATAGAAGGCCGAAAATATTCCCATGATACGGTCGACATGACTGGCATTAATGTGATGTTAAATACAAAGGACGTAAGCGAGTACCTGAAAATTTCGCCCAACGGTTTAGAGGTTTGTATCTTTGTTTGAATAATTCACAGAGAGTATGAATTGAATAAGGTTATTTTTTATTTAATACAATCTATTGTAGGCGCGATGTGACGCTTGTTCGTTTGAAAGTGTTAGATGTACGTTTCAAGTTGATGAAGGAGTATGGTATTATGAAACTTTAATCATAACTACGGGTGTGATGCAAATTGGATGGGCTACAAAAGATAGCACTTTCCTCAATCATGTAAGCATAAAAAATATAATAAAGCAATTGCTGATTCAAAAACAAAGGCATAATTGTTTAATTGTTTATTTAATTTAAAGGAAGGGTATGGAATTGGGGACGACCAATTTTCATTATCATTTGATGGCTGTAGAAGATTAATTTGGCATGATGCGAGTAGTGAAAAGCTTTATGCTATACCCTGTTGGAAAGCTGGCGACGTTCTCGGTTGTTTGTTAGATCTAAACAAATTGGAAGTTATTTTCTCGATTAATGGTGTTGCACTCAAACCTTGCAAACAGCTGTTTAAAAATGCGGTGTAAGTAACTGCCAATAATTGTAGCATACACCTGATGCATTTGCTTTAAATTTTAAATACAATGTTAAATGTTTTTGCAGTTCAGGATTTTTTGCTGCTGCTAGTTTTATGTCGTTCCAGCAATGTCTCTTTAATTTCGGAAATGTACCATTTAAATATCCACCGACAGATCGCAGCTATCAGACATTCAATGATCATGCTACTTTAAATCCTGAAGATAAAATTGTTTTACCCAGGCACATATATCTCGACCAGCTCAGGAAGCTTAGTGTTCGGGAAGATTCTTGCACATTATGTTTTGATCGCAAAGCATCTGTCAAACTACTACCCTGCGACCACAGGTAAATTTTATTGTATAATCAAGCGACTAAATAATTTTATATGAATATATAAAGTAATAATATTTATGGATAATTATTTGAACTTACCATATTTGAAATTGACATTGATAAATAATTTATTTTCCAGGGGATTTTGCCAAACGTGTTCTAAACAACTAATCGAGTGTCCAATGTGCAGAGCGACAATTAAGAAAATGTCAGTAGACAATACTTGACGCTCAGCAAACAAATTAGCATTTACGAGACAAGTTCTACTTTCATTACGACATTTACTTCTCAAAAGGCGCCACAAGATAATCAGTTCGATAAACTATCGAACAATTTCTTAGAAGTGCGCGAGCACTTTAAATTACGGGTCGGGTGCAATTAGAAATTTTTTTACGTGACGATCAAAATACAGTTTCTAACCTTTCAAGGAAAAGTTTGAGACATTTAAGAAATTTCAAATTTCTTTAGAAAACATATAAGCAGAATACTTTCTCAAAAATCTTAGAAAACAGACAAGTGTTGCTTTAGAGTTTTAAAATATAGGTAAACTCTGACTATACTGAAAGTTGAATGTGATTTAAAGCTAGTAAAAAAGTTTCTTTTAAAAAATGGTACAAGAAAATAAATTTATTCTACCATCATTCACTTTATGCATTATTTTTGTATCATCTAATTAACTTGTATCAAGATATAAAAGCAACATTCCAATTAAAAGCGTCTTTTTCATATCTTAATTTATCAAGTTTAAGTTTCATAAAGTAAATTTCAAAGTTTTGATATACATCAATTTTCTTCAAAGTCGTGTTTCATAATAAGCCGATCCGAGCCAAAATTGAAAAGAACTTTTTCTACATACATTACTGAGTAATGTATCATGCGATCATAAACATGATGCATTTTCTTGTTTATTGGATATGTAGTGTTAGATAAAATTTTATTATAATAAGCATCAAGTATGTTAACATAACTTTTTTCTTTTAGTTAGCATGCTTATAAAAACTGGGAATGTATAATGTTTACGCAACGATTATTGGAAGCTCTAAAATTGAATCCGTAAAAAGTGAATAGTGACTGATCTTTTATTTCACTTTTATAAGCATATCTTAATTACGTTTATATTAATTGAGTGACTATCAATAACTATAAGAGATTCCACAACAAAAATGTTGTTTTAATCTTGTTACGTGAGATGTTTATTCGCACTTGTTGATTGAAATAAAAATAGAAGTATTTTTTCATATGTTTTAAAATCTATTCTACAGCTCTCTACGAAATATCGAGAACGAAATTTTGCTTTCTTAAAGTAAAACACAATATCCTCTCGTCGAGCACCATTTCTAAGACACCTTGTGATCTATTTTAATCTACAAAAATAACCAAAAAAGCTCTTCTTCTCGGGCTGTAATGTAAAACTCATCAAACTTCTGTATGATGATAATTTTAAACACGATACTTTGTAAAATAACTTCGTAGTGTACAAACGCCAAGTAAAAGAATAACATTATTATTATATATACAAAAATATAAAAAAACTGTATATTATATTCTTGATCGAATATAAAGAGTTGTAATATTTTAAGAAGCGTCTATATTTTTCGACCTGAACCTGTCATCGGTTTAAATTCGCGACAACGTCAGACGGTAACCTCATGCAAAATCGGTGCGGACATCAAATGCCGCGGCTGTGGTTGGACCCGCAAATTGTGTTATGCCGGCGCGGCTGCGCTGCTGCTGTTACTCGATTGCGATCGCCTGGATGACAATCATCGCCACCAGCCATGCACTCGTACCGTCCGAAGATTTGAGAAGTTTTGTCGTCGAAAAGAATCGACGAACCATCGGCTCGTTGTTTGTTGCTGATGCATCATCAGGTGCGCAGAATGTTGCTCGTGTTGAACGTCGAAGGAGAGGGTTGAGAAATAGCAGTGGATTTTTCCTTGATAGGATAGCGACGACCGCGGCTTCGAAATACTCGGGTACATTTGGAGTCTAGTGAACCTTATAATGTTGCATGATATGAAACGATTTATAAGTAAATTGTCACTTACCTGTGTTCGTTTTTAGCTTGGATAGTTGTAGGTCCGACGATTTTAAGATCTCCTTCGTCTTTAGAATTTAAATAAGATTTATGACATTGCTGTTTTTTAACCTGAATAACCTTATTTTATTTTTTAATGTAAAGCTAGCGGAGAAAATAGCGAAGCCAAAAAGAAGTCTTTGCTAAGAATGACCAGTCCGGAAATCTTTCAAGACTCGGACAGTTTATTCGATTCTGATTCCAACGCACCTCACGTACGCGTAAAGCGAATTGCCAATTCAATAGATACACTTGCGCGATCGAGTGAAAAGTCGACATTCTCATACAGAGTAAATCGCTCTATTATATTTCTATACTTATTAATATTCGCATTTGAAAAATATCTAAAACTTCTTACGCCACAATGATCTTAACATTCGACATGTGCTGAAATATTTACTATTTACTTGAAGGATCGACGCCGCAATCCTCAAAAAATATTCAAGCGATTCGCGATCCAAGAAACAAATCCAGCTGACGAGAACGAGGCCGAGTACTCGAACTTTGATGAAGGAAACGTCGACTTCCCCGGCAACGCTTTTCTTGGCGACGAAATCTCGAGAAAGCGAAATCATCTCGAAGACGTGTATCCCGAAGTTACCGATTTACCAAAAACAGAGGAAAGGTATATTAAACTACTTATAGACAAAAATGCATACATTGAAAATAATTATTATAATCCCAATTTAAAACACCAGTCGAGCAAAACGGTCGAATGTCGCGAACAGGCGGAAACGAGATCGGCAGCACAGAGACGAGGAAAACGAGGAAGAGTACGACGATGTAGATTGTGTCGACGACGAAGATTTTTACTATGACGACGAGATAGAGGACAGACAAACAGATTCGCGATCCAAAAATTACGAGGAAGAGGAGGAAGAAAAAGAGCAAAAGATGAAGAAACGCACGTATGAGTCAAATTTTATTGTATAATTTATAAGATGCAGCGCGTAATGATTACTTTCGTGAATCGCAGATCGGCATCGAGCGCAAGCGAGTCAAAATCGAATAGCGATCGGCTGTCTGAAAGTGGGCGGAATTCAAAAGTTGTCGACGACGAAGAACAGTTGGCTGCTCTAAAGGGAAAATCATCAGCGGATTCATCTACTTCTTCGAAAAAGTCCTACAAAGATACACAGACGAAGGAAAAGACGAAACCGAAGAAGAAACCAACTGAAATCAAATCAAAGGACGACCAAAAGAAACGAGCCAACGGCAGAAAAGGCAAAACCAAATCCGAATCCAAACAAAGCAAGAACAAAGCCAAGCCAAAACCGACTGATAAGAAAAAAGACAAGAAACGAGCCAAACCAACGTCGAAGTCTAAAAGCTCGCAAAAGGTGGAGAAGAGCACTGCACCTGCGGTACACAGAGTTACCACTGAATCAATCGCAAACGTCAACAGTAACGAAGACGGCAATGACAAATGCGCAGAGGAAGAAGAGGATAACGCGGGGGAAGATAGGGGCGATAAGGAGAGACTCAAACGCAACAAGAGCATCTTGGTCAAGGCTGTTCCTCAAGAAGGTTCAGTGAAGGAGTTGCAGATCTTTCAGAGAGCCGATAACTCAAAAAAGAAGACAGATAAGAGCGACAAAAAGACTACGGTGGCCCCAAACAAGGTTCAGAGCGAGGCAACGCTCGGGAAATCGGATAAGTACATTGGCGAAGTGAAGGACCTATTGGGCAGACTGATCGTTAAGGTGCGTAGAGAAATGAACAGTTGTGCTAGATTATGAGGAATGCATTAATAAGTAAACCTGTTTTTTCTTTTTTATCTACAAGATTGATGACCTGCACAACCTCGTATCTGAAATGAGAAGCACGAAAGTCAATCGCCAAGAACTCGTCGACGAAAGTAAGTTTCTCGAATTACACTATTTTTTAGTACTGACAAATTATAGACAAGTAAAAAACAAAACTACTTCCATCCCGATCGTAAAAAGTTTAAAGCCGAGTTAAAAAAAGTCAAGGTCGTCCTTTCCTGTAGAAATTACGAGGTCGAACTTTCCCGTTGACAGACGGAGGCCGCGCCCCTGCAGCTTCCGTAGAAGTTCCTCGTCATCATCGGTCCTCTGGAGTCCGTGGACGCGCTGGAGTAGCTGCAGCGTAAGCTGTGGTCGTGGAAGCCAGACCCGCGACCGACGCTGTCTCGGCGGCTGCGACCATCAGCTTAACATTGAGAGTCAGACTAGAGTCTGTCATCTTTCCGAATGTCCGCCTGCCAAGTTTCTCGGCATCTTCTAAGCTTTTCTGCTTTTTTATGTACACTTATATCTACTTTTAGGATTGTATTTTTATATAGATAAGCTTATTGCTATACGTAAGAAATATATATATATATATATATATATATATATATAAAAATAAATAGATTTTAGATTGGTGTAATTGTTAAAGATGCCATTGCTGGAAGCTTTCAATTCTTTTCACAAGAAAACAAAATATAGCACCTTAACGACGAATACCAAATTTTGATACCATCAGATTTAAAAGAAATTCTGTTTTTAAGACAAATTTTTACAAAAATGAAAGAAGGCAAAAAACATGGGTCAATATAAATTACAATAAAACAAATTTATGTAACAAGTCGCATGAAGTTTTATTTTTTTTTTCTTATCTCGTTAGCAAGTACATAATATACACAATCGATCCATACCATTTATCTCAGCCCTCTCGCGATTATTCACATTTAACGAGCGCACAATGTCGTTATTAGAAAATTTTGAATATAAAAGATTCAATTCAAATTAAAAATATTGGATTTCAATTATTTTTCTTCAGCTGTACAAAATTAAATACGTAATTGTTTAAAATATTGCTTTAATTTTATCAAAATCAGAGTTCTAATGATAAATTCATTATTTATAATAAAAGTTGCGTAGGTCAACATTTTAAATAAATTAAGTCTATCGATCGCCTTTAATTAAAAATTAGTACTTTACAGCTGTTTTACAAATGATTGCAATCGTGCAATTTTAAACTAATTTGTAAAAAAATTTTGAGTTTGCACAACAATGTATTATAAAAATAAAAACTAGAGAAACTGCGTGCACTATTTTCACAAATTCAAAAACGCCCAATCGAAAACACGCTGACGAGAACTTTACAATGAACACGAGTTTGACTAATACAAAATTTTTGCAGCTGAAAAATTCTCGCGTTCGAGCTGACGACTTTCATTTAGTTCAACTAACATACTCTCGCACTGTACAATATTTATACAGCTAATTAGGCTTTAAAAAAGTGAAAAATTAACGTTCATTACAAGCACTAGACTGCAGTTTCGTTCAGTTAAATCTTTACAAAAGGAAAATGATCGGCAAACGTTGCACTCAAAAATATACTATTATGTATTTTGGGCGGTGTTCGTAGCTATTTTGTTCGCTACCTTAAATTTGTTCTATTACAGTTATAAAGAAATTTAAATTATTTGTAATACAGTAATTTTCAGAAAGACGGGAGCATTATACATACGTCAAAAAATATAATCTCTTGCTTAGTAAGACGAGTTTGAAAAAAACTTTTTTTAAATTCTGTATTTTGCTCGGGTGTTGATCAGAGCAAAATAGAATAACAAGAGCAAAATTACTTAATAGAATTGAGCTGTTTAATCTCCGAGGGGGGCAATTTTCAAATAAGCAACCTATCCGATGTCAATGAAGAAGACATTTGTTTGTTAAATTACAAAGTCCAATGAATCGATGGAGGGATTCAATTAATTGATTCGATTTTGTTTTCTCTATGTATTAAGAATGAATCATAGCTTAAAATGTATCTTGTTTCGCTTTTACAAAGCGGTTGCCTCATTTTGACGGTATCAAATGACTACGAAGTTTACAAAAATTTATTTAGCAATAAGGCGACTTACAAATATCATTAAAATCGCCAAGCGTACTTTTATATGTAGAAAAATGTACAATGAGATTTATTATTTAATAAAAAAACCGTTAGCGATCGTTCATACCGTTCTGCTATCATAAACTTATTCAGTCACAGACATTCAACACTCGCACAATTTCTCGACCTTTGATGTGTTTTTTTTCAACTTTTTATACTGCATTCCTGATTTAAAAAAAGCTTATCGCTAGCAAATTCTCACATTCCCATGTTCTTCTTTTTGTCGGCAGTAAAATAATTAAAATGTCGAAATACCGTATCACTAGGTCCGAGTGTAGTATTCAAGGCAAATTTCTCACTTTGTAAAGGATTTAAAAATAAAAAAAAATACAAAGAAAGAAAAATTCGTTGCTAATGCACTCACACGCATATGTCGTTAATATTCGTGTTGGCATTTTTATGCTCGCAGTTGATGTTTCATGGTTGATTTAATTATCTTGATTATTCAACATATGCGAAAGTAAAAAAAACATGCTGCTTTCCTCATTTCAAAGAAATTGATGATACTGATTGGGTCAAACATTGCCCATTCTCTTGTACACTAACATACGCCTTTTTTAATAAAATTGGTCGGGTTCTGCTTCGCTCGCGAATATACGCACATCTCTGTCACAATCTGACTGCATTATTTTCAACTTCTGTTGCACTTCTTTCATCAGTTCTGCATTAGGGAAATCGGCTGTAATAATAAAGAAAGCAATTTTAGTTTACAATATTTTTATTTCCATTGGCTTATGATCAATGTATTCAATTTACTGCCAATATAACTTACTTATCCTAACAACATCTCTAGCAAGTGTTCTAGCAACAACTAGCCTGACGTTGGGAACTTTGTCGTTATAAAGTTCGAGCAAATAGGGCAGCAGCTCTTTGGCAAAGACTTCACCGCTAACAACCATATTGCTCGCGAGCTTTGAACACAAAAGGGCGTAGGTCTGCCTTATGACCCATCGTTTCTCCGCATGCATCATCAATAGATCCCTCATTTCTTGAATCATGGCTATTGCTAATGGATCATCTCTGTGGCAGGCCAAATATGCTATTGTTTTATCCACCTATGAATCGGAAGCATTTAGTAGTTAATACACTGCATTAAAAAAATTATCCAACGACTTTGTATTTCCGTACGTTATTAGCAAAGCAATTATTATTACTACTTACAGCATAAAGGGCTTCTTGCCTAACAGCTGCCACTCTGTCTTGCAAGAGGTGCAGTAGAAGAGGCGCAATGTACTCCGATACGTCGATGCGCTGATAAAGATGTATGATTTCCCACAACTGCTTTACCAATTCCTCACGAAGTCTCCAATTCCACTTATTGTCGGTAATTAAAAAGTCGTTGAGCTTAAGCAGATACTGCATACGGTCTTGCGGGCTAAGATGTTGTAAAAACGTGAAGAAATGCCTGATTGCTCCAATCCTGACCTCGTCTAGATCTTTGATAAAACCATTGTAAATTGGTACAAGATCTCGGGCCGCGTACTCTTTTTCAATAATAATGGCTATCTCGTGGATACTGGATGCTAATGTACTGCGTACTTTCCATGGCACTGCGCTTGCCAATTTTTTGTATGCGTCCTAAAAAATATATTAATATATAACAGTTTACGACCAATTAATTTTCTTGTACAATCGAAAAATGTTGTTTCTTACCTTCAGTCGATGCCAGTTCTCTTTTCCCAAGGTTAGTACAACGGCGGGAAAACTGAAGGCGCAATGATAGTCCAAATCTGGACCAACATCATTTGAAGGATTTTGTTGTTCAGCCATCGAGACAAAATGGTCAACGAGAATTCGAGGAACAATTTCATCTGCATCATCGTCTTCGGTGTTGTTTAAATTCGAAAGGGAAGAGTTCAAGGATACTTGGCTACGACGAAAACGACTTAGATCACCAGGATAGACTCTTTCCAGTATTCTCCTTCTTGTGTATTGTTCCGAAGTCTTATTATTGTGACCATCGTCATCTTTCTCATCCTCTTCATCGTCTACCTCTTCTTCATTGTTACCCCCATCCTCATTTTGCTTATTTTCCTGTTCACGAATTCTGTTAATACGTTCTTGTTGCTGCTGCTCTTTAACATCTATATCATCATTGCTGTCTTGCTGTAATTGTAGCTCCTCACTATTATCTATATTCTCATTTGTGTCTTTTTTTCTATCAGTTTTCTCATCATTCGCATTGTCATTACCTAAAACATTAAATTTAAAGATAAGTTAAGAATAAAAACGCATTACAGAAATAAAAATATGCTAAATTTATCAAAGACCATCGTTTTCATCGCAGTAAACTTTGGCATCAACGCCGGCCATCGTCGTCGCTACATTATCATCGATGATGGAATTGACGAGGGCTGGATCCAATGGCATATTTGGAGGATCGTAGTAATACTGAAACGTATTGAACTTTGCAGATTCAGTATCAGTATGAGGGTTCCCGGACGAACGATTATTATTGAAGGCCAATTTGAGCCTTCTGATACCTTTCCCCGAAAAACGTTCCTGTGTAATAAAAGTCAGGTTAATATTTATGAAATTCAACACACTTTAGAATAACAGGATTAAAAATAAACTCACAGCTACTGTCATGCTATTTGCTTTACATGAATTGTTATCCATATTAGAAAGGTTCTCAGCAAGTATGTCACTGGTTTTGGTGACAGGAACTCTAGAAACACCACACAATATTTCATAAGTAAAACTGACATTTACGGACGTTGCTTTTTATCTTTATTGATTTTGATAATTAGAAGTCAAAAGTGTAAATTTGTTCACGACACTTACACGTTCCATCTTTGCCAGCCACCCTCGTACTGGTGCACAACCAGGAGCTCTCCCTTATACGGATCGTAAACGAGTTCGTGAAACTGCTTGGCAAATGTGGATATAAATGGCCCGAGTATTTCATAGGCAGAGCGTCGCACCCAGCGCGACTCATCATTCAAAAAATTAACCAATAATTTGGATAGCAGGCGACGACGCAGTAACAGGGGCACGCAGCGCGCCACTGACATCATCACGTCTACTGACGTCTTGCGTACGCCCCAGACCGAGTCTTGGCACAAATTTGCGTATATCGGCAGCTGTGACAGAAATCATTGTTTCATTGAAAAATTCTGGTACCCAGAAAAGTAAATATGATCTACTGTTTTTTTAGTGAAAAGCTTACATATACTTACTAATTTGTTGTGAACAGTTTCATCGGACATTATTGTACAGAACTCGCCCATAATGGAGGCACACACTCTTCTGACGAAGAAGCTCTCACTCGTACACAGCTCGATAAATCGGTCGAGAAATAATTTTTCCGTGAGTTCATCTCCTATGTGAGGGCTGACTTTTGTCATGAGCTGTGAAAAAGAGATAAATTTGTATGATTCGCACTGATTTGTAAGATTTTAACGAAGATACAACTTATTACAAGTACCACGCGCATTCGCATATAGTAATGTGGCTAACCGTGACGAGTACGCATTAGAACATCAAATTAGAAAATTACACGAAAATATGAACAGGCTCCTTATGACGAGTGTCATCGAACTGTTACGCACATCAAAGCTGGCTGTGATATGCGTTCAATAGCACCATATCACAACCACTCTGACGGGCGAAACAGCCGAGTATCTGCATAACATCTACTGCTATACTAAAAATATTCTTCTTAAGCTACATTCAACTCAGCAAATCCCAGTCCGATACTTTTTCCAAATAGCATATACACATGAATAGCCTGCAGACTTGAACGGATGACGAGTCGCCGCTTACGGGAGAGGGGTGAGTCGTCCCCCGGATCCAAGGAAAGAGCGCTGTGTGTCCCACGATCTCGATTCCGTGAAAACGGCGGCTAAGTATCCACTCGCGCGCGCACACACACACACAAATGCACATGCATGCGCGCACACAAACGAAGGTGCCGGACCCGCAGAATCTGGACGGCCCTGAAGCAGACACCGGTCTTTCTCATTCCCTCTCTTTCTGCGGTGTGTATATACTGTAAACGTTACCCTACGACGAGCAAGAAAAGGGGGCTGGCGAGTCCAGGGATATGCGAAACGGAGTGGGAGCTGAGAGAGGGAGTACACTTTCCTTGTAAGAGGCGGGATCATTCTCTTTTGTGTTTCTATTACTTTTTACACAACTTTTTTTCTCTTCGAATCAATTTTTTTACCAAGCTACGAGTGTTTACATGCGTAAGGACTATGAAGTACTTTGTACAATCGTTTATTCTTCATCTTTCGGCTATTTAAAGGGTTCCGAGTTATCGCAATTAGAGCTGTGAGATGTGGGTGTGCCAATATTCTCGATAATCTGCCTTTTTTCAATGTAACTACACCTGAATGACAATTTTGGATGACTCACATTAAACATAATTATTTCGTTTCATTATTTTAAGATTACAAATAAGCAGCGCGATATACAGAGAAATTGAACAATTTGCCTAATAATATTACATGCTGTCACCCGTACATTAATTAAAGCGCAAGACATTTGCAACCACATAATACACAGATAACTCGAAGTAATGGTTTTATCCCATGGTCTCGTTGAAAAGGAAGACGCTCACCGCTCAACAAAGCTGGCTGTGATATGAGCCAAAGAAATCCGACATACAACAGCCACTTTGTGAGCGACGCGATCTCCACTGAAAGAGAGAACATAGCGCCGCGCTCAGCTCTCTTCCGCTATCCTCTTCAGCCATCTGCCGCCGCTATACCGTCTTGCTTCTTGTGGCAACGAGGACGACGATCGCAAGCCATGATCCAACTCGTCAAAAATGGCTGTGATATGAAAATCTAGACAACACGCCACAACCAATTTGACGATCGGATCGCGCTCTCTTCTCGTAATGCTAATGAAGCGTCTTCGAGTCAAGTTGAAAAAAAGTCGTTAAATCGTACCGTCGAACGTTCTAAGAATAGATCGTACATTCGACGGTTTACAAAAGTATTCTGCTCTTAGATTATTTTCAGTAACTGCAGCACAGATCGTCGGTAAGTTCTACGGGCCAAGCTCATCAAAATGGCTGTGATATGGAAAGACGAGACATTCCACAACCAATTTGATGTATCGGACCGCAAAAGTTCCATGTCTCTGCTCTCCGGGGCCGGTGACCATCAGCAGCGGAAACGACGGGAAACACGACGATGCCGGACACAATTTTGCTCATCAAAGCTGGCTGTGATAGTCGAAGCCCTATGACAAACCAGCTTTGATGGTAAAAGCATGCCACTCGCTCTCTTGTCTCCTCCTCCAGTGAAGAGTCATCTCCAGCGGTTGTTCTCTCACTGCGTTTCTTTTTATTAGTGCGCCGGTGTTTGCTGCGAGCGCCGCATGAAAGACAAGGTAGTGAGACGCGAATCCGAGGTAAGCATCTCACTACCCATGTCTTTCAAGCGGAATCTCGCCAATTGATTTTCGCCTCCTCGTACAAACACACACACATGCAGGCGCAGCTTCAAAACGGGACCACACTCAAAGTTTTTCCATTAGTACAAATCAAGCCCGAACGTGAGCTCATCAGCTCGAGTGTAATCCCGTCTAAACGAGCGACATAACAGCGAGTTTTTTCGTTCATCTCCTTGATTCCCAAGAGGCTCGTCGATAGCGCGATATCTATCTCTCTCACGATTGAACGCGCCAGAGGAGAAAAAATGCGCAAGACAAGCGGAGTAAAAGAGAGGCTAAGTACTCACGGTGAGCGCCAAGGTCTGGAATTCCGGGCCGCTGTGGCGGGAAAGCTGGATGATGACGCCGCAGACGCTGTTCTGGATCTGATCGTCGTCCAGCAGTTTACGCTCGAGGAGCATCCTAAGAGCCGTTTGCGCATCTTGTCGCACCTGCAAGCATCGCACAGACAGGAGCGTGAGAGAATGCGCTCGTTCCACGGGCTTATTTTCTGCGCGAAATTGTTATTCTTATTACCTGATTATCTTCATCTCGAAGGTAGACGAGGATGATCGTTAGGATGCAGCAGACGAGGTTCTCGCCGAAGAGGTAAGGCGACTCCTGGTAGAGCAGAGCTACGTGGGGAAGACACTCGACCAGCGACGACCTTACGGTGCTTTCTGAAAAAATATTAAGAAAATTGCCATTAGTCGGATGCTGGTGCGAAAATTATTCACTCGTAAGTCGCTAACGGCTGGGGAAAATAGATAGAGCTCGACTGAAAGCCAAACGGATTCTCGAAAATTGCTTTAACCGCCTCTGTCGGCCGTTAGTAGATTTTCAGGCGTGGCCTGCTGTCGCGTCATACTTGGGGGAACAGACGCGGCGCATCGGAAAACCGGTGCGTTTTCCTTTCCTACGCGATGTGTGCGAGAGATGCTTTATACAGTAATGGATACGTTAAACATAATAATCGAGAATTATTAGTAAATATAAATAATAATATCCACGATAGACTCGCATAGGATAATAATTCTGAATTTAAAATTAAGCAGCAGCGGACGCAACGGAAAGTCCCAGTAATAATGATAATAAAAAAGAAAAATTATAAATTATTAAACGAAAGCACTACCTCCGTAATGGAAAAAATATCAATAAGCACAAGATTCACAAAACCAATCACACGAAGCAACAATTACCAAGAACAGGCGCAACAGCGTTCGCGTTGACAAGTCTCTTCGGATTAGGCGAGAGAAGCGCGTCAGTACAACACCAAAAAGCTCCGCTCTGCTCACTCGGAGAGGACCTACCGATCCGTTCGGTAGGGACGCGTGGGTGCGACTGACTGGGCCCCGGCACGCAGCGACTTTTCCTATGGCGGGAAGACGCTTCTCTTTCTCTCCCTCTCCCAATTTTCCCGCCCCCTCTCTCGCGCGCGAGCACGACAGCCGGTACTCCCCTTCCCTTCGCCGCAGCGCTTTTCCGGCAGCGCCGCCGCTTTCCCCGGCGTTTATTTTTACAAGCCAAGCGAGCATTGGTGAGATGACTCCGGCTTCCCCCGCGCTCGCTTTTTTCCGCACCGGCTTTTTGGGACTGAATTATGTTAATTCGAGCGCGCGAGTCGCAGGAAGTCGTGCTGCTTTCCTCCCTCTTTTTTTTCAATGTGCGCGGTTTATTTTTGAAACGATCGGAAACTGCGTCGCGAGCTAAGCTCGAGGACTTGATGAGCGAGTCGAGAGATTGATAGTGGAAAGCGTAGTAGAAAAACGCGCTCGAAAAGTCTCACAGCCTTCGAAAGTCGACGAGGCGCACGATCAGCCGGAAAAGCCCGCGCGCGTTAGTTCGAAAGGAGGAAGAAGAATCAACGAGGACGAATCAACAGACAGCGGGAACGCGTCCCGGCACGCGCCGCGCCTCGGAAACGCATTAGCCTCCCCCGAAAAATCATCTCTACCTCTCCCCTCGACTCTCTCGCTATACGCCGTATAGGTAGAGAGACAGCATGTGCAGCAGAGCCGGAGGGGCGCGAGGAAAAGGTGTATGTGCCCAGCTGCTCCTTTCTGGCCGGCTGAAGAAAAGCTGCGGCTGTTCCCTGTAATTTCTCCCTTTTTCCTCTGACAGCTCGCGCGCGCGCTTTTCCCTCCAAAAGTCAACCGCTTGCACACTCTATTTTATTTCGAGGAAATTCATTTCTTGCGAGCTGGATATTAGTGTTGCGTTTTGTATTATATGGGCTGAAAACTTGCTGACCGACTTGCGAGTTCGTTCAAGTTCAGCCTGCGCTTTTCGGCCCTCGAAAGAACTTTCCGTGAAGTTTGGAACAATCGTTAACGAGCCTAGAGAAAGAATTTTCGAGCCCCCCGTTTTTAGCGATTCGTAAGGAAATTCGCTGATCCAATAAAACTTTTCAGCGGAAATCTTCTCACATAGATACACAGAGCTCGAGCCGATCCGGCCTGCATCTTTCGCGTACACGAGTATACACAAACACACACATACACCATGACGAGAGCATTACCAGCGTAGCAGCTTCCGAGCATAGATCAAGCAGCAGAGCAGCCTTATCTCGCAAGCGTCTTTTCTCTTTCTAAAAATACGCACGGATCCGGCTCTCTCGCCGCGGCGGAGGAAGTGTCGCGCGCGAGTTTTTCCGATAGAGAGCTCGCCGCGCGATGCACTTTATAATGGGACATCGGGAATTAATGGGGGCGGGGGATTAGAGACGAGCCCCGCGCGCCGCGTCGAGGTGCGCCCTTTGAGCGATGTGTTTTCTACGTGTCGGCCGGGATGGCTTTTTTCACTTCCCAGTTGAAAAGTAGGGCCGCGTTATTTTCGAAGGTGCAGCTCTAACATTAGACGCTCATTTGGAGCGCGCGAGCAAAGGGTCCGAAAATGGAACGATTACTTGACAACTAGTCGTCACCCCCGTATCCGAAAATACGTACGTGTCACCCTCCTCGAGCTCATCTTACGGAGCCGATGATACATCTACGGGAAACGAATTTAGTCCCTCTCGAGCCGTTCGGATCAATCTCATTCTTCTCGTCGTCGCGACTAAATTTAACGGCTAAACGCACCGGCGATTATAACAGTGGTGCGCGGCAGCGCAGTCAATCCAGCAAAAACAAAAAGCTGCGCAGCTCTCGATTCTTGTACGCTTCTCTCGCGGCGGCATTCCAATGGATCACCGTCCGTAAATTCGTTCTCCTGATGCGAGCCTCTGCACTGTACGAGAGAAGACCCCCCGTTGAAAACGCCCATACGTGTCCCGCGTCTCTCTCGTCTTTGACGCGGTTTTTCGGCTCGCGACTAAAAATAAAGCGCGCGAAGGGGAACCCCGCGCACCTTTCCCCATGACTACGCTCTGTCGCTCTCGCGGCGAGTTTTTCTCGGGAGTCGTCGCATGAATTTTCATGCACGAAAAAAAAGACAGCACTTCGAATCAAGCGCGCAGAAACAAAGTTAGTCGCGCCGTTCGAGGAAGCGTAAAAATGGAGCTCCCTCCAACAAGTATTCGTTTTTAGCGCGAGAGCTTTTTGCCCGTACAAGGAGGCGCTTTGCACGTGTGCGGCGCGGAAAAGAAAACACGAGCTCGGCGATTTGGGGAAGGCTATTTCTGTATACGGACCAAGTGAATCTATAAAAAGCAGAGCTGTCGCGCGCATCGAACTATCGAAAAGCGACGCGATGCACACGTCGTGTCGAGCAATTAGTCGGCGTGACGCGGTCGCTCATTAACTTTCTGTGATGGATTCCAAAAAAAGCTTCCTCTCGAAAGTCGCGTGCACGTGCTCCGGGGAGGCAAACGGACGAAAGAGAGTGACGCTCGGGAGAGAGAGAGAGAGAGAGAGAGAAAGAGAGAGAGAGAGAGAGAAAAGGGAAAAGACGACGAGCGGAAAGAGGAAGCTGACGGCGGCGGCACGCGCCATGGGGGTCTCTCGAGGCATTCGGGAGATGCGCGCGCGTGTATAAATAAACAGCCCCCCGAAGAAGCAGAAGAAGAAGAGTCACATCGCAGTCAATGACATTGGGTTGTACGAGAGCGAGAGTTTAAGTGCAACGACCCGATAGCATTGTTGCTCGCTGCTGTGTATTTCTGAATGATTTATGAAGCTCCGTTGTTTTATTTTTACGCACGACGCCGCCGCACCTTCGCTCGACTTTCTATATGACGATTGCTTTCTTCCAATTTCGGCGCGTAACGAACGAAATGAGGCTTATAGGGGGGAGGAAGAGCTGAGCAGGCCGAACTAGACAGGCTAAGAGACGAATAAATTAAATGAATCACGCGTTTCGGCGTGCAATTTTAATCACAGCTCGGCACGAACTTCCCCCTTGAGCCGCCGCGAAGTCTAGTTAACCCCGCGGCGATCTATACAGCCATTTTTTCCTCCCCCCACCTAATCTACACGCCCCCTTGGACTTCCTCGGCGCATATGTGTACTTCCTCCCACCCTCGAGGTGCACGGCCTCTATCTGAGCGTATAGTGCAGCCTGTACCCCTGCTTTATCACGGCTCGCTCACCCTCTCTTTCTCGTTATTCTTCGACTTCCCTCGCCGGACAAGTTCGTTCACTCCTTTCCTAACTGCAGCTTATACATATAGGCACGTTACAGAGCGGCCCGTGTGCGTGTCTTGCTTCGATTCGATCGCGCACGTGCGCGAAGTTCGCGTTTTCCCTGGAATGGATGGTCGAAGCGCTGCTTGTTTATTTACGCCCTTGTTGTAGCTCCACAGCGCTACGAATAGGGCTCAAGAATCGATAGCGGCCGATCACGAAGTTAAAGCTCGAATCTCGCGGTGTACGCGCACACGAAACGTTCCAAAGAGGGAGAGAGAGAGTGAACTTCCTGCGCACGTGCCTCGGCGACGGCGGAAATGCACCGCGGCGCAGTCAGTCTGTCGTCGCTGTCATCGCGCGGCCCGCATCTTTTCTCTCTCCGTCACCTAAGCTCTGCTGCTGCTGCTGCTGCTATTTTTACAACTACGAGGGGGAGAGATGAAGAATGATACGAAGGGGGAGAGATTGTTGATGCACGAGGGGGAAGCGAGGTTTATACTCGGGAGGAGCCTGAGCGGTGAGATATGGCTTTCGGGCGGAGGGTGTGCGGAGGAGCTTTTTCGAGAGGAGCTTTTTTCGGGGAGAGATCCAAATCGAATTGAATTGTGGCTGAGGAGATCGCCAGCGTTGGATAGAAATAAATTTTCTTTTGCTTTTTTTAACGCGCTTTTGAGTGCGCTTTGCGCATAATTAAATTAAATATTTCTAGCCATTTGCGTGTACTATACGACAAGCGGCTTATCTGTTAAATCTTCACGGCGTGAGAAGATAGGCCGATTTTTATCATCGACAAATATTTTTTTTAGACCGCGCGAACGGTTCTCGGCTGTAACATTCGCGCTGAAAATACAAATTTCAGGCGCCATTTTGTCGGCAAATACTCATGTTTTTACAACTGATAGTAGACATGCCTTTAGCAGACTTTTTTAAGGTCAAATATAATATTACATCACGATCGAGCGCCGCGCTTCGCGCACTTTTTTTATCACACTGCCAACTCTGGAAAGAATCTCGTATATACACCGAACGTAAGCGTGATTTTTTTCGCATTTTTCTTCGACAACAAGTGACGACGCGGTGACTGTCGATCAATTATTTTTCACGCGAATTTTGCGCGCTATCAAAAGTACGCTGCGGCACTGAAAAAAAGAGAAATTTTATCGTGCCTCCAATATTCGTAAATAAGGCATATCAATGGACAACATAAATACGAGATAACCGCAACACGGCTGCTGGATTGTTCGTCGGCTGTTCTTCAGTTTTGCGCGTTTCGCGAAAGTAGAAATTTATCGAAAATCGTTGCACATTCGCGGCTTCGAGACTATTTTTCTTGTCGACTGATATCGCCGCAGACGCGTGTATCGAATAATTATTCACAATTTTCTTCGCCTCGCACATATAAATAACTTACTATGTAGAAAAGTAGTCGAGTAGAAAAACTAAAAGAAAACAAAATAAAAAACACACGCACACACAGCGAGACGACACCAACACAAAGACGAAAGATCAAAGATTAGAGCAAGCAAGAGAGAGAGGGAGTAAGTCATCGAAAATTCACGGTGCAAACAAGCGCAAAAGTCACGACGAGCGCGCCGACGAGGAGACTTTATTTAGAGGGGGGGGGGGCTCGAATTAAGCATACGAGCTGCTGCTGACAACGACAACGCCGAGGAGGTTCGATTCGCGGGAAACGAAATATATTTCGTGAAGTGCAAAGCGGAGCTCGACCCAGACGGCCGAAGCACACGCTCACGCACACGCGCGCGGAGCAGCGAAATAAAGAAGCGAAGAAGAAGCGAAGGCGGGGGGAAATCGGCGACGGCGGCGGCGGCGTCATGGAAAATTACCCGGGGATAGCAGAGCCGCGGTGTACGCGCGAGCGAGCGAACGAGACCGAGTGAATCTGCCTCTCTCTCTCTCTCTCTCTCTCTCTCTCTCTCTCTCTCTCCCAAGCCAAGGTGAAGTTCCGAGCGTTTTCGAAGCGATAAGGCGACGCCACCGCGCCGCTCTGTCGACGCGCGATTAGAAGACAAGAGGAGATTTTGTAACTGCTCGTTTTTTTATATTTTATTTCAAACGCTCTCTCTCTCTCTCTCTCTCTTTCGCGCTCTCTCTCTCTCTCTCTCTCTCTCTCTCTCTCTCTCTCTCTCTCTCTCTCTCTCTCTCTCTCTCTCTCTCTCTCTCTCTCTCTCTCTCTCTCTCTCTCTCTCTCTAGCTCGCTCGCGATATCGCGAGGCTGGGTCAAGCGCGCAGATTGGAGCTTCGTCTCTTTCTCTCTCTCTCTTGCTCTGTTTTAATCTGCGGGATGAAGGATGCGACTATGTGTACAACATCTACGTGTGCGCGAATACAGTCTCGACGACGCGCGATATCGTTTCTTTGCCTCGAGCATTTCGGCGGCCGGTAATTTATGTAACGCGAATGATCGCCGAGGCTCTGTTAGATGGATTGAAAATTACGACAGGTCACAGAGAAGCTTTTTTGGTGCACCGCGAGTTTGTCGTGTATCTGTAAATGTATGTCATGAGAGTAGGAGGATATGTAGAGAGGTTAAAACAGCCGTATTCATGTTCAATAGTATTGTTTTTCACTGAACGGCCATTTTGTTGCATGCTATATCCGCCTCGAAATTCTTTGTTTGCACATCTGTCCTTTGACATGGAGACAACATTCATACGTTCTTTTTTTGCGTTTCTATATTTTTGCAGTGTTCGAGGGATTTGGACGATACAGTAACATTTCCAATCCGTTCGCACTGCAGTCGCTCGATTTAATTCCTTTTTTTTCCTGGACTCGAGCTTCTCTTTGCGTCTCCATTAATTTTTATACTTGCGACGAGTGAGAGGAAAGCGAGTGCATAAACTAGAGGTACATTGCAGTGCGACATTTAACTACTCGGTTAATAATTAGAGAAACCAGTTGGGAGGTGGTGCTGAATTGCGTAATAACGTCAACTACTCTGCACGGAATTCATAAAACTGAAGATTCCGAGCGTTGCTTTTCGCAAATTTCATTCCAGACGTATACATGAATATTATAATACGAGCAGTTACGCAAACTCACCTTTATCGTGGATAACGTGCTCGAGAACTGGTTGAAAAACTTCATCGGGATTCACGCAAAGTTTTGATTTCACTGCATTCTGAAAGATGATAATCAGCAGCTTGCCGACCATCTGCCTGTAAAATGAGAAAAATCGTGGTTAAAAAAATGTCTGCTTTTCTCGAGTGAGAGACGATTTTATTTCGAACGCTGATAAGCAAAAATCTAGTTCCTATAGAGTACTCGCGGTGAAATTCAAGGTAGGAAAGAATCGAGAGGAAAACCGAGAGAGAGAGAGAGAGAGAGAGAGAGAGAAAGAGAGAGAGAGAGAGAGAGAGAGAGAGCGAACGGCCAATCGTTACGGCGGAAATGTCGCGAATCAAGCGAGCGAGCGAACGCGTTTAACGCTGCTTTTTACCCGCTTCAATTAAAGTGATTCCCCGTGTAATTCCTCGCGCGACGAATTTAATGAGTTTTCGTAATTCAACGTCGTTTCTCTTCGCGCGCGCGAATGCAATGCCTCTCCCCCTGCGGATGAATGAAATATATTTCCAAAAGTGAAAATTATATGCTCGCATCGCGCGTTCTTACACTAATGCATCCGCTCGTTTTTTATTTATTCTAAAATTGGACATCCGCTTTTCTTCTCTCCTTTTCCCCCTCTTTTTTTTAATAGTGAAAGAGAGGCTCCGAACAATGGGGCAAACATAATCTGGCTCTTAAATAATTTGACTTTAAAATAACAGCAGACATCAAAAGCAAAGTCGCCATTTCGTTCGCATAAAACGTCGGATAGACGTTTTAAGCTTTAATCATCGTTAAAAAAATAAGTGCAAACCCATAAAGTTTTTCATTGAAAGCAAAATAAACTGCACGAGCGCGAAGCTTTCTCCAACTATAAAAGGCAGAGAATATTTTTATTTTCAGGGAGCAGAAAATTATTATACACCAGGCAGCGCCGCTTAAAATATATTTATCGTAATTTTAAACGATAACTCATATCTCTGACCCAACTACACTCCAATTCTATGACGTGCAACACTAACTGTGTTTCCCAGTCCGGCTTTCTACTTAAAATTCTTATAAACATTCTCTCTCGCCACACGAGCTCCAAAAACCCCGAAGCGTTGCCAAAATTTCGCCAAACCTCCGGAAAAAAGCACCGGACAACCTATATAAAGAATATACCGTAAACTTTTCGTGCGCGCATTGGCGGAAGCCCGTGCGCGTTCTCCTCTTCCCGCTGTCTCTCCTAAAACTTCGCGGAGCGTCTCCCACACACTCACACCTGTCTCGAGGTGGTAGCCATACGAGAACGATTTCGAATTCCAGGTCGACGGCGGTGTACTTCTCCCCTTATCCCTCCTCCGGCACGGTACTTCCCCCCACTCCGCATCGGCGAGAGGGGTGGGAGAGCCAACGGGAGCGAGCGGGGCTTCCCCCACTCGGGAGCGCGGCGCTTAAGTTGGTAGCGAGTGCCACGCCTACCACACCCGCGCAAACATGGCCGCGCCAAGCGCTACGCGCTCTGCCGTTGGAGTGAGGAGAGATAGCGAGAGAGAAGGATAGAGCGAGAGAGAGAGAGAGAGAGAGAGAGAGAGAGAGAGAGAGAGAGAGAGAGAGAGATGCCGCTGCGGCAGTGGTGGTGGTGGTGAGAGGGTCGCCATTTGCTCGTTCGAGCACGAAGAGAGAGAACGCTAGGCGCGGTATACGCGTGAGTATTATAGACACGAGGAGGATGATTCTTCAATTTTTGGGGTTCTCGCCCTCCGTTTTTTTTTAAATTATGCCTTAATTATTTATTATCAAGGCGGTGTTTGAGCAAAGATCGAACCACTCGCTGACTGTATCGATAGAATTAACGACGTTAATTATCAGCTATTTAGCGAGAAATCTAAAAGTGCCGCGCCTACTAAATAAAATTAAAGTAGACGCGACGGAAGCGCGGTACCTGTGTTTACCCCGGAACGCGGTCTATTGTACACACAGCGAAGCGGCGGAGGGAGGGAGACAAAAACTCGAGAGATCGATCGATCGAGTGGCCGAGTAGTGTCTATGCACTCGGTGGCAGTGGCCGCAAACTCTCTCTCTCTCTCTCTCTCTCTCTCTCTCTCTCTCTCTCTCTCTCTCTCTCTACCTCTCTCTACCTCTTCCTCTCTGTATACACGCGCATACGCGACGTATAAGAGCTTCCGAAATCGGTCCTACATCAAAGTGTCCCTCGAGTTTCCGCGACGGGAAAAGGGAATTGCGGCCGACGAGATTCGCCGGTGGGAGGGAGAGAGAGGAAGAAGCGTATAGCCACAATACAACACGTGAGAGAGTTCAAGCGATCGATGAGCTGGGCGCACGCACTTCCTACTTCCATTAGTGTAAGCAAGGTGATGTGGGTTTTGGGAAATCAATTAGGCCCCGATCGATGCGTCTCTGTAATAAAAGAGATCACGACCGATCGCGCAGCGAATACACGCATCGCGAATGGTCTGCTGCACTACTGAACCGCAGCGGTGACCAATTACAAATCCTACGAAAACAAATCCTCCCAATCCTGTCCGGCGACGGACTAACGACCTTCCGAACTGCCCCAGCGGCCCTCGGCTAATTAAAAGAAAGAATATGGCGAAAATCAGCAAAGGCTGCTGCAGCGACGACCGAGGCCTGACATTAAAACAGACTCGCGCGAGCGCGAGAGAGCAGTCTCGCGTTTCCCAAAGTTTAATGGAGTTTCACAATTTAGCCCTTACGCGAGCGAGAAACTCGATTCCCTTCCGCGGCGGCTTCCGCGCGACCTACACGCGCGACGATTTCCGGCCTTCCCGTTCGCCGATGTGTGCTATGGGCGCGGAAAAGTGCTCTCTGTATGGGGGAGAACTGACTGCGGGGTGCTTCTTTTTCATCGAGGCTGAAAAGAGCTTCTAAACGCTGTGGTATACAGGAAAGTCTATACGTGTATGTATATAACTTGATCGCATCTCGGAGATTCTATTCGAGCGTGATTACCTCTTATTAATAATAAATCAGCGGTATAAACAACTTTGACCGCACTTACGTCGCAACAAGCTTTTCCTCATCGCTGTAGTCGCTCCCTATAAAGTTAAGGCTATAGAGACTATAAGATTATCGCAAAAATGCACAGTTGCTGCGGCCTATTCATTGCACTCTCAACAGACGTCGCGTACAAACTGAGTTCGTTATTTGCAGCACGTCGAGGACTCATGAAAAACCGATCGGCCTCGGTCATTAGTCAATGGGCTTTCCATGTCCTCGACGTCGTCTCGAAGGGTAACTCTTCCGCACACAGCGCAACTTTCCCTCCTACTTACAGCGGCAGCGTGAGATAGAGAACCGAGGGGTTGGCGTGCAGCGTATATAGCAGCAGCGTCGACGGGCCGTGTGAAGAGGCGCCCGAAGAAAGTCCCGTACGCGGAACAACCTCTATCTCTCTATTCACCTCCAGCGCTACGCTGTGCGGCGGTGCACAGGTATATAATACACGAATTATAGACAGCGCGATGCTGCTGGTGGTGGTAGTTGCGCGAAAGGGCCTCGACCTTTTTTTTTTGTCGCGTCTCGGGGGCAGACCCCCTAGACCAGCGCATACAATGGGGACACGCATGGGAATCTGCGCGCGGAAAAGTGCGACTGTGAGAATAGGAGCGAGAGGGGGATCTCCTATGTATGAACTTTTTTTTACGCTCCTAGACAGACGCGAGCGAGCGAGGACGACGCGACACGTCTTAAGGACGTCTCGCTGAGAGGCGGTGTTCTACGTCCGGTACTGTGTGGAGTGATTGTGGTGGCCCAGTTTTAGGCTTTTTTGCTGCTGGTGCAGCTCGAGTGGTCGATTTGTGGGAGAATGAGCTGCGGTGTGGGAATGTGATTGGGGATCGGTGTATACGCAGCGAAGGAGAGACGGATGGATAGAGTCGAGTGGGTTATCGGGAAATTGAGTTCGCAATATCTCCCTCGTTTTATTTTATTTTATTTTATTTTATTTCGAATTGAGGCATCGGATTTCATTGTCTTTCGAACGAGTCGATTCTGCTCGAATGAGATGGCATGGTTTTAAACCGGCAAAATCCAAATGATTATAAATGTTGGTGCGAGTTTTTTTTAATTTTCAAAATTATTGACAAATCGTTCGCGTTAAACAAAACCATTTCGAATTAACAAGCACGCTCGACTTATGTGTTTCCCATACTCGAGAGTTGAGAAAGTTCGCAAAAACTTCACCAAAGCTCGAGCGACGTCGAAAATTTCTTTTGAGCCGCCATTTTGTCGGCCAGAGGAGCTCGGTCCCCTAACAATAGCCTTTAAGAAATGTTCAACACTTTTTATCGTTTTCAAAATTAGAAAATCCCGCTTTAACCTCCTCGGCCCAAGATTTTTGAATATAAAATAAATCTTTATTATTTTTAGAGAACTGCATTTTTCCGATGCCATCAAGATTCGAAGAGCACTAGCGCGAGACACAGCTTAATTAGACAAGCGGATTTTCACGAATTGAGAACGATTAGAGCGATAGGCGAGATACTCGTCTGGAATGAGCATCGAGATTTCCTCTCTTCCGTCGTCGTCGCGTCTCTCGTTCCTTTTTCCCCTAATCAGTCGGCCGGGAAGAGAACTCGCAGAGACTCTCTTGGCGCGAACTGTATAAGCGTCGCGATAGTCCGCCGAAACTTTTCGATGAGTTTTATTAATTAAGCGAATCGCAGTCGGGCGCCTGAAGCCGCTAGGATCAGTCGTTAATTTTTATTCGATTTCCATCCGTTAATTGCATTACAAACAATGCTCCCGCGAAAGACGGCTCGACTGCTCTTCTTCCGCACTGCCTTTATAAATATCGATCGTTACGATTGAATTTCGTCGTTCGAAGGATTTGGACGAGGCGATGCACAACACCGCGTGTCAAAACGCAGCCGGCAGAATTCGGCGACGATTCTCCCGCCTTTTCTCTGCGTGCGCAGCGGCGGCCAGGTGTGCGAATCCATCGATGCGCATCTGTCACGCATTCAGTCTCGGCACGTTCCATTAATCTGGCCTAATGCCCGGCGTCACGGCCATACCTCCCCCTCTCCGGGGGACGATCTCATACACTCGTGTATTACGAGCGCGGGGGTAGCGCGCGCGAACATCTTCCAGCTGCCCGCAATGCTGGAGCGGAAAAATTTCTCTCGATTACATCTGGTGAAAAGCGAATTTCTCCCGATTCTCCATTATACAGAGTAGAGCGAACTTTGGCGGATCTGAACTGCCCAACTCTACAGCTCCGGGGAAGCTCGAGTAAATCCCTCAAACGCTTCCGTTAACGATCCAGCACGAGCCATTTGTCGGGAGCTGCTCGGCTCGTAAAAGCGCCGCGGCAAAAATGATGGTCAGGTGCATATCCCCTCGGTCCTCCCTCTCTTGCGCAATAAAGGCGCTTTCCCTCCGCCGAGTAGTTGCAGTGCAGAGTAGGCGCTTCTCTGAGCTCTCTCTCTCTCTCTCTCTCTCTCTCTCTCTCTCTCTCTCTCTCCTGGCCTTTGTTTTTCCCTCGTTTGCTCGAGCCTCTGCGAGTTATATACTGCTGGGACTAATCTCTCTCTGTAGGTACTAATCTACCGGCAGGAGAGTTGCGAAAATTTTCTATTCGCTCGTCACGTTTTCTCTTTCTCCGCTTCGCTCCCAAAGGTCACGGTTATTTGCAATGGGCGGGGGGATGGGATTTTCGCGCTGCCTCGAAATTGTTGTAAATTATCGCGCCCCCGATGATTAGGGAGCGCGCAGCGCAGGCAGAGCTTTTTACTGCAGCCGGAATTTACGAGAAAAGATCGTCGGTCGCGATATCGCGATATGATCTTTCCTGGCGCACTTTTCTCTCCTCCATTCGACCAGTCACGTATTCTCGCATAGGGCCCATAGGGCGAAATTTCTATAGAAACGCGGCTCGCGGTGCTTAAATCTTTCCCCGGAGCTTTCCCCGCGGATGGCTTTCGCGAAAGCGTCCTTTACCCCGATGCCTGCGGACGAAATGTGCCCGAAACGTGAGCTTGGCATTTTTCGCTTTTCCTCGCAAATATAAGTTTCTCGAAATGTGCACTCTTCGCTTCGAAAAATAAGTCGAACAAAAGTAAATCAAAGCAAAGTCATACGGATGCGCGAAACGAAGCGAGGCTGGAAAAGCGCCTCGGAACTGCAGTAATTTCTCCTCGTCGGTAGATACGTGCCGTAAAAGGGACAGAGCGCTGCACCAGGAATGTTGTTGTTGTGTCGGGGAAGCTGAGCGGGAGCTGCGCAGGAGGAGAAATAAAGCGGGGCGTTACAGCGGCGAGAGTGGGGCGACCCGCTGAAGTTAATGCACCGCCGCCGCGAGTAATGCGCGCGCGCGCGGAGAGAAGAGTGAAGTGACCCGCACGAAAGAGATGGAGATCGAGTGTGTCAGTGCAACAGGAGATACCGGTTGATTAACCGTTTGATTTAGTCAGCGAGTGATTTTCTGACGATTGCAATCCCGAATGGTTGACCTAAACGTGCATCATAGTGTCTTCTCTCGCATCTAAGAGCCATCGATCTCGAATCATCCCCAAACGAACCGAGAGCAACAAGTATATAGCTTAAAAGATTCAATTCTAAGATTAGCCGCCGGCTTATATAGTGGCGCGTCCCATCGTTCAATTTGAAATATCGCGCGAAACGAGCCAAGACGAGATACACACCCATCTATACTGCCGAAGAAAACGAAAAAATACCCACCAAATTGTCTGTCAAAGCGCCGGCTCATAAGACAACCTCTACTGCCGTGTGGCACTGCACTGCAGAAAAATAGCCGCGGCTATACTATCGCTTTTCTCGGAAGCCATAAGCTCGCGCGCGAGCTTGCGGTCTCCGAATAATCGTAAACTGCAGCTCGTAAATTATTTCGGCCGACGCGACGCGCGCTATAGCCGATTGACGTTTGCGTGAGAGGCTTTAATTTGCCGCTGCGAGCGACAGCGAGTGTGTGCACTTGCCGATTCGATGCCTTGGATTTTTGCAGCCGATGATGAATAATTTGGAAACGTTGCTCATACGTACTCTAGGGTGGACTTATAACGCGAAAACTCCGGTCGTTGCTCGCACAGCGATGCTTACCTGAAACAGAAAGAATATGAATCATAAGAATGGTTGAGCTGGCATTCGAAGAGCGTAAAATTTTAATGAAAATCCCTAACGAGTCTCGGAAATATTTCCCGAGGCAAAAATTCGCGTATAAACACAAGAGCGCGCGCGCTTCGCATATGCATCGAGCAGCCAAAGACGCGCCCGTGAGAGAGGGCAAGGGACGCTGCCGCCGCCGCATATACACACGCGAGAGACGGCGTGTGGTCGCGGCTGCAGTTCACTCACTCTCTCTCCCCTCCTCGGGCGTGTGTTGATGCACTGCCGTCACCCCCCACCCCCTCTCCTCCCGCGCCGGCTCATTCGCGCTCGAGTGACTGTAGTAGTGCGTCGTAGTAGTCGGTAGTATATGCTATAGTGTCGTCGTCGCGCAAAGCGAAGCGAGCGAAAGAGAGAAGTTGTAAAACACCGGATGTATTTTACACGGTGCTGCGCGTTATACGGATAAATTATCGAGCTCTCTCTCTCTCTCTCTCTCTCTCTCTCTCTCTCTCTCTCTCGCGGAAAGTTCTACTGTATACGACGTTTCGAATTTTCCCTTATTTTTCTTTCGCGTAACGAGCAAGGCTGCGATATAGCAGTTGCAGGGCTGCACGCTTTATTCGTGTAATAAAAATTTAGCGCCGCTATAAAGTACGTTTTATACTAATCGCATCTCTCTCGCATCGAGGTGTAAACAAGACCGGCTGTGAATAAATAACAACTAAATCCGCTTCGACCCGTTACATAAAAGCCGACAAGGCGGCGAAAAGTATAGAGGCGAGAAATAATTCCTTCCCTCCGCAGTAATCGCCCGCAGAGCAGCAGCGCAGCAACGCAGTTCGTCCGCGCGGCGCAGAAAAACAAGAATATAAAAAAGATAAACAAAAAGCAGCGCCGTGGCGCGATGCTCGTACTGACACATAGCAAGCGGAGACTCGGCGGCGGTCGATGCACTGCGCATGCGCACACACGACGCCGAGACTGAATGAACCGTTCCCCTCCCGCGCCGCTGCTTTTCCCCTCCTCTCCGACTCTTTTCTCCCCCCCCCCCCCCACACAGCGACGATGTTTCCGCAATGCATTGGCTCTTTCTCGCCGTGTAATACTCGTGCGCGCCGTGAATTTGCATTGTATTTGATTTTTCGCGAAACGAGTGGACGAAAATTATAGTCGTCGACGCGCTTCTCTTTTCATCCGCGCGCGCACGCACAAAGAGCATAAATAATAAGTGCCGACGTGTGTGTAGGGGAAAGCAGTGACGCGCAGTCGCGAGTGTCGCGTCGTCGTTTTGCGTAGTACACGCGACGACGACGCGACGATAATCGAGTTGATCGGAGCTTCCTGTTGAATGGCAGTCCTCGCTCGCATTCCTCGGCGTCTGCGCTGTCTGTTTCAACTCCGCAGACCTTGTTTCAGGCACTTTGTGCCGACGATTACATTAGACCGGCGCGTTGAATCATAGCTCTTTCTCGCAGATGCTCACAGCTCTGTGCGCGAGAGATCGCTTCTCTCTTTCTTCCGCGCTATACGCACTTTTTTACGCGAGAGAGAGAGAGAGAGAGAGAGAGAGAGAGAGAGAGAGAGAGAGAGAGATCAACGACCGCTCGAAAAAACGATCGTTGAACCGCGCGCGACTTTGTCGCAGCCAAGAGCCTCCCGAAAAAAAGACCCACAAAAAATCGGCTCTTTGAAAAAAACTAACTAGCTGCGCACGAGACCTGTTACACGGAGCAACCGCTCTCTCTAAAAAAAACAACGGAGCGTCGTGTCTCCCCCTTCGTTTTTAACCCCCTCGCGGCTGTATACAAATGTGTCTGTCTCGCGAGCTTGTTGTTGTCGTCGTCGTCGTCGTCGTCGTAGAGTTTGGGTCGGTGGGTGACACGTTTCGCGTGCGGTGGTTGGTACACAAGCTCTCTCTCACACACACACACACACACACGCACATACACAGAGCAGACGTGGAGCTGCGCTGGTTGGGGTATTGATTTGTGGAGCGCGAAAGGCAGCCTGCAGACACGCGGACTAGGCCTCCGCCCTGCTGCTGCTACTCGGCTTTGTCGAAAGAGAGTGTAAGCAACAGCAACAGCAGCCACCCTTGTATACGCGAGATCAGGGGGGGTATACAGAGCGCCGGCTACGACGGAGTTTGTGTGCACTGGATTTTTACGTTTATTTATAATTCATTTTGATTTGACCCAGATATAACGATGAATACATTGTCGTCAAAAATTACGTTCTATACAGAGAGCCCAACTGGACAAAGTTACCCCGCTTGCTTCTCACCGCAGAAGAACGCAGGGGGAGTCAAAGCTCCGCGCTGACAAAATTGGCGTACAGCGTTAATAAATAATGCGCCGCTCTCTCACCGCAGCGAAGTTTCAAAACTGGGTCAGAACGAGCGCAAAATCAATCGCAATTTCAACGTTTGTCTATAAACGCGCAACTGGCTCTCTCTCTCTCTCTCTCTCACTCACTCTTCCAACATCCTTTCGCGCGCGTCTCTCGCTTTCACTCGGGCGTCTCTCTCTCTCTCTCTCTCTCTCTCTCTCTCTCTCCTCTCTCTCTCGTTCTCTTCTTTGCACTTTCCATTGTGTCTGGATACAAACGCGAGGGGGGCTCGTCGCGCACGCACACATCCTTTGGGTGGGTCAGGGCCAGGCGAAAATATATATACAGGAGGGGAGAGCAAGCTGCAAGCAGTCGGCTCGGTGTACGTAAAATCGAGGTCCTTGCACCCTGCGCGCGAGGACGAGGGTGCGAGCGGGCTGTACAGCCGAAATTCGAGCCGCCGCCGCTGTTTCACCTGGGTTCCATTATTTTCTGTCGAGGCGCACACATACGTGCGCTCTTGAATTAATAGGCGAGCGTTAACAAGCTGCGACTGGGAGAGGAAAAACGCTATGCGTTATTTATTACGATAATTAGGTTGTTTATTACCTTTTTATTGGAAGGGTATAGGAGGGCGCTGCACCGATGAATAATTTAGCCGTTTTGCCCTGTGCATATACTTCTCAGGCCGATATGTGCGCACAATAGAGCGGAGGAGGAAAAGCCGCGGTTCCGGGAAGTGCGGGATGTCGTCGACACTTTAAGCTCGGGAAAGACGGTGCAGCGACACCGCGACGAGTTAATTAACAATTTCGCCTCTTGTGTTCTCTGCATACTCGCTTTGCGTAATCCAAGCCCGACTTCAAAGAGCCTCCCTCGCACGCAGGCAGACTAAGAAAAATAAGAACACGCGTCTGCAAAGCACCCGGAGAGAAAGAGAAAGACGTGACGATGAACAAACCAAACTGAGTCACTTTGCGCGACGTTAACGGACGACAATTTTAATTACATCGACTTGTAATTTTCAAAATGGCACCTGTAACAGCCCGTGTCATCGTCTCGCGTTTCTATACGTATTCGCACCGCGAAAGCACCGGCTTGTGTGCTGCGGGTACACAAGAGAGGAAGGCTCGAGCAAAACAAAATTCGCGCATAAAAGAAAGAAGAAGCGGGTATGGAAAGCGCGTGGATCTCTCTCTCTCTCTCTCTCTCTCTCTCTCTCTCTCTCTCTCTCTCTCTCTCTCTCTTTCTCGCGAAGTAATCAAGTGGACGAGAAGAGAGAGAGGAGAAGAGCCTTCGCTGCATTCCACCGGCGTCTGCTGCAGCAGAGTGTGCGTATGTGTGCGCGCGGCAGAAGAGAAGGGGGGAAAAAACAAAGAGCGAAGACCCTTGGGCATATAGGCAGATACGCCGCGCAAGAATAGAAAAGTCAATCAGGACTTGCAGGATTCGTAAACAACAATCCTTTATCGGCGACGATCCGAGAAGCCGCGCTCTCCTCCCTCAGCCCTAAAAGGTGAATCATACCAAGTATGGCGCGCGAAGAAACGCGAGGTTCCCGCTTCGTTCTCCTCCGGCGACCGCCGCGGATATCATACTACTACTGCTACTACTATACCGCTTCTGGTGCTCTCTTTGGTCTGAGGAGGAGGAGAAGGACGCAAACCGCATTCCCGGCCGTGACCTTCGCTAGGACATCGCCACTACCGCCGTGGATATGCTCTATCCTTCTTTTCTCTCCGCAGCCCCGTTTCTCCCCTCCCGAGAGAGCGAGAGAGATCGAAAGAGATCCCACGCGAGCTGCGAAGATGCAGTCGCGCCGTGAGAGATGAATGTTCTCTCTCGGCGGCGAAGGAGTGTACCACGATTTTTTTCACCGGACGCGGACCTTGAACGATTTCGCGGAATCTCGCGATTGATTTAATTATCGAATGCAAAGTCAGAGTCTCGGAATCCTCCTTTTCTCAGCGGGTATTATGGACATTCGGATTTAGTAGGGCCTCGATAAGTAATTCCTTATCGCTTTAATGGAAAAAGCCGCGGAGGCGCAAAGTGATGCTGCGGAGGCATACCGCATCGGAGGAGTCGAGCCTCTAGGAAAGAACGGAGATGTGGAGGTATACGCGTATATGCTAATTGGAGCGCTGGCGAGCCATTGAACGACGCGTGTTAACAAGACTTCCAGGTAGACGCCGCTGCGGCCGTTTTCTCTCTCTCTCTCTCTCTCTCGCTCTTCTTTGTGCCCGAGCCGCCGCCACCGCGCAAGGAGGGCTGATTTGTGTGACCGCGAGCTTCGCTCCTTTCTTTTTTTCAGGCGGGAGGAGGAGTTTCTTAATCGCTCGTTTGCGCCGATGAGAAAATTTTAGGTTTCGATGGTGACTTACGTTAGCCGACGTGGAGGAATTTGCGCTGTTACGCCGGTTTGCGACACTTACCTGAAACAGAAAGAAAATCAATCGTTAGAATGTCGTCATTTTATGCGAAGCGGAATTCTTAAAACTACAATGGCTTGAGTAACTCTCGGAAGATCAAAGGCAGAAATTTGAAAAAAATAACAACCAAAAACTACCCCGAAAATTCTGTCCGCCTCGTATATACACCTATGCATTACAATGCGCGCCAAAAAGCCACGACGGGACGACGACAATTAGCCGACACAATGCGAGCAGATAACCCGTGGTCGCTGTACACACAATATCCTTAATCGCAAAATACGCCAGCGCGCTATTATATCTTTCTTTCCCAGAGAGAACGCGAGGGGGTACATAAAAAAGGGACCTTACACACTCCGCGGGAAGGATATATTCTCGCTCGTCCACTTTCGCCGATTGAAATGCGCTCGCAGTGTGTATACGGCAAGACGCGGGCTAGGACGAAAAAAAGAGGGTAAAACGGTAACAATGGACACGAGATTCCGGCTTGTACACGCTGCTCTTGTCTTCTGGAGAGGATACTGCGCACTTTGCAACGGCAGTTGCTGAACGTTACCTCGAAATCGTCATTCGCATGCTTGTTTAGCCTACTGAAGAGTCGATTTTCTAGAAAATTGGCGAACGTTCTTTGAAAATGAAACGAGCATCTCTGTGAATTCAAACTAAGGCACTAGTACAGAATAGATCGATTCGCACGACGGGTCGAAGATCGGCGAGCGATAAACCAAAGGCGAACGAGAAAGAGAGAGAGAGAGAGAGAGAGAGAGAGAGAGAGGGGGGAGAGAGAGAGAGAGAGAGAGAGAGAGAAGGAAAAAGACGAAAGCCGAAAATAGACGCGACTGCGCAGGTTAAGTGGGTCGCCGGTCGTCTGCAGAATCCTCGGCCTGTGCCTGCCGACTATAGGTATTCTAGACGACGACTAGAGGAGAGATAGAGAGAGAGAGAGAGAGAGAGAGAGAGAGAAGGAAGTGCTCGAGGTTGCTCGGGATTGCTCTCTTTTGCGAGCGGAGAGCATATTTGTACAAGAATTACGCCGTTTAATTACACGCTCCGCGGGCTATATGAAAGCTTCTCGAGCGATTCCGCGCACTTTCCTTAAGCTTCGTATTGATGTCGCAAAGTGCGGCTTATTCGCGAGAGAAATGTTGTAGTTTTCAGTTAGATCTACAACTGGGTCACACGCTAAAATTATTTCAATATTCTTCGTTGATGTGCGTTGACTGTATACGAGTCGTTGAACAAAATGGCTAATCTCTTCATGACGCAAATAGAGGACCTCTCGCATTCCTGAATGAGGAGACTCGCGAGCATTCCGTAAGCTCTTTACTCGCGGGTCGTTGACTTCCACTCGAGCCATTCTTCGAATCCTGCGCTATACTACTGCCGCCGCCGCCGTCGAGAATTTCGCTAATGAATCTAATTGTCTTTTCTCGATTTTTTCGCCCAACGAGGGTCAAGGTGAATGTCTTTTTATAGACTAATACGAAGAAAAACGCACGATTCGCGACAAAATATCGCTCAAGACGAGTGTGTCTCGAGTTGGCCAGCGCGATAAAATTCAAAAGCAGCTCGAAAATCCAAAGAGACCGCTCGGCGCTGAGTGTTATAACAACGACAAAAAGCCGCCGGCAATAAAGACGCATTCGCAGACACAACAAAGCCAATATCTTCGCAAAAATACCCGTTATCGCGAGCTCTCTGTTTATTGCTTCGAGGTGTTCTCTTGGTTTCTCTCTCTCTCTCTCTCTCTCTCTCTCTCTCTCTCTCTCTCTCTCTCTCTCTCTCTCTCTCTCTTCCGGCCGTGTGTACACGTATACAAGCGAGAGGCGACGAAAGAAAAAGCAGCAGTCACTTGTGCGTCGTCGGCAGCAGCGTTTATGGAAGCACGGCAGTGAATGAACGAGTGAATGAGAGGCTGCGCGTGGGTAGGCCGCTGAAACCTCAAGAAAGAAATTTTTAGTTTAAGGTACATCGCGTCTAGGAGTTTGTACCAAACTTTTCTCCCGAGCATTCGCACATGCATGCGCGCGGCTCGCGAGTCGCATGAATGACCGGCGCGATTCGCTCGTGACGTCACGCGCGTGCCGACCGTTACGTGACCGACTGCTGCTGCTGCAACCGCCGCGGCACCTGCTGCTACTTCTGTCTTTCATCTGTCTCTCTCTCTCGCTCGCTCGCTCGCTCGCTGGCTCGGCCACCCGCGCGGCGAATTCCTCGGGAGGAAAAGTTTGCCGGGATGTATTTTTATGGAACGAAAATCGATCTGATCCAGATTCGGAGCCTGACCGTGGGAATGTGTCGCGTCGGCTGTTGAGAAAAGTCTATTATCCGATTAATCGCGAATTTCGTGAGCTGCGAGAGCGAAGGGAAAGCAGAAGGAGGAGGAGAAGGAGGAAGCGAAGAAGCGGCGGAGAAGAGAGCAGCTCCTTTCCGAGGGAGGTCCGGTATGCACCAGACGAACTTCCAAGGAATTTCCTTCCTCTCCTCTCGGGCTCCGACCCCCCGTTTTTTCCTCTGTTTCCCCTACTCGTTTCCTCTCCGCCAGCACCGGCGCTCAATGAAGCCGCGGGTCAACGAAACGTCGTCGTCTCCTCGTCGCATTCCGGTGCACAGGACAGTCCCTAATCAGTTATCGGGCTTCTTGCCGGTTCCGTCAATCAGGTCGTCCGAGACCGCGAGTGGATACTCGTCGATTCATTCAGCAGCTAAACAGGAGTACGATAAATAGTGTGCATGCGCGGGGAAGAAAGAAAGAAGCGCTCGAAGGGAGAGAAGCGAAAAGGAGAAGATCGAAAGTTCGTTGCACCTTTGCAGCGCGGCAAGAGTCAAGGTAATAAACTGGTACAATTTGTTTGTTTCACTCTCCCGGGCGTTCGATGCAGTTTAAATCTATTCCTCCGCTGCTCTGTCGTCTCCCCCCTCCGCAGCTCGATGTCGTCGTCTGCACGTGAGATTCGGTCGCGCGGAATTGAGATAGAGATTATAAAGGCCTCCGACGTTGGGCTCTGAGCTACAGAGAGCTGCTGCCGCAAAGAGAGAGAAAGAGAGGAGGAACCGAGAGCGACGAAGAACAAAACGACGACGAAGAGGGTCAGTCTCTCTCTCTCTCTCTCTCTCTCTCTCTGTCTCTGTCTCTCTCTGTCTCTCTCTGTCTCTGTCTCTCTCTCTCTCTCTCTCTCTCTCTCTCTCTCTCTCTCTCTCTCTCTCTCTCTCTCTCTTTCTCCGCGCGTTCTCATGCATTCCGCACTGTCATGGCGGGGACTCACAGACGCGGAGAGAGAGAGAGAGAGAGAGAGAGAGATCTCCCTCCAGCGCCTTCTCTTCCTTCTCTTGTACCTTTTTCATTCCTCTCTTTCGCTCTCCTCGCCCTCCCTCAGCGCGAAGCTACGCGAGTATATACACGTACATAGGAGCGAGCAAGAGCGAGATAAGGAGGGCGACGGAGAGGAGGAAGCAGCGTCGGAGAGAAGGGGAAGAAGCGCCCACTGCACTAAATGCGGAGTCGAGGCGCCCGCTCTCACGCTGCCGAGGCCCCTTTTGCACTGGCGGCAGCGCCTTCGGGCCCTTCTCGGCTTTTATCTCTCTTCTTACCCGACGTAAACAAGCTCCGGGGTCCACGGGGGCCCCCGTCTCCCCCCCTGTCCCCTTCCCCCCTCTCGCTCTCTCTCTCACTCTCCGCATGTGCGAGGGGTCGACGCTGCCGCTGCTTAGAGCTCGATTTATCCTCCTTCTCTCTCCCTCTCGCGCGTCTAATGTCGAAGCGAATAATAATAATCATCATATCGAGACCCCTGCATCCTCGAAAGCCAGCGTCGAAATTCGCTCGACGAATGGGTGTTGCCGGCTCGTTTCTTTTTTCTCCTTCTTTTCCCGCCGCGCGACGGCTTCTTTTTTTCGACCGGCTCTTTGTTGATCCGTCACTAGAGGTTTTATGAGAAATTAAGGTGGATCTCGTTTCGGGGGGGGGGGGGGGTGCAACTGAACTGCAGATTAGGGGTCATCGGCCGGCGCGAACAGTTTATCCTCGACCGCGACCTCGGCCAACCGAACTATACATACACTGCATACGATAATCGCGCAATGAAGCCGCCTCACACATATAACAATCGCGATCGCAGCCTTGTTTACTCCGGCCGGAGTCGTCGGCGTCGTGCGCAAACAGTTCCGCGAAATTTTACAACTGAGAAAAAAGATACGCCGCCGCGCGGTCTAAAAATACTATTTTTGTTTACTTTGTCGGCGCGCAATGTTTCGTCACTTTTCCCAGAGAGAGAGAGAGAGAGAGAGAGAGAGAGTAGGGGGAGAGGAAGGGACGGGAGGAGCCCGAAGGGCAAAGGTTTTTGTGCTAACGCGCGACCGACAACAATGATACCGAGACACAAACGACGAGAATGAGCGAAGAAGAAAGAGAGAGAGAGAGAGAAACGTGAATGCATCGTGTTTGCATTCGTACGGGAGCGATGAACTTTTGAAGGTTCAGTTCAGCAAACTCTCTCTCTCTCTCTCTCTCTCTCTCTCTATCACGCGCGCGAAAATACCATTAGCGCGTATGCACACACGCTTTTGACATTTTTTTGCATTTTCAAGCCCCCATGACTTTATATACACACGCGCTTTTTTCCATTTTCCCGCGCAAAACCCGACAGAAAAATCCGCACGCGAGGATCGCACACGTAGCGTCTCGAAGACGGCATTCCATGGGCATATACCTGTCCCCTCTCTCTCTCTCTCTCTCTCTTCAGTTCACGCGAGCGACAACCCACCGCACCGCTGCCGCTGCTCTGCTCGTATAATACACATGCACTGCTGCCGTTGCGGTTCTCAAACCGCGGAAATTCCAGGCTGATTGCGGCCGGCGCTTTTCCCCGCGGCGCTGCTTTTCGCGAGTCAAGGTTGCGCACGAGCGGCTTTCCGCACCGGCTGCTATGTGTGCGGTATTACGGAGGCAGCGCTGTGGAATTTCGGTATGAGGTGAGCGCGGAGGATTTGACGAGCGGAATCTCGGTGGTATACTTTTTTCCCCCTGTATAGCTCTTATACACGAAGGAGATGAATCGGTAGATCGCTGACTTGGCAAAAAAATCGCGTCGCAGTTTTTGTGCAATTTTCTTCTCTCGGGTGGCTTCCTTTTGTCCAGTGAAAAACAATTGCGAAAAGTGCAAAGCAGTCACCGGCAAAAAAAGCCGCCTGAGTTATGAACTTTCCATTACTCACGCGGCCGGCGGTTTTTTCTCTTTCTTTTCGCTCTCTCAGTCGGTCGTTCTCTATCGGCTGAAATATAGACATGTATATACGCGCGGCCTATAAAAAAAAACTGGAAAAAGTTTCTCAACGATAGTTGCGCAGCATTTTATACGCTAGCATAGCGAATTTGTTGGGCAATTCATTTTATAGATGCTCCAACGCTACGCATCATTTTTTTTTAGGTAAAGCAATGCATCGTGCACGTGGATCGGAGCTGTAATTTTCGAAATTGAAACTGTGGAGCGTGTGAAAGAATTTTGATTTGAAAGCAGTAGTTTACTCGCGTAGCCTAAGCCAACATTTTCACCGAAAAGCTGGCTAATGAAAATCAAAACGAGTCTGACGGGTTCGTGCAGGCAAAGTATAACCTGTAAACAAAACAAACGGTCTAATGCGAGAAAACAAGTTGCTAATTTTCCTCTATGTCGAATGTTCGATCTCATCCAATTATATAAAATAATATTCGCGCTCGCTTGGAATCCTCTAAAATGATTTTACAACCATGCGGCAAAGTTGCATTATTCAAGAGCTGATATTTACTTTCCCGCGATTCCAGCTCCCGCCGTAACTCACGATCATCTCGCACAAAGGGTTTTCAAGCGTATTTACGGCTACTTAAAATTACTCGAAGGCGATTTTTACTTTTCAATAAACAGCAATAATTCATGCTAGACGAGAGAAGTTGTTAAACTTGCGTGCGACTCGCGCGGCGCGAAAACGAGCGAGAGAAAGAGAGACTAAGCGAAACCACAATCGACAGGACGATGACGCAAGCCGATTGGCTTGTGCGCGCGTGCTTGCGTCGTCGACAACGTCGTCGTCGTCTTTGCGCTATGTAAATATAGAAAAGGAGAGTCGTCGCAAGAATTGATCGAAGGAATAATGATCGTTATGAGGGGGAGCGAAAATCGACGAAAGAATGCCGAAGAAATACGACCAAGTTTATTGATCGACTCCGTTCAGCCGCTGTGTCTATACTGCACGCGTGACGTCCGCTTATATCGCGAAGAGTTCCAAGGATATACACATCGATCACAGCTTCGCGTTTATACAGGAGCAGAACAAAACCGGAGGTAACGGCTTACGGGATTATCACGACGGTGCATCCGGTGCAGCAGCAGCAGCGGATTCCTGGACGCGACTCGTCTTCGAGTGTGTAGAATGCAGTCGGGTCTCATTTCCGAGTACCGCTAAGCGTCGTTCCTCGCCGCGACGTTTCGATTCCGAAAAGGGCGTGACCTCGATTCTATGAGGAATGTTAATATGCAAGCTCAGCCCAGAGGGCGTCTTGGTTCCCAGCCCCAAACCCGTGTTATGTGTGTGTGTGTGTGTCTATATATATATATATATATGTGTGTGTGTGTGTGTGTGTGTGTGCGTGTGTGTGCGTGCGCGCTCACGGACACGCTGTTGTGTGTGTGGGGGGGGGGGGGGTCACGCGACCTAACTCACGCATGCAAGAGCCTGTCCGTGAGCATATATATATAGATATACATTTAACACGGGTTTGGGGCTGGGAACCAAGACGCCCTCTGGGCTCAGCTTGCATGTTAACATTCCTAATTTTTTTATTTTATCTTTCGTTCGAATCGCGAATTTCCGATTAGCTGACGTCGCTGCATTCTCTATCTCTGTCTGTCTGGGAAAAGCAATTTTGGGCTTTGAGAGCGGATCCTTGATTGAATTTTCGGCGGGCACACGACGAGAGCGTGGAATATAGATTAATTGGCGCGAGTCTATTACAAGCATCTCGATGCAAATACGCGAGCTCCGAATTAGACGAAAAGTGATGTGTGAACCGCGAGATTTCGACCGACCCACGACTTTCATCCGAGTTAACCTACAAATTAGACCGATCGAAAAAATTCCGGGGCGCTGAAAGAAGTGGAAAAAAAACAGAGAACAAAATGAATAATCTGTGGGAAGAAAAAAAATGCAAAATAGACCCGCGAAACTGAGAGCCACTGGTCAAGCGCGAGGTCGAAAATTCATTCATAATGAGTCGCCTTCTCTCTCTCTCTCTCTCTCTCTCTCTCTCTCTCTCTCTCTCTCTCTCTCTCTCTCTCTCTCTCTCAACTCGCTCGCGTGGGAAAGGAAAAAAGACATAGCCGCGCGCGGCACACTCGCTTCTCTCCCGGGCGTCTTCGGGCGATGACGCGCCTCCTCTCTCTCGCTCTCTCGAATCTCGAAATTCCGCGAGTTGAATTCCCAAGCTCTCCGTCTGCAAATGCGCTTAATATGTGCGCCGTTCGCGTTTCGAAAAAGCTCCTGCGTACGGAATTAATATTTATCGGAG
Source organism: Nasonia vitripennis (assembly GCF_009193385.2). Taxonomy (NCBI): domain Eukaryota; kingdom Metazoa; phylum Arthropoda; class Insecta; order Hymenoptera; family Pteromalidae; genus Nasonia; species Nasonia vitripennis. The sequence goes on from NC_045757.1 coordinate 9,569,535, forward strand.
CGGCTCGATACACCGGCTCTCAAACCGAATACGATAATAAGCGTAAAGTTATTTCCCGAAATCTAAGCGGTCATCGGCGAACGACACAAACATTTTCGTCCTCAATGCTTTCCACCAATTTCACCGTTCGCGTACTAGAGGCTCCTCTTTTCACTACCATGAATTGCAAGGCCGTGAGAATCGCGCACGAGATATCGTTTTTCGTTATTTATACACCGCACACGAGGGAGAATAAGAGACTCAGCAGCGCGCATTGATTTAACGCTCAAGGTCTTTAACCCTCGGTCGACGGCGCGGCTGATCTTTTTTCGCCGGCGATTTCAAAGGAGGAAAGTCGAGAGGAATTAATAGAGCCGATACACGGTTTTAGATTAACTGAATTTATCGCGCGTGCGAGCTTCGAAGTGCGGACAGGTTTTTCACTGCGCCGTCGAGCGAGAGAGCGTGGGTTCTTTCGTGCGCGCTTTTTTTCAAGCCGCTCTCTCGCGCCGTGGGAAAACACTGGAAAGTTTCGCAGTTTTAATTGCCGTTAATTATCAAAGTTGCCTGAACTTTCGGAGCTAGTTTTCTTCGCGAGCGTGGCCGGACGTTTTCCAGATTTTCGAACGAGCGAGCCGAAAGTTGATCGCGCTAGATCGAGTCGAGGAGTTATTAAAAATGTCATGCGCGTGTGTGTATATATAGAGCGCGCGCAACAAGTGTCAAAATGAGCGCGAAAGTCCATAACGCGCGATCGAGCCGTCGTAAATATTAATCGAGCGAAATTAAAATACCACCGCCGAGGGGTCAGTGTACCACACGCGAGAGTACTTTAAACACCTCGAAATGACGAGCAGAAAAAAACTTGTTCCGTTCGTTCGGATTGCACTATCAATTAACGCGTAAATCAATCCTCACGACAGAGCAGCGGTTAATTTCGTCATGTAGTCCAAGCCACTCACCCAATAACGATGATAATGAAAAATCGCAGCGGAGAGCGAACGACCGCTTGCGGCGTAACGCATCGCGGCGCAGACGTATATATAGCTGCCGCGAAGAAAAAAAAGGAAGAGCCTAAAGAAAGCCAACGAACGCTGATGCTCGCCGCGAGTATACATCATCGTGTGCATGTGTGCATGTGTGTGTGTATGTGTGTGTGTGTGTGTGTGTGTGTGTGTGTGTGTGTGTGTAGCACGGAGGGAAGCGACGGCGGCGGCGGTGGCAGGGCTCATACACGCCCGGGACACGTGTGTCTCACTTCCTGCGGTGGCGGCGGCACAGGCCGGAAGTCTCTATAGTACTAGCGTGGCGCGCTCGCTCGCTGGGCACGCTACGAGGGCCATTACTACTCTCAATGGCATAAGGAATGCTCCAATTACCGGTCAAAGCGAGGCACTCGTTACTCCTTTGAGGCTCCCCCTTCTACTCCTCCTCTGCTGCTGCTGCCACCGCTGATGTGCGAGTCTCTCGGCGGCAGTAATATAGACTGCTCCCCTCCACTTTGCGCGAGGAAAAATCGTCGTTTTCTCATTCACTTTATGCGCATGTGTGTCTGCGGTGCGCGATGTCGTCGTGGAGCAATAATGCCAGTAGTCGTGGAAAACCTCGTGTGCGCAGAGTCATGAACCGGAAGCAGTAGCGGTACTGGCTAGTATAGTAGTAGGCGTGACGTCAGTACGCGCGCTGTGGCACACACACTCGCACGCGGCGCGCCGCGGTATATACATGTATCGCGCGCGTCGTTTCCGGCGACCGCCGATCGAGCGGCGCGGCGTCGTCGTCGTCTTCTTGTTCTTCTCTTTTCTACGCCGCTGCTGCCGCTGCTGCTCCTCTTCTGCAGGCGCGAACTGGCATTTTCTCTACTACTACTACTATACTACTACTACTATACCAGCGCTTCTACCATCGATCGCATCCTCCTTTTCTCATACTCGACGGAACTCAAAGCACAGTTGCACAGCGTCTCACTTGTAATCATTATTATTTCTTTTTCGCTTTACTTCATCATCGAATGAAAGATCACGCGCACACGAGTGTATTATCCAGTGTCTCGCACTCGGGTGTACTCTAGATCTAGCATCTCGGTGCAAGCACTGCGACGCACTAAGTTCTCGGCGCACTCGCTGAAGAAACTCCTCCTCGCTGATTTACTCGCGGCTAGACTGCGCATTATGCAACAACGCACTGAAAAAAGTGTGTGCTGCGCGCACACGTGCACGCACGGGTGTAGTGTCGTGTGGTGCGCGGACTGCTGCCGCGAGATACCGTACTGGGAGAGACGGAGCGAAGAAAGAGAAACGTGGGGAGCGGAGAAGAACGTGGCACGCACACGTCCGTCGCTCGTCGCGGCTCGAGGCGCACTGAGGCTCCCCGAGCGGGGAAATGAGCGAGAGTGAGAGGGGGGGGGAGAGCGACGGCCACGCCGCGAAAGACGCGCGGCGGCACCTGCGCAGCGGACCAGTGCGCAGCTGCGGCGACGGCGGCGCGAGTTCGGCTGCGAACGCGAGCTTTGCGCTCAGTTTTCCGAGGAGCCAAGCGCTGGATTTCGTGGAACCGCTATAGCGTGCCCGCCGCTTTTCGGGGATTTTCGGAGATTCGCAGCAAGCGGCTCCTCCCACTGATTCCGGAGGTTAGGTCGAATTATCATGGGGAACGTCGATCTCGCAGAAATGCATCGTTTTTGTGCGATTTAATTGGCCTACGAGCGTAATTGGAGCCTTTTCGAAAACGGTTTAATTGCGCTAACTGTGAATCGGAAAGAAGCGGCTGGCTTTTTACGCTCATTCCGCTCGTTTCCCCTGCACGGGTCGTCGGGGTTAAGAGCTCGGAACGCACTGGCTTCACTTGGTTAACGCTTCTTCCGACTGCTCGGTTCCGATTCTCATGCTTCTTTATTAAACATTTAATTTGTATGCTCGCTTTGCGGCCTGCGGCGGTAATTTAATCACCTTACATTAATCCGCTAACAACCCAAGGGTTCTAATCTATTCTGAAAATTTACCTCTCGCGCGCGCACTTTTTAATTAATCCCATATTCCTATTCTGGCATTCTTTATGGAAATTGACTGGCCTACCCAGAAAACTCGGATAAAGAATTTCGTTATGTCACAAGAATCAATAGTATTCAATTAAAAGAAAGGAAAGCAACGGCTGGATATTGATGCGGCTTTTTACGTACCCGCGTTGTGTTTCTCCGCACAGTCGATACTGTGTATACTTGTAACATTCTAAGAACGCATCGATTTCATTTAAATCACGGATTCCGAATCGCGGGTTGTTATTTTTCAGCGATTTAACAACCGCAGAATTGCATCATTTCTCGTAACGCGTTTTTTTCACTCCAGCTTTAATTAAGTCACACGCTGGCTTGCAGTCTCCAAGCGACAAAGTTCACGAAGACAAGGAGGCGCACGAGTGTCTACTTGTTATTTCAACAATGTCCACGGCGCAATAAACGCGCACAATTGAATGAAGGGATGAAACGAGTAGCGGACCGAATAATAAAATTATACAGGCAGAGCCGCTGGCTAAAAGAATGAATTTCAAAAAAGATGCACTTCCATCAAGTGCGTCTGAAAGGAATCCGTAACGGAGTATGAGAGAGCGCAACAGCGCCGAAAAAAGGGTTAAAGAAGAGGTCAAAGACCTGAGGAAATTTAATAAAGGCCGACTGACTCGAAGAGAGAAAGAATAAAACCGCGACAGACAGTGCGTATGTGTATAGTTGTACACGCACGCAATGCAGTCAAAGCCCGTAGAGAAGGAGAGAGAGGGAGACAAGGACAAACAAATGGCTATCCAAAGGCCGAGCAACCAAAGCCTGTGCTCGCGAGCGCGGGGTCATACGCCTCTGCGATATGCTCGCAGCAGCGTCTGGCGCAACGCCGCATCAGCCCCTACATCGGCCAAAAAACCAAAATGCGCGTATACAGTGTGTGGCGAACGCAACCGCTGCGCGCGAAAACTCGCCGAGTGGAGGGGATGCGAGCGGGTCCGACCGGTGGAGGGGCGGAAGCAAAGATATTCGGCGCGGACCGCTCTACACACGCTATAGAAGCTGCAGGACGCGAGTCTGCTGGAGGAAGTGGGGGAAGGGCGGGCTGAGGCAGAGGAGAGGGGGAATAAAACAGACCCGTTACTTCTCGGAAGAGAAGCCGCCGCCGCACCGCCAAACGGACCTGCAACGAGTCCCAGAACATGCTCTACATGACGCTCTATATACCATGTCAGTCTCCCGACGTGTGCGTTTGTGTGAGTCACTCGCTCTATCCCTCTTTCTCTGCGTATGTATACGCGCGACGCGGGCCCCGCTGGGAGAGCAGGGAGCTAAAACACGAGAGGGTTTATCGAACGCGTCGCGAGGAATTTCGGCGCTGGACTCGAAGGCGTATGAAAATTCCTCAAAAAGTTCCTCACGGCCGACTCGAGGAAGTACAATATTTGCCTCGACGGGAATTTCCCAAGTGAGCGACGTCGCGGGAAATGTGAAAAAGGGCTCGAGAGCTTACTTATTATTTCTAAAATTAGAACGTTCGCTCGCACATGCTCGGCTCCGAGTCGTCATACGGAAATTCTCGAAATTCCGAAGCCGGCAAAAAAGACGCGCGTATTTCCTTGGGGAGTAATGCGCGACAAAACTCGGGCCTTCTTTTTGCGCTCGACAATTTAGCCGTCATAAAGTGAAAAAGCTTAGCGCAAACTTATGGTTATTATATGAGTACACGCTCGCGACCGCAAGGGATATAATTAAGTGTGCGCGTGCGCAGTGGTGGTGGTGGCGGCGGCGGTGGCGATGAAAGAGAAAAAATTTGACGCAAACAAACGAATGTGCAGCGCGTGGCCAGTTGCGTGTAACGAGAGATAGCCGTACGCCCCGCAATAAACCGGCAATCAATCAGTCAATCAATCAATCAATCGATCTATTAATCAATCAATCCCCCTGTAAGGCACCGCGTCTTTCGTGCATGCACGCTTCTTCGGGCGTTTAATCTGCATCAACATCCTTTATAGCTTCTTCGAGGGCTGCATCTACAGCTATACGAGAATAATCTTTTGAAATTTCAAAAGCCGTATCGAAGCGAAAAATAGATCAAACGTATACAAAGTATCGCAGTGCACGAGTTGCTCTCGAGCGCCATCGGCAGTGTTGAACTCGAGGCCAGAATAGATTATACGCGATCTGCTGCTGCTGCTGCTGCTGCTGCTGCACAGGAGGAGGCGAGGACCGGAAGGAGAGAGGAAGCGCGACCGGAGAGGGGAAGGAAGTGCGTTGTCCCAGGCGAGCGTGTATACAACGCGGAGCAGAGACTGTACGGTGTACATACACTCACACATGGGATGCGCTTCGAATTCGGGAACGTCGAGTCTTTGGCGGCGAATACGAGAAGAGTTTTCGGCTCGATTAACGAGTCGGGAATTCATTAGCCGACGCAGGAAGACTTCAGAGCTCGGAGCTGTTCTCGATTATCATGCGGTGTAGCAAGATGTCCAGCAGCAGCGGCAGCAACTCGCAATCAGTCAGCGCCCACCACGCGCGCACGAGGCCGTCCAATAAAAACAAGCTCTTTGGAAAACAACGGAAGTGCAGGCGGTACACAAATACATCCTCCGCGCCCTCATAACGCTTACGAAATCAAAGCTCGCTCGCTCTAAAATTAGAGCCGCTTGCTCGCTCGCTCAGTCCGCGATGTATATAGTCGAGAGGCGCGAAGTAGCGAAAAAGGGAGGCGACTGCAGCACTGAACACATGTGCAAGCGAGAAATGCGTAAACGGGACCCTGTGTGGGCAGCGCACTACACTCGCCTTTGAGGTGAACGTTTCCACGCGCAGGAAACCGGAAATTAAATGTTGCCCCGCCGGAATCGGCGACTATACACGCCGTCCGTCCGTGTGTGAGTGTATGCGGAGAATCGAGCGTTGCGCCATGCTCGATTAATGCGCGCCGCGAGATCGCGGGCGCGGAAACCACGGGGAGCCGATGACGATGATGACGAGTTTGATTGCCGACACGCCGTTTTACCGATTGGAGAGCTGAGTGCATGCGTGTGGTCTTCTCGAGGCGAGAGATTTGTCGAGCCTGCGCAGCGATCGTACGAATTCGTAAGAGAGCTACATACTTACGGTCTATTATCGAGAAATTGGGCGGGAGTCGAACGAGGCTTACCTGGAACAGAAAGAGAAATTTTTCATGAGAATTGGAATTTCGCACGATAAAGGACTTCATTATATCGTATGCACTCGTTGTATAGACTTTATTGTTTGAGCGGGACTTGGTATCGTTGTCGGAACGCGCACTTGTTGCGTTTCCCGAGTTCACGACGATCGATAAGCACTGCACTCGCAGCGAGCTTCACGCAGCTTACCAATAATTTATTAGGCGACTTTACCGCACACTTCCATTATACCGTTATTAATTTTTGACTAAGCGGTTTTAATATTGACGTCACCAATCACATTGCGACTGTACATTTCCTAAGAGAGCACAGGACGAAACAAGTGCCAAAACTCACACGGACGCGCACCGACTTTGGGAATGTGAGCGAGGCGTCGACGAGAGACTCGCCGAAGGAAGATAAGAGGCGACGAAGTTGGTATGAGAGATACCGAGTGAGAATAAGATCATGAGAGAAAGTCGCGATCCCAAAAAAAAAAAAAAAAAAAAAAAATTTCGAAGAATCGTCAGGCATGGCCGGACTGTTGACAGACTCGTGCGAGTATCTGGGAAAAACTCTCTCTCCTGCGGCGCGGCCGTTTTAGATAAAACTTGAATAAATAACCTACTATTAGGCCGAGTCCTTTTATTGAAAAACAAGCGATAGCGCGGGGCCTATCTCTTGGTGCGAGCGTTCAGGCGCCAGTGGAAAAAAAAATTGAATTACGATGCGTGCACGTGTAACAACGGCGCGTTTTCTGGAGAGAAAAACAGAACTTGGTCGCACGCGCGCTAGTTCCGTAACGATTGTTCGGACCTTCGTTATCAGCTCCGGAGCGCTATAAATCAATCAAAACGCATAGGGATCCGTTGGTAATTTATTTAGGTCGGCGGCTTATCTGATAAATATTCCTGAGAAAATAGAAATGACCGGAAACGGTTTCGTAATCGCTAGTGTGCACTGCTCGGATCTCGTTTATACGAACGAGTGAAAGAAGTTCGGATAGTGTATACGTTACGTATAGCCATAGAGTGGGAGTAGAAGTGTACGGTGTACAGAGGCGCGCGATTGATATGCAAGCGGCGGCTCGGATGGGACAGACCTTGTCGATCGTCATTCGCGAAGTACGCGAGGAACGCACCCGTTTGAGTTATTAAGGTCAGTGGCGTGGCTGATGCGAATGGAATTTCTCTCTCTCCGACTGACGAGCCAGCGTGACTGTAAGTTATGAGCAATGATGAAAGCGCCTCGCCTCTAGGCGTTTATTTATTTATCGTTTACTGTTTTCGATATTGGTTTGTTGTAAATTTCGTTTTGGGAAAGTGTTAATTTTACAATCATTTCTACATTTTCATAACAATAACAAATGTGCATCAGCGTCGATCTTCCGGAAATTTTTCGCGAATCACATAACAGGGGCATTATCCTATCTCCCGGTCGCGCGACGACGCGCGGCTAAATTACGCCAATGCGCATGGCGCACCTAACCTTATAAAGCGGCAAGACGGCGTGAAGGAATGCGCGCTTCCCTCCTCGGATGCTCGACCTCTCGGCTTAACTGTTTTTTACGCGCAGCTTCGCGACAATTTTCAAAAACAACGACTCTATATTACAGTACGCACGTCCTTTTCTGCTCGAATTTCAAGTGCACCTCGTGGAACGCGTGGCTGAGTGCATTTTTTATGAATTATTCATCGACGGACTATTCCTAGAACTCGGCTCGACTATTTTCATCCGTCAATTTATGCGAACGCTTCTCTCAAAAATAGTCACCAGCGACTGATGCTCCGTTTCTGAAAACAGTGACGAGTGTGTGAAAGCCATTGTGCGGGAAAATTCATTCGCAGAAGCGCTGTTCCCGGAACATCGTTCATATAATATGAATAATGTGTGTGCATCGCAGAATCGAGCGTTAGTTATTCGAGTTTAATCATCCAAAAGTGAGTATCCTCGACTATTAATAGACGAAGCCAGTGAAATTCCTCTCGATCGTTGCATCAACGCGCGCAGGGAATAGGTGAAAATCCGAGCGTCGATAAGAAGCGTATCGAGCGAGCCACATAGAAAAGTCGAGTGCGCGCACTTGTTTGTCTCTCTCTCTCCTAGCGCGCATTCATAACGGTCCCTCGGCCTTCCACGCTGCGGGCTCGCACTCCGCACATGTGTAAGCACAGACATGTGGCCCCGCAACGCGCGGAGACGAGAGAGAGAGAGAGAGAGAGAGAGAGAGAGAGAGAGAGAGAGAGAGAGAGAGCTGGAAAAGCGAGCGAGAGAAAATGTTATCTGAAATATCGGGCGCCGAGGAATGCGACACTTGCCAGAATGCGACCACCGGAGCTGTTTTTTAGGGCGTGTATACGCGCAGCTTCTCGGAGTCGCTCTTCTTCTTCCTCTCCTCCGCAGCACGTGCGCATGTTATTACACAGCCCCATGGGACGAGAGTCGATATCCGGTCTCGTGTGTGTGCGCGGAAAAGAAAAAAATTGAGAATATTTCACGCCTCCTTATAGAACAATCTCCTCTCGGCGTCCCGAGCGCTCTCGCGAATATAACTATTGAGATCGGTCAGTGAATTAAAGAGCCTCGAGAGACGGTGAGGGGGTATCCCGAAAAAAGCCCGAGAGAAGACGCTGAAGAAGAAGAAGAAGAAGAAGAAGCAGAAGAGGGAGAGGAGAAGGAGTATAGACAGATAGAGCAAGAGGCCAAGGGGTTAAAAACCCGCCGCTCTCGCCGCGCGGCAGATGCACCCAAAGCCGAGAACGAGAGAGAGAGAGAGAGAGACGCTCACAACAGGAAATTCCTCTTCTCCCCTCCTCCTTTTCGCTGCTCCCTTTTTGCAAGCGCTCTCTCTCTCTCTCTCTCTCTCTCTCTCCCCCTGCGCGGAGCTGTGTAATCCGCCAATGATATTACGAGTTTGTTTCGAACTCGGCGCTTTCTCGAAAAGCCAATAAATTTCAAAGCAAACAAAGTGAAAAACACGGCCGAGAGCCGCGCATTCGCTCTCGCGTATGAGAATTCCGAATCGTTATGTACTCAGAAAACACGACGGGGAGAGAGAGAGAGAGAGAGAAGTCCCTCGAAAGCAAACACACTGCAGCGCGGCGTGCACTGGAATGCACAAATATAGTCGCGCTGCTACAGCAGCAGCGGGAGCGGGACAGCGCGTGTGTGTACTATACACATGCAGCGCCGAGTGGTGAATGGACCGGCGGCGGCAGCATCAAGACGACGTTTACGCGCGCGGAGGAGGAGTGCAGCGAACGCAGTCATGCTGGTGGGGGGAAAATGTCAATGAGCCTCTCTCTTGAGAGAAAGAGAGAGAGAGAGAGAGAGAGAGAGAGAGAGAGAGAGAGAGAGAGAGAGAGAGCCGGCACGCCGAGTTGCGTGAGCGTAATTATCATTGCGGGACGACTAGCTGAACACGCACGCGTGCGAGCGTATATAGTGAGCTTAACATTCTTAGGGGAAAATGGCGAGTTTTTTCCAGAAGCATGACGACGCGCGCGAGAAGACTGCCGAAGATGGCTTCAACTTTCGACGCCTGCAATCGCAATAATGAACCGCGGCCGTATAATCGCGCCCATAAAAGTATACGCACGCGGAAAATATACGGAGGTTCTCTATTTTCGTACACTGTTTTGCAGGGATAGCTCGGCGTCATTCGGCGTCAGTGACGATTCTGATGACTCAGGCTATGGGATTACCCTAGGCTTTTTTTCTTCACGCAGATCGATTCGGCACGTGAATCAGTTCGCTCTCTTTAATAGAACTCTTTTATCGCGCTTCGAAGAAGAGAGCCGCGTCAGGAAAAAAATTCACAAAAATGCCGGTCTCGCTCCACATCGTCGCGTCGTCGTTTCCAGCATATTACGTGCACGCGCGCACGAGCGACAGAGAGACGGAAGTCGGCGTTGCGTTAAAAGCTGCGTGCACGCCGCGGCCGAGGAATATACGGTCGTCGAGTTTTACTTGAATGGCCGAGCACGAGATATTAATGCATCGCGGGACACGCGTTGAGAGTTTTTAAATCGCCCGGAAAATGTTTCGCTCGACGCCGCGTATATGGTGTCGGGGATTAATGGACGCTTTACCGCGTTTAATATTCCGTGCGCTGCAGTGAATTAGAAGCCGCGTATATATTGCGCGAGCTGCGTCGGATAGGATGTATATAGTGTTCAACAATGACGTAAACATTCATCGAGAGGCATATTCATAGCAATCAACTTCTTCGCAAGAGACCATAATATATTGTAACATTATAATACACACGCGCGCTGCACGCGAATTCCGCGCCGTCCTTGCACCACATACGCGCGCCTGAACTCGATCTTACGTCCGGCGAGTTCTATACGCGTGCATTTCACGGTACTTTTGCAAAACCCGATGCTGCGGAAAAAGTCGTTCTCGCATCCGGCGCCTTATACGCCTGGATATAACCTCTCCTATATACACTGCATCGCGCTATCTTTCCCATCTATGATGTACTCCCGCGCATTTACGAGCTCAGAGGCTGAAATTATCGTGGTTCACGATATAAATATCGCGAAGGATTAAAAGTTGCCCAAAAGAAAGCTCGGGGATAACGAAAACTCGCGAATTCATGCATAAAATATTCTCGATATACTTCGCGCACAAAAGTGTTGATATTTTCCTATCTCTATATAGAATATGCAGGCGTGTGCGCGCACGTCGGTGATTTGCATACGAGTTGCCGCGGTTCAGAAGCATCGAATGTTCTCTGATAATCTTAATAGAGACGGCCACGGAAAACTGCACCGGTTTACTCTTTACACAAAGGCTGCTAGAGCTTTCCGGGTCAACCCCATATAGATTGGTTATTATACGGGAATTCATTTCCGAGAAAAAAAAATAAGGAAGCACCGCGCGTTTGCTCTTTCATTTCGCAGGACCTCGTTTCTACACAAATATACGATTCTACCTGTTTCCGTAGCTGCACGGTGTTCTGAAATTCAAACTTTTTTTAACATCTTTAATAAAAGGGCCATAACCGTACGCTCAGCTATCAATCTAAAAGAGGATTACTGCGAGCTGACGAGAGCACGCACGCGTTATATTCGTGCGGAGGCGGCCCTGCGCATTCATAATATAAAGTCGCACATACCAGAGATGTGGGAAGCGCCTACAGAGCCGCCCCCGACTCGTTTGCGCGATAGCATTTCTTTCGCGTTTTTCAGAAAACTTGGAATACGCACGCACGCGATGGCCTCTAGACGACTCACTCTAACTTGCGTCGTTCCGTTCGATATGATTTTTCAAAATGTTTTATGCCTCGACTTTTCCCGGAAAAATTCGAGAGCTTCGACTTGTTCACGCGCCGAGCAAAGTCTACGCGTCCATATGCGGAACTTTTCGAAGCAATTTCAAAGAGGGAAAAATTCACTTTTCTAAGCGCGAAACTTGAAATCGCACTTACATTTGAAAAGCGCAACGCGATGCCGCCCCTCCTCAAAGCGGGCGCATAATTTTTAGAGTACCGGCTCGCGGTGGAGCGTTAAACCTTTCCCGAAGAGACGGCGCCACGATGCGTGGGCGTACAACCTCATTGAGGCTCTCCGCTGCGCCTCTGTGTGTGCGTGTGTCTAAAAGTGGATCGCGCTTTAAAGCCGAGCGAGATGCGGTGTATACTCGTATACTTCCTTCTTCTTCTTCAGCTCGCTCCGCGGACAATCGTCTCTGCGCGCGCAGGGGTTCCTCTACGCCGGCGGTGACCTGATTCGATTATGTATTTTCGGAGCGAGCTGTTTAATTGCCGCTTTTTTCTCTGGAATGCGCGGCGAGCAGTGTATAAGGCTCCTACGCGTCGAAGTAGCTGATTGATCGAACGCGCTCATGCAGCATCCAGTTTTATTGTACACTTACTCTCTATCGGAGATTTTATAACGCCGGTGCGTGCACGGAATAAGCTTCTGTAATAATTTCGTGATGCGTCTTCGTCATAAGCACGTGATGCGAAGTTAAAGTTGCGCAAGCAGATAAAGTTGCGCTCGCCTCTGAGGAAACTGAAACGCAACTGCTGCGCCGAGATAAATTTGTTTATACACACACGCAGCTGGTGAAAACTCGGGAAACGCGCTTGATTAAGGAAAAAAGCTCGCGAAAAATTTTCATTGAATCCGGCACTCAATTTGAAAAACATATTGTATTATTGACCGAGAGATAACGCGAAAACAAACACAAAGCCTGCAGATGCCGTGCAAAAAGAAGGACACACGCATCGAGAAGAGAAAGAGAGTTAAGAGAGAAAGACAGGGAGAGACACGGGGAGGCTCGTCACGAGGTCAACGGACGACCGGAAGTCGAGGCTACTATACTCTATCGGCTCGCGACTCTTGCCATTGGACCTCGTTCCCTTCGACGCCACGCGAGTCTATTTTTACCGTTGTTAAAGCCCGGACAATTCACGATTAAGGCAGAGGCAAATGTCTTAAAAAGAGAGCAACCACGGGAGGAGAGAGACGTGTGACGCCAGTATATGAGTGTAGACGATTATTGGGGGTGATATGCTATTTCATGTCCGGAATTTTTTGATTCGAATCGAGCACTCATCTCACGTCGAAACGATCCGAGGAATGAAAAGTTAAGAAGAAGAAGGAGGTGGCTTTTAAATCCGTTCACACGCACTCGCGCCTTTTCGAAGAAGCATAAAAGGCGAAAGCAGCCCGAATAAACGAAACGGCTTATCGGGCAGCCAAGTGCGATAAGGCTAATCCCGTCGAAAACACCGGTGTCGTGAGAGCAAACGAAGCAGAGAGGACGGGAGAAGGGAAGAGACTTCGCGGAGACGGTCACCGCATCGGCAACACGAGAGATGCACGCGCAGGAACTGCGCGTTTATCTGATTTTACTTTTCCGACCGAAACAGCGGCAAATGAACTTTTCAAGTTTGGACTAACGAAGATTTATTGCGTGCGAAGTATCTGTCGGGTCCGAATGAGTATTTTTTTCCTGGAACTTGGGTCGCAGACGCTATTACTAGATAAAAAGTCCCGGAAGCCCGGTCGGAAGAAAGATAAGAGTATACCTCGCGCGAGTGTGACTTACTTCCGAGCAGCGCATCCGCCCACGACCTACGATATTTCGTCACTCGCACCTGAGCATCAGAGATGTCGAAACTCGCCTGTATCGAACTCCAGAGTCTCGAGGAAGTCGTCAATCGGCAAATCATTCCTATATGGGACATAATCGGCACCCACTCGCCGCGCATTCTCCCAGCTCTCGATTCAATTTTCAATTGCATCACACCCAATGAAGAAAAAGGGAAAAATGCACGCGCAAACGACGCGCGCGGAGGAAGAAAGAGAAAGCTCGCGCAGCTCTGTGTATATACTGCGAGAAGAATCGTACACAGACTCGGCGCACACGAGCGCGCGGTGAATGTGTATGAGGGAGGCCGAGGAAGAGAGAGAGAGAGAGAGAGAGAGAGAGAGAGAGAGAGAGAGAGAGAGAGAGGAGAAGGAGGATATTATGTTGGCCATGTGTGGGACCGGAAGTCGGAGTATCCGGCCAGACTCGTGTGGGCTTCTCTCTCCCCGCCGCCAAGCCGTTCTCCTTCCCTCGCTCGCGATCTCTTCCTACGCGCTGCGAGAGACGGCCGATGGATAGGAACGATATCGCGCGCGCGCGAATAGTAGTAGTAGTAGTAGTAGTAGTAGTAGTAGTAGTAGTAGTAGTAGTAGTAGTAGTAGTAGTAGCAGAAGCAGTAGTAGTGGATGGAGCGCTCGTGGTGGTGGAGATTAAAAGGAAAAAAGGGTACTGGAATTTTCATTCATGATTCACGCTGCGCGCGGCTGGCGGGAGTCTGGTGAGCGATGCTGAGAGAGAGAGAGAGAGAGAGAGAGAGAGAGAGAGAGAGAGAGAGAGCTCGGCGGATGGATGCACGTCGCCGCGGGGAGAGATGCTCTGCGGGCTTTTAGAGGTTTCCCGCAACAACGCTTTGGAGAATTGCGACGATGCTCGTCCTTTTAAACCATTCGACGATATTTTTTCGATCCAATAAATCATTTTATAAGCACACGGCGCATGACTGAGTTAAAATTGAAAAAAAGAAGAATAATAAGCGCAAAATGAATTTTACAACGTCAAAGCACTTGCGCAGCGCCTTAAATTTCGGCTGCAACGCGGCAGCTTGTAATATAAAACACTCTGCGGCGTCGTCCCCTCGCGCGCAATAATTTCTCCGCGGAGTAACGAGCGCGCGCACGAGAGAGAGAAAGAGAGAGAGAGAGAGAGAGAGAGAGAGAGAGAGAGAGAGAGAGAGAGAGAACGAGGCGTAAAAAAGAGAGGAGCGCATCAAAGATGAAAGAGTAAGTGAGAGATAGAGGCAGATAACGAGACGACGCGCCTGAGAAACCAAGAGTGAAAAAAGACCGCATCGGCGCCCGGCGATTGGCTTATTATACACGCGAGCATTTTTCCTCCTTTCTCTCTCGCTCTCGTACACCTCCCCCCGTCCTGAAATTCCAGGATGGCGCCTCAACGACGACGACGGCGGCGGCGACGCACTGGAAGACACGAGGGCCTTTGGTTTTGTAATGACTAGGGACACATATCTCGGTCATGTTTTGACGATCGTCGAACGATAAGGGATAAGCTTCGTATGGATTCTACTCCGATGATTCTCCGATAATGTAGTAAACGTACGAGGCGAGTTGAATGGGCGTCGCACGCACGCGCGATGACGGATGAAAAATCGATTATATAGGAGTGGATTCGGTGATGAGCTAATTAAATTTATCGAAGAGCCGAATTCTTTCTCTCAATCTGATATTTTTGGTCGAATCTCACGCATTATTCCAGATAATTACTCGCCCGCCTCATATTTTTCGTGCCCGTGAAATAGAGAGAAAAATGAAATTCGCAAAAAATGTCGCGAGGGACAGCCCTTTAATCGCGGATAATAATCGTACCAGTCGACGAGCGAGCCGGAGCAAATGAAATTCCAAGCCGAAAGGAATTCGCGGCCGGAATAAATCGGAAAGTGTCTCGCCGAGCCGAAAAACAGAAGACTTTACGAGGCGAAGAGAAGGCGCGCGCACGAGAAGAAAAAGAAGGAGAGGCAGGAAAAAGGAATAGAAATGTATTCCAATATTCGAGCGTATCGCGCGCGCGCGCATAGATAAATAAATACATACGAAAGTCGCTCGCCATTTAGCCTCGTCTCTCTATCGCACTTTTCCGTTCCTCCTTCCATTCTTTTTCGATCGATGCTTCGCCGGAATTTTGGAAGCGCATCGAAATCGAACGAAATAACTGTGGGAAGGCATTTCCGCGTTTTTCGAGATCAGAGGCCATTCGACGCTTTCCCGTTGCAGATGGCGGCGGGCGAAGCGACACTTCACCTCTCCCGCAGAGCCGAAGTGCTTTACGGGGAAAACCAAAGCCCCGAGTCCCAGCAAAGCGTTCCAAAGCCCTCCGAGCGAGTGACGGCGGCAGCGACCCAACCAACCTGAGCCCGCAGGGGTGCAGGAAGGGAGTAACGCTGCACGGTGTAAAAAAAAATTTTTTAAAATATGATAAATCGTGTATTTTTTTTTACCAAAAATACACGATTTATCATATTTAAGTGGATTCTCTTGAAAACTGAAAAAGCTAAGACAACTTTTCTCGATAGATTTAAGTTCAGTAGACAAAAATTTGTAAGTCGCATAGTTTTTTTCCAAAAAATATTATAAATATTGAAAAAGGCAAAGATTTTATCGCTAGAATTGAAAAATGAGCCTTTCTTCCTTGAATTTTGGGGCCTCCGAAATCTATTGTAGGCCTTCCCAATATTTTTCTCTTTTTCCACATAACTTAAACTATACTCTAATCAAATTTCATCGAATTCCGTTTACTTAATCGTGCGATATTAGGTTTTCATACAAAAAAATTTTTTATAGCACAGTGTAGCTAAAATCCGCTGTTAAGTCACGCCTATCTGTGACTAAAGTAGTCCTTTTTTGCACCGTGTTTACTCGCTACGCTCGTGCGCTAACCTCACGGTGCAAATAAGGACTACTTTAGTCACGAATAGGCGAGACTTGCGGACTTTAGCAATCTGCGATATAAAATTTTATACGATACTCTTGACTTAAATGGTTAGTTTTACACGGCGCTAAGTCAGACGTACCGTAATGTACTATTTTTACACCGTGCGCCGTCGACCGAGAGCGTGGGTCTTTTAAAGAACCCGACGCAGGCGACGGAGCGGAGATTCAGTCGGTCAGCCGACGAGCAACTACGAATGTAAGCTTCAGTGTAAACCCAAAACAACAAAGCATTCTTTTAATATACGAACTACAAACTACTGAGTGTTTCGATTCTCTATGGAAAACCTGTCCAAGCAATCCTTCATTCCTATCCTTCATTCCTACATAACGAGTTTTATCAATTTTTACTTTTTCACGCAAACCATGAACTCGCAAAATTCCTTCCATCTCGATACACGCAGGAGTATCTCGCCTAAACGAGCACTTCGTCCTCGCCTAGGCTCCGGGGTGTCGGCAGCACCGGATACTCATTCGGGAATCTAATTTATATTGAAGAATTCCGAAGCGAGCTGCAGGGGAGAGAGGCGTCGATCTTTGAGGCGCCGCCGTTTAAGATGCATTATGCTAGCGGGTGGTCGACAATAGGTGCGAGAGACGCCCGGAGAGGGTTTCTGGGTATACAGGCCCGATGAGAAGGAGAAAACGGCGAGATGAAACGGAGGCGTGAGGAGGAGAGAAAAAAACACGAGGGAGAGAGAGAGCGAGGATTTTCACTCTTGGGCGTGAGCTTTTTGACGCCTCGGCTATCACATCTGTTATACACCCACATTGGAGCTACTTTGACTCCGATAATCTAATTGTTATAAATTTATATAGATATAACCTCTTCGATAAATTCCAGGACTGTCACGTGCTCGTGTATCCCATATACGAGCATATAAGTACTCGGCGTTACATACGCAAGCGGGCGACGCAATTTCTCGCGACTCCAAGCGTTGGGCAATACTGTCGCGTCTCGGCTACAGGACAGTTGCGAAAGACACAACTGCCGAGCTCGAAATGAGATGCACGCTGGAAAATGTGTATACGTGTTTATTCAGGAGCAGAGTTCCTCCGACTCTGTTTGCCGCGAGCTTCGAGTATATATACAAGCGCTGCGATGATGTCGGGTTTTTACTCGCGGCCTCGAGCTCGTCCTTTCGCAGCGAATATATATATATATTTTTTTTTCAACACATACACGCGCGCGTTGATTATTTATACGCCAGAGCTGTGGCAATCATTAGTTTTTCTCTCTGTCTCTCGGTTGAAGGCCTGTGGCGTTGCGTTGCGTTATAACTAATTTTCACGATTTTTGAGCTTACTTCTTCAAAGGTCGGGAAGCGACGCTCGTTTCGGAATTTTAGAACGTTTTATCAATGACGCAAGTTCCTAACGTATGTTGCTCTACAGTTTGTTTATGCATGCATCGAGTTTCCGTGGCGCAACCAAATCCGATTGCGGAATCGATTTTTATTGCATCAGCCTTCTCCTACAGCTTGACCATCAGCCTGCAAGTTCGACATTAGAATAGAAGCCATAAAAAAATCGTCGTCACAGAAAATTTTTCCTACGCCGCATTCCATCGCGAGCAAACACATCGTCGCTCCGCATTTCGCAACCGTGCGAGCTAGCCTATATTAAAGAGCGTATACTCCCACGCGCGCGTGAGACGATTTTCGGCCGAAAACATATCAGTGGAAAATTCAAATGCGCGGCAGGTGTGTGGCGAGCTGTATTTTGAAATCGTCGAGCGTGTGCTATCAAATAAAGCCGGGAGAACAAACGGGCTGGGAGAGCTGTAAAGGAATGCAGGAGGCAAGCAAACGAGAGCCGAATTCCTGAAGTAACCGGGTTTTCCGTGCCTGCGTGCATATGCCTGTGTGATATAACGCCGCCGTCAATCATCGGAGTTACTCTCTTTACTTTCTTGCGTTCTTGCTCCCATTTTACCGTGTTTTCTCGTCTGCATTCTTTGGGCTTTCCATATCGCGAGCTTCTGGATTTTCGAGCTGCGTTTTTTGGACTGAAAAAACGTATACAACACACTCCTGGCGAGCGAGGCGTATTTATCCATCGATTCCAGCTTGATCAAACAGCGAAGAGAGCGCGGAGTATTCCGAAAATCCTCAAAAATGTGAGAATCACACAAGATGCTGTGTGCACGAAACAAACAGAAAGCCGAAATTCCTGATAACAGCAGCAGCAGCATACTGCACATGTGTTGCGATTACGTAAAAGTTCATTTCCCCTCCCGTTCTCATTCCAGAGAGAAAAATAAACTGGAAGCTCATCCTCTCTTCCATGCCCCACGCCCGAGATGCATATAGAAAAGGAGGCAATGTCAGAGAGCGCAGCGCTCTCTGTTGTTTTGTCGCCGGCGCTGCTTTGACACAAATACCGAACTGACACGTCGCTACACACACACACACACACACACACACACACACACACACACACACGAACACACGTATACACATAAGATCCTACATAGCTGCCTCGAGAGAAAGAGAAAGAGGATATATGAGCGGCCCGTAGACGCGAGCCGGAGATAAGTCGCCGGTGCATACGCGAGCGCGTTACACGCATTTTCGACGTCGGCGGCGGCGGCTTCTTTTAACGCGTCGGGCGCCAACAGGATAATGCGCGCCGTGTACGAGAGCCGGCTTATCGCTTGGCCCACGTCGATTCGTCGTTCCGATTGATGCGTTTCGTTCGAAGCGCCTGTTTACGTAATCGAGCGGACTGGTCGCCTCCTCGTGTTGTGGGCCTCGATTTTCCCGGAATTTCGGAACTCGACTGGTATTTTTATTGGTGTTTTCTGATTGCCGCGCGTAGATATTACCTTCGAGTTTTACAGGATTAGTGTCGCGTGTTTTCCTCTCTGCACTGAGACAAAAATCATGGACTCGTTGCTGGTGAGTCCCCCATGGAGTATATCCTGCGCGAGCGGTCTGGAGTAGTTCCAGGTGCTGCCGCATATAGTGCAGTAGCGCCACGGAAAATTTCCTGTGACAAGTCCAAGCAATATTTCCACAGAGCCATCCGCAATTATCGGGGTAGGCTCATGGAATAGTTGCGGGCGCTCGTACTGCTAGGATACAAATCTCATCAGTGAGTTTGTGACCTGATCAAAATCTTTAAGTTAATTGAATGAACTTTAATAACAAATATCTTATTCATATCAGTTATAGATAGATGTTTTTACTCGAAGGAAATTAGAATATATGGTTTAGTTGAAATCTTGTGTCTGCCTTGTTATGAAAGTTCATAAGTTCTCAAGTATTAATTATATGCATAGTATAACCTCCACAAAGTTGAGATTGTATCGAATATATTTGAAATATAACTTTTTAATGCATTTGCAAGTGTATAGATTAAATAAACTAATGTTTAGAGGAGTTCCAATAAATTTTGCTTCTATCGGTGATTTGGTCCAAATTTCAACTTTTTTATTTAGAGACCTACAGAAATAAAAAAAAATACGGGCTAATTCTTCATCAAAGCAAGATAAAAAAGGTATCTATAATATTTTCTGTAAACCTAATAGTTTTTCAATTAAAAATCATGCAAACTTGGAAAAATCAAAATATGTCAGATTTTTATTAATTACTCCAAGAATTACTCCAAGCTGCTCGCGCAGGATATACTCCATGGGGGACTCAGCAGCAACGAGTCCATGATTTTTCTCTCAGTGTGGAAACAAGTTTCTGGAATTTATACACTGCAGCGCTGCTTGCTTTCCTTCGGAAAATCAATTGGTCGGCATCTCGTCGTCGTTGTTTTGCTCGTCGAGTGCACTATATCGAGGCGCTTCTCGCGTGCAGCTCATCAATGAAACGCGCTTATCGATTCGAGTGCGCGCACACATTAGAAGAAAGGGGCCAGTTTATCGGCGGACGGATATGCGTTTTCGTAACCGCTGGAATTCACTACGTCTTTCGTTCATTGAGATTACCAAGTTTCGTGTCCAAAGTCTCGAGTTTGTGTACTCACGATTGTATGGGGCGCCAATGAGTGATAAGGCCGCGGCGCGACTCTACATCGATTGGGACACTCTTTGCCTCACTTACCTGCGAACAAAAAGATAAACGTGTTGTGATTACCGTGCCGTTTGCGTTATCGCTCGCGCTGCATGTTATTCGTTATTTATAAAAACAGATGTTCCGTTCGCTCTGATATGCCTCGGAAATGTGTATTACGATCACAAACGCGCGTTCTCCGACATGTATACGAAGGTTATATACGCGAGGGTCATCGGAAAGGTACCGCGAAAGCCAAACAAATTTCTTTTTCTTCGTCATTTCGTTAGCGGGCGATCGAGGACGATCCGCTGTGGGAGCAGAGAGCCAACAAATACCTGAGCGTCCTGCGCCCCCCCTGGTTTATACCCCGAGCGCGTCCGAGCATAAAGAGCGACAGTAAAGTCGCAGGAATATATGCGCTGCACCGAATCTTCTCGCGGTTATAAATAAGCTCTCTCTCTCCCTCTCTCTCTCTCTCTCTCTCTCTCTCTCTCTCTCTCTCGGGTAATGATCAGCCGGCGATCGATCGAAAGTACAGAAAGTCAAGCGCGCCAGACAGTGCGTTTTAATTGCGATCTAAAGGAAATAGAGAAAAACGAGTTGAAATCTCGCGCCTCCGCGCGCCCTCAATTAAATCATGCAAATTCCAGCGGCGCTCGCTCTCTTTAATTGGGCCCGGCGCATCGGCAGCTTTTAATATCATTCGATTATCATCGACAAAGCCGCGCGGAGAGGAATTCGCGCGCTCTCGCTGCGCAAAAGGAGCAACGAGACTCGGCCAGACTCAGCACTGGAATGCAACTTCAGCCGGCACTTTGCAACAGCCGCCGCCGCTGCTTACGTGCACCTCTGCAGCAGCAGCAGCGAAGAAGAAGCGAAGGAAGAGAGAGAAAGAAGATGCGCGCGCACAACAAACAGACGCCGCCTCGTAATTTGTTTTCATACGTTCGTGGCTCGCGCGCAAGCGGTCTACGCCTCCTGCAGCAGCAGCAGCAGCAGCGCGCGCGCGCGCGATCTCTCGCCGGTGATCGCCTTCTACTTCTGCTTCTCCCCCGACCACCACCTCTTCTTCTTCTTCTTTTCATTCCTTCCGCTGGGCTCGTCGGTGTGTAGGGCCTTGGCCCCGGTCTTTCCTCGAAAAATTTCGGGGCCATCGCCAACTTTCTACACACACGCGCGCGCGCATACTCACGGCGCGAAGATCGGCCGGATCTTCTCTTTTATCGGCGCCCCGTTTTTGTTTCTGCCTTTTTCTGCCGACGCCGCCACAGCTTGTCTCTCTCTCTCTCTCTCTCTCTCTCTCTCTCTCTCTCTCTCTCTCTCTCTCTCTCTCGTTTGAATCGGCTGCTGCAGCAGCGGCGCGAGATGGAGATTTCTTTTCGCGGACGTTTGCGTGCGTGTGTGTATGAAAGAGAGGAGAGTGAGCCCTTTCGCAAGTATAGTTTCTCGGAACACGCCTACGCTCTCGCGCTCGCGCTTCTGTCCTCGCCGGGCTTTATTGCCTTTGTGAATTAATTTCGCTTATTGCGGCGTATTGAGGTGAGGAAACGTAAAGCGAGCTTTTGTAGGTGCGAGGAGTGTTTCGAGAAAAGGATCGACTGTATGAAGCGCAAGTGGTAACAGACGCGGTGAGCAAGACCGAGAAGTCGGGATACCGATTTGGAAAATTTTTCCCGAGCGGAACGCACGAAGCAACGGCCTCTCGGTCCGTCCAATCGTCCCTAAGCGGAAACGGCGATTTGGGCAACGAGGCCTCGCGAATTCCCTCTCTCTCATCTCTTGATACGCTTCTCCTTCGGCGCGTCTCGTTTCTAAATCGCCGCCGCCGGACGCGACCGAGACGCCAATGTCCTCCAGCCAAACACTGCGGATGGCGCGTATACAGAGGTCCAGCGCTCGAAAACAAGGGAGAGAGAGAGAGAGAGAGAGAGAGAGAGAGAGAGAGAGAGAGGCCACTCACAAAAACCTGCAGCGCGCCTATGAAAAATATTACACACAACTCTCGAGTTGCGCAAGGAAATCATTTTTTTTGCGGGAAAAACCAATGGCGCGGTATAAATAACCGCGCATCGCGGCTCATAAATCATCAGCGATACACATACAGCATAGCGCAAAAATATAAAGCGACTAATGAGAAGCACGTAGCTATGAGACAGAGAGAGAGATGAGAGAGAGAGAGAGAGAGAGAGAGCGAGAGAGAGAGAGAGAGAGAGAGAGCGCGGGGGCATATTCTCTAAAAATAGAATAATAAAAAGAGCGAGCGAGAGAGAGATACAGTATATTGACTAAGTCTCGGCTTATGCATAGCAGCGGCGGCGCCCCGGGGCCATCAATCATCCCAATAATTGCTTCCCTTCCCATCATATAATTCCTATGGAAACTATCTCTCTCTCTCGCTCGCGCTCTCCCCCCGCCGTTACTTCCGACCTTCATCTCTCTCTCACTCGAGCCTCATCCTCACTTTCTATAATGCGCGATATGCTCCTTTTTGGCCGCTTCTCGGGCGAAGCCCCCCTGCATTCCGAGCGCGAATATTGACACTGTCTCGTCCGGCGAAGCTTATATTTGTTCGTGCATTAGTTTATCATCGCGCATTGGAAATTTGAGAGCGGCCGAAGCTGTTTGCTAAGCCCTCGACGTATTAATCAACGTTGAAGGAGAGCATCGGAGACTGGCCACTGGTCGTGATACAGAGAGATATACTTGAGAGAGAGAAAAGCAGCTAGCTCTCTATTGCCCGAGGACGGCATAAACACTCATACAGCACCGCTATATTTCCCCAGGCGGAGCTGGGCACAATCGGCCGGAGAGCGCGCGGAAGGACTAATTAGGTAAATGGACGGTCGGAGATAAGGAAGTGCCGCCGCGGCGGCGATAGCCCCAAAGTCAGCTGCTGCTGCCGGCGGAGCCCCACGCGAGTCTCGGACTCCGTGGGCGGCTGCTGTTGCGTATTGCTCTGCGCCGTAAACGAAAATTCTCGATCTCCTGCAGCGTGTGCGTGGGTGGTTTTTTTCTAGCCGCGCGCGCGGATTGTTTCCCATTGTGCAACGCTTTACGGCGACGGCGCAGAGAGAGAGAAAATAAAAATATGCAAATCTGCGCGCCTAAGTAGAGTAGGTCAATAATTGGCGGAGCGACTCTCTCACGTGTCCCAGCGCGCAAAAAAAAAGCTTCATTCACGAGCCCCTCTCACTAGCGCAGCAACGACGAACTATAATGAATGACGACGCGCTTCTCTCTCTCTCTCTCTCTCACTCTCATCCGGAATTGAGTCACGAGAGTAGGAGTATACACAGAACTGGCTGTGTGCTTCTTTCTTTTCATTCTCGCGCTCGCTTTTTTCTCTCCTTCTCTTTCGCTTACTCTTGGCTCAACTTTTTCCAGCCTCAGAAACGGCATGTATAATCGACTCGAGTGAAACGGAGAATTTTCGTGGGTCGCGTCGTCGTGGGATTAGAGTGGAATGCGCGCGAAGGTATAGTGTGTCCGCCTCTCACTCCGCGGGAGAGTATATAGCTCTCGCTATCCGTATACGTGTGACCGTGTTGTATTATACTGTACACCTATACGCCCCGCATTCCTTCATTCATTTTCTCATTCTCGTTCATAAAGCTTACGTATCATCGAGGCTTCATTCAGAGAAATTCCACGGCTTTTCGACTCCTTATTTTTTATCCTATACGCGGACTATACCGTTATAGCTCGTTTCTGTTTTTTTTCCGTCGCTAATGTTGTAACGCTTTTACGACCTATTTTCTCGTCGAATCGACGCCGCGCAAATGTATCTCAACGACGAGATACATCGCATAACTAAACAGTCCAAAAGTGCACAGCTGACACGAAGCCCCATTCCAGCCTAGGCCATGCACACATGTGTCTCCCATTCCGGTAGTTTCTCGCGACCCAGATAGCCGCGGAAAAAGTAGGCTCCCACCGCGAGAGAGATAGAGAAAAAAGCGATGGAGAAAGAAGAAGCGCGGAAATCTTTCATTAAAGCCTTTCTCCTACCTGGTCTCCCCGTCCTCCTTCCACCACCTGTATGTATGTACGGCTCACGACTATGAATGGGATTCTTTGTGACCGAGTGCGCGTGTACTTATTGGCTTTCGAAAACTGGAGAGAAAAAAGCTTTTGGGCTGATGCGGCGAGCGCTCGGATTACCGAAATTGTAGCGGCGCTGTTGTTCGAGTACTCGTTATACTCGTGTTCATAACATTCCGCACCGCTTTATTCCCAAGTGGCTGAAACAAGATACTTATTCGAAAATTGCTTTTTCCGAAAATCCTCGGAATTCCAATAGAGCGAAAATAAAACAATGCACCGATACTCGCGTGCCCACAATATTAGTATCCCCCGATCAACATATATAGAAGAGGCGCACCGCCGCAATTTCCCTCGACTGTCTCCCTCTCTCGCGTTTTCATGAATGGAAGACGACGGCGGCGTACACACACACACACGCTCGCGCGTTCTCTTCTCGTCAAAGTCGAGAAAGCTGCAACACACATAGCCGATAAGGCATCGTCGTCGGCGGCGGCGTCGGCGTCAGGAAAGAATAAACATGATACCAGCGGGGAGGGAAGCGTGAAAAGAAGAAACACGGAGGAACTATCGATCGACACTTTGAATGAATCGAGCGAGGCGGACAGTTATAACGGCGACGGAAGCGCTTTATTTACAGTAGATTCCAGCCAGTTACATGTTATCTTCACGGCCGAGAGTTTATCGGAGAACTTTCTGTTGGCCAGTGTCTCTCTCTCTCTCTCTCTCTCTCTCTCTCTCTCTCTCTCTCTCGTATACACGCGTGTGTGTGTGTGAGAGAGAGAGGATATCAGTCGGTGACCCACTATACGCGCGTACACACACACGCACATCGTCTGAGGAACGCAAAAGCGCCGCTGCGCCATTCTCATCCCACGTGACCTCTCTCTAATATCCTCTTTTCTCAAAAATCACCAAAGCAAAGTAAAATCATCCCGCTCTCTCGGAGCACTGCACACAATACAGGCCATTTTTTCACGCAGACGCTCAGAATGTGCAGCGACTCGCGGAATTAGACTCCGAGCGCGCTCGCCTCACGAGCATGCACCAGCATATGCGTCACTGCTCTTATTCCGGGAATTGAAATTGAACTTGGTATTTTTGAAATTGTCATATTCCAATTCAGCTTTCTTCTTCGTTCAACACACGCATATATAGACGAGAGCTACGACTTATCGCTCCGCGAATATTTCAGTTTTATACTCGCTGCATGATGCGGGCGGTCGAGGAAAAGGAGCTTTCGGCTGACCTCAGTACGCGGCGATAAAAGTTTTTCCTGAAAAATCCCCTCCCGAGTAGTAGACGCTGTAAAAGGAGAGCATACGCCGAGAAGGAAGAAAACGGCCGTAAGGACTAAGTGCATTCCGCGTTACCGCGATAATTAACGTCCTTGTATATGAACTCGTCCTTATATACACTCCGAGGAGACACAAGATGCCATGAGACGCGCAATTATACAAATTAATGGGTTAATAACTCTTATACGCCGAGAAAAATTTCATACATATAGGAATCGCACAAAGCCAAAGTCCGCCCGGGCATAAATTCGATCTGGACCTGCCGTATATAGTAAAACCCGGCCGCGTCCTAGTAAACAAATTTGGCATTCGAACCGCCGCCACCGCCGCCGCCGACAAAAAAAGTCGTATACCGATCGCGGCTCTCAGCACACGTGAGCGAGGAGAGCGCAAAAAAACCGTTTCTTACCTGCAGACGCGCTTGCGCACAAAGGAATTTCTCTGAATGAACGAAGCGCGCGTTTTATATAACCTCAAGAAATTTTTCTACCTGAACGCGATAGGTCACCATCTTTTTATCCTTCTCTCTCTCTCGCGTGCGCTAGTCGATTGAAATACCTCAGGCGTTCGATAATATGCTAATTCCCCCTGTATCCGTCTGTCCGAGTTGAGAACCAAGGCCGAAAGCGCGAACGTACAAAAATCGAGAGATTTTCGAGGGAAGTCGGCAGACTCGTCGGAGCCTACATAGATTTGAGGCGTCAATAGTTTCGACAAAATGGCTGCCGCGTTCACGAGATGGCGTCGACCTCGCCGCGTAACGACCTAGTAGGGGGCGGTAGAGAGAAACTCGATATCGATTACAATCGAACTCGTTTGCAGCGATTCCGCGACTCTACGCCGCACACACTCCCATAGTTATACACGCAGAACAAGACCGGCGGGTATTCTACTACTACTATTACTACTACGACGTCCGCGAATGTCGCGGCCAATTACCCCGCGGGGCCTTAAACGACAGGACGTTCAATGACATCGTGCGGAGCGCAAAGAATCTCGCCTGCCTTGTGCTATCTCGGAGCTGGGAGGGAGAAAACTCGTTGCTCGCGGACAGAGAGCGCGAGAGTGGAATTTTGCGGGATCGCGACTCGCCCAGAGAGAAAGAGAGATATGGGGGAGGGGGAGTAAGTAGATCCTGATACCGGAGAGTAGAAGCTTTTTTCGATCGAGTGCACACTTTTTCTCGGGGAATTTCAAGGCTGCCGCGGCAGCTCTTCGCAGGGGGGAGGACACCACGACGTTTGGTCATAATCAAAACGCGTGAAAACATTGAAAGACGAGCCTGCGCGCGCGCGCTCATGACTCAGGGCGAAAACATTTTCACGGAAAAGCTAAGCGGATTATATCGAGAGTGGATTTTTATCCAGCGCGGCCGCTAAACTACTTTGAGACATCGCTTTATCGCTTGTCCCGCGCGCTGTCTTTTTAGCATCGCCGAGCGCTCGCTCGCACGCCTTATCCTATCTCAAGCGGCGACGCGATTCTCGGAAATCCATTCACCTGCCACGCCTGCCCCGCGAGAGAGGATACCTGCGTGCGTGTATACCTAGAGATGCGCGTCCACCTGTGCGCGACACGCACTCGGTGTTTCTCGGCGCTGAAAATTTATGGATCGCTATTCTCTTTACTCGCAAGCGATCGGAAAACGCATCGGAGCTGCGGACGAGAGAGCCGATAAATATATATCCCATAGCGGCCGAGCATTGACTTCTCAATTACTCGATGAATTTTCTGACAAATCGCTCGAAAGTATCAACATTCCGATCGCGGCGGCCAAGTTCGAGGCTAAAGTTCGAAAAGCAGCAAAAGAAATAACGAGTCGCAGAATCGCACTCGCGGCGAGAGATGATTGATTCGCCGGCGTTTTTCATCGCGCCGGAATGCGGTCGGTTACATCGATCTTGCGTGAATATTGGAATTGGTAATAATTGTCTCGACTCTCACGAGAGAGAGAGAGAGAGAGAGAGAGAGAGAGAGAGAGAGAGAGAGAGAGAGAGAGAGAGAGAGAGAGAGAGGGAAGACCAGCGACCAAAACTCCGAATAAAAGAGTGTATATAACAGAGCTATATGAAACTGAAAAAAACAAATGTTGGGGCACACTCCTTCTTATTGTACATATTTAGAACCATGCAAAACCACGTTCCAACATCGAAAAATAGCCATTGTTCAACGGCATGTACCTAATGCATAAGGGCACAAAGAGAAAATGCATTATGGTAGGGAGAAAGTACGGGAAAAGAGCTTCAATTTAAAAAAAATGCGTTAAAAATGCTTAATTTGGTCAAAAGTTACGCACAATTGAATATGCGGAAAAATCATGACAAATTTCTTGACTGAAAAATCCTGCAATTTTCAACGTGGTTTTGCATGGTTTTAAACATGTATAATAAGAAAAAAAAGTTGCGGGAGTGTGCCCCAAAAATTGTTTTTTTCGGTTTCTCCAACCAGAAAATGGCATTTTTCCCGTAGAATTCCCCATATATACCGCTCGCTCCCACGGGTGAAAATAAACCTGCCGAAGTACCTCTATAACTCAATCGCGCCGCGGAACCACTATCGATTAAGCCGAGAGAGCGACGCAACTTCGAAAACTTCGCAGCCGCAAGAAGTCGGCTTTTGGCAAAGTAGGCTCCTGACCCGAATTCACCGCACCGTACGTTGTTGGATTCCCCGAATTACGCGGGATGCGTTTATATATAGATCGATAATACCAGCGCGGATAATAAACCGAGACGTCTCTCTCGCAGCTCATCGTCACGCGTGTACTTACAAGTGAGGCGCGTGATGAGAAAAAGAAGAAAACGCAGCCTCGTCATCGGCATCTCACGCTCGTTAGCTCGGCCGCGTGTATATCATGACGCGAGATATTACAACGGCGCTCCTTCTGTGAACCTTTCCGCTCACGCTCCTTTATCTTGACCTTCCGATTGCAGTAGCTCTTTTTACATTCCTGTCCCGAGGCACACACAGGTCTGATCCCTCGCACTTTTTGTCGGAGTGGCTTTTGTTGCGCCTCGCGTCTACTTCTTTTTCGCCGTTTTTCTAATATTCAGGCGCTCTTCTGTCGACAGTCGACTGCGGAGCATGCATGAAGTCGAAAAAAAATTCAATCCTCGTTTGGCAAACTCGAATCTCACCCCGTGCGCCTTTCGGACTCGCGGCTTCTTGCGCATCAGAGCTGTCTCCGATAAGCCGTGCGCGCGGCAACGTGGCCTAATTACAGAAGTGCGCAGGGGTCTGGCCTTCGCGATAAACGCATCTCTGCCCCGAGCGAGCGTCACGAACGGGCGTTTGTCGCGTGCGATCTGCGCGGGAGCAGGAACTGCTCGCATGTGGATAAAAAGCCTCGATATCAATTAGCTTGAAGGTATATACAGGAGGTCGAGCGAAATCGAAGAGATCGCTGAAGTTTTCGGTGAGAGACCGATCCGGCGGTGAAATTAAAAAGTGCATCGAGATACAATCAGGGTTCCGAAAAATGAATCGGTTTTCTCCGCAATATATAAACATCGAGCCCGCGGTGAAATCCCGTGTAATAGGACTACCACGGCAGCTTCTCTGCGTGCGCGCTCCGGCAGCGGCCCTTTTCTTAATCGATACGGTTTTCTCCGAAGGAAGGCGATTGCGCACCCGCGCGCCCCTCGCTCTATACTGTGTATACCTATACACAACTGCAGACGCGAGCGGCCATTTTGCCGAGAGACTTCGTGAGGATGCTATATAAATAGGTGTACGCGCTTGCCATCAGGGTATTTTTATGATGCGCGAAAATTCATGGAAGGGTATAAGAAAACGTTATTAAAGACGGATCGTGTCATTTTTTCCACACTTGCGTCATCGCGCGGCGTAATTATCATTCGATATATCATTTCTCCGGGCTGATAAACAAATTAGCGAGATCGCGAAAGTGATGACGCATGCGTTCTTCGGGCTACACATACACACCTATATGCGCGTATAAGTCGACTGGCCGCGGAGTTATTAATGCGCGTCGACTCTCGAGAAGAGGCCTTGACTCGGCTCCTCCCTTGACGAAGGTTCACCTATGGAAACGCGAATTCGAGGAGCCCGTGCATGCAGCCTGCGTATGCGTCTTTGCGCTCAAAAATTAATCATCTCGAGAATCTCGAAAATGCAACGAGACGAAATTATTTCGATTTTTGTAAAAAAAAGAGACAAAAGTCGATCTCACGAGAATCCATCACTCGAAATTCCAGATCGACGTCTCCCACGTGCTCTTCAAAGTGAGAAGCAGTCCGACGAATTCGTATCTGTATAATGCAGTCTATACCGTATGTGTACACGGGGCGCGGCGCCTTTTTTCTGGGAAGATTCGAGAGAGAGAGAGAGAGAGAGAGAGAGAGAGAGAGAGAGCGCCGGTGGCGGTCTTCGATTCTCACGTTTTCTCCATTTATCTCGGCCCTTCCATCTCCTGGTCGGGGGGCGAGCGTTTCCCCCCGGCCGCGCGGCTCGATTAAGGCCGCGTCAAGAGCAGCTCGCGAGTGTGGACATAGAAGTACGCGCGCTCGGCTTATCTGTCGCGGTCGAGGATGAAAAGACTTGGTCTGCGTTTTTTTTTATTTTTCTATGAAAAGAAATCGTACTCACGAGGACTGTGTTGTAAAATTGTCGTCTCGTGACTTACCTGCAACAGAGAAAAAGAGAGAGATCGTTAGTACACGTGAATATAAATGTATCGGGGATCGGGCTCGTTATGCGCAGCAAACAATGGGTAAAAAACGCCGCACAAAGGTGTTTACAGCGTACGCCCATCGGGATCCAATTCCGAAAATTGGACGTATCGATTTCGGAAAACTCTCGAGCCGAAGAGAAGAGAGAGAGAGAGAGAGAGAGAGAGAGAGAGAGAGAGAGAGAGAAAGAGAGAGAGAGAGAGGAATGAACCGAGTCGGAGAAGCCCGAGCGGTCAATTACCATGTGAAAGCGAATTTCCTGTCCCGTTTAAACGCTGCATTAAGCAGGTGAATGAAGCTTCATTCATGGCCGCGGCGGCGCGACGTGGAGAAAAAAGAAGAGGCCGAAAGGGGCCCCGGGTTTACAGTGTGGAAAAGCGGCCGTAAATTTTTCCTGTTTATCCCTACTCCCAGAAGCGGCGTCTCTCGTAACTTTTCCCAGTGAATCAACGCCCCGATACAATCGGGCTTTTTCATCGGCTCTCGTATATATCCTATATACAGCTCCGACAGAGTGAGAGAGAGAGAGAGAGAGAGAGAGAGAGAGAGAGAGAGAGAGAGAGAGAGAGAGAGAGAGGAGGCTCGTCTCGGCGCCGAAAATCTTAAGAATGAACGGCTCGACTCTTCGTATGCATGAATGGAAGCGTCGGCGCGTTTGCCTGTGAATTACGTTTCCTTGACCTTTGAAGTCACGCTGCTGTATGCGCGCGCGCGAGCCAGTGATTCTCAACAATCATTGTAAATTACCATTGCGTTATACCTTTATCTTTGGGTCATATCACGAGCCTCGCTAGTCAATGAAGCCGCCGGCGACGATCTCGCGGTTGGTGAATCGGAAAAAAGGCCGAACAAAACAACGGCGCGTAATTATGTATACATAAGTCGCGCGGATAGACGAAAAGTCGAGCCTCCGTACTGAATAAGTATGAGGGAATCGACAATGACTCCTTCCGAGAATACGCGCGTCGCGGAGAGCTTTTAACATAAATTTAGTCTCTCGCTTCGGTCTTCCTGTTTACCTCCTCCGCGCGCGGAAAAGCCATTCACACTTTTCCCAGGAGTGCAGGCTGGTGATGCGTTGGGCATTTTTTCCTCGAACTTCGGCGCTATGGGTGCCAGCCCGGGGTTCCGAGAATCGATATATATATATATATATATATATATATATATATATATACACGGTAGATTTTCCCGGCTCTTCAGAATGAAGAAGGATTCTTCGAACGAGAGTGCCTTGCTGCCTCTTTCTCTCGCTTATGAAAATGCATCTTTTTCCTCGAGTGATATTCGCCGCGGCGCCGGGGCTGCGTCCCTTTGTTGCGCGAGTAATTGACCTACTTCTCGGAAATGGCTCGTTTGTTAACGGTTTACGTAACCGGCTCTCCCTTTCTTTTATTCTCTCTTTCTCTCTCCGCCGCGTCATGCAGATTATCCGCTTTTAACGCTGATGGCAGTCCGTCTGCTCGTGTCGTGCGCGGTTATTCAAACGCGGGATTTCCTCGGCCCTGACGAGGTGTTCTTAAAAATTTTCGCCGAACTTTCTTCCGAGTGCGCCATTGTTCTCGTCGACTCCCGAGTTATTTATGGTTTATTAAAGCTTTTATGCCGATGTTGACACTTTCTATACTAGTCGGTGCTATTTTGAATAATATTTGGGGACATTCCACAGAGCCTCGTTTCGATCCCACGCTCTCTTGGATACACTAAACTACGTATCGATCGATTCGAGGAACAGCGCGGCGCCTACGCGCGATATTACGCACGCACCTTTATACACCTCATTCCCGCGGCATCAGCTCTCTTCTCTCTCTCGACGCACTTGAGAAAAAGCTCCCCCGAAAGAAGAATGAGCGAGAGGGCTGCTCTCTGAATGTTAATGCGCGAGGCTTGGAAAATTGGCCCGCGCGACGTTCCCATCAGAGAATTGAAATCCAAAGTTTCGCGCGGGACGATCGCTCTCCTCGGATCTTTTTTCGGCGCCGTGAGAGAATCCCGGATAGCTAATGTCGCTCCGGTTAAGAGGATAAAATCTATAGGTGCTCTCTATACACTAGCTCCGATGCGAGAGCGAGAGACGGACCTTTTCCTCGAGGTGACGCTGCGAGGGAAAAGCGTCCGTCTTCATTCCCACGCGGGACTCTGTGTCTCTATACCTATATGTATGTAGCGTATCCCCGATGCGGGGGTGGATGCGGATTGCGCGTTGGAAATTTATAACGGTTTAATTTGGCAACGATGCATATACGCGCTCGCTTTATCGTTATGCTAATTTTCTCTCCGTACTGCGTTGGTTTACAGTTAAGTAGATATTCTAAAAATAATAATGCTGCGGCGCGCTCGGGGCAGTTTGAAAATTTATCCGCATTGTTACTCGTACGCAGAGCGAAAAATTAAAAGGCTTTTACGCAACAACGTTATATTATTTATCTCGCACACGCACACACGAGCGAGTCGAGATAATGCAAGAGAGAGATAATCCCGCGGAGTATGTCCGCGTGAGAAATAGAAAGATTATAAGTAATATATGTTTAGGTTCTGTATCTACCCACGTTCCTTTCATTTATGTGTTTAGGAATTTGTATGGGATTCCGAGGATTCCTTCGATACGCCTCTATCCCCAAGAGTCGGAGGAGAAAAAAGCATTTTAGTTTGTGAAGTATACAGTTATACGCGTATACTTCACGCACAAATGACAATCAATTACCCTGCGCAACGCTGATGAAGCACAACTCGGCGTGAAAAAGTCAGTCCCCACTAGGTATAGTCAATTAAACGTCCCAACCCCTCGAGATCCTTCTCGTCGCATTCAAAACCGCGTGCGGCGCTTTTCACTCGACGACGCACAATAACAGCCTCGACGATTTCCCAGCGCGTCTAACGAGCGTATAAACACCGGGAGAAAAAGGCATAGAACTCGCTCTGATTCCAGGGCGTGTGCAGGCGCGTTTAACACCCCTTAAGAAACACTTAACAGTTACAACAAGAGCAGCGGCGGCGCCCCGGCAGTCCCTTTATCCTTGTATAGCTGTTTTTATTCGAGAGAAGACTTTCGGCAAGGTATACACTCACGTGTAACGCACACACATAAGAGAGCAGCGGATGACGAGAGAGGAGAGCCTTCTCGCGGGACAGAGAGAGAAAAGACGCGTGTCGGTGAGGCTAAATACCTAACTCCTCGCGCTAAGTGGCTCATTCCGAGAAAGGAGGTGGCTTCTTTCGAAATTCGGCGCCGCTCGTTTTCTCTCTCTCTCTCTCTCTCTCTCTCTCTCTCTCGCTCCTGCAGCAACCGCGAACGAGAGAGAGAGAGAGAGAGAGAGAGAGAGCAGCAAAAATGTACGAAAAACGATGCAAGGTCGTATTTCACGGGCCGAGAGAGTTTGGCTTCTGTCGCGGCCGCGCGTTGCAGGTTCCCGGTATCGGAACAATGGGTCAGGCGCCCGACGCCGATTTGTGTGTGCTGCCCCTCATAGATAGGCAGGTATAGAGAGAGTATACCCCTGACGCTTTTTTTCGAATCGTTTCCGGCGCTGATCCTTCCTCGATGCAGTGCAAGGTACATCACGTGCTCCGAAGGGTGTCGAGCTTTTTCTCTCGAGGGGGCTGATCCGTTAATCGCTGGCTTTTATTGGCCGACCGACGCGTCGAAGGTTTATTAGCGCCGGGCCGTTTTACGAGACGAATTGAGCTTCGCGGTGATTATCCGGTCGATGGTGCGATGTTCGGAGCGAAATTCAATCGACGAGGCCCTCGTGCCCAGAGTGCACCTTATGTACCGAGAGAGAGAGAGAGAGAGAGAGAGAGAGAGAGAGAGAGAGAGAGAGAGAGAGAGAGAGAGATCCCGCCGCGATGGCGCTCGACTGCATCGCACGCACACATCAGTTATCGGACACGAATTCGTCGAAGACCAATAGTCCCGTACACGCATTGGACCGCCGGGACGAGCTGATCCTCTATCGCGGGATGTTTCTCCTTGTCCGGAGCTTTTGTCAATTAGGGACTTCCGTTGACATCTTTTCGGAGCCTTGAGCGGCATCAGCCCCGTACCGAGAATCGACTCCGTTTGGAGAAAGGCGGTGCATCGATTTTTCACGCTGTGTGTCCTTCTCGGAAAAGCCAAGTGGCTCGGCCGTTTCCTGCCTTACAGAATCATCCGCAGCTGCGATGAAACGCGGCCAATCTTGCGGCTTTTCACCACGCGAGCAGCCGAATAAAATAATTCCCGCTGCCTATCGCATCCTCGCTCGAGGCTCTGATGCTCTCTCTCGCGAGGCCAAGTCATTCACGGAAAGCCGGCGAAATTCAGTCACGCGAGGCGGCGGCGTCTTCAAGGGGGTGAACACCGTGGCGCCAAGTTGGCCCTCTCGGGGATGCAAGAGAGCAGTCGAGAGGCTCGAGGCGATGCGCGCGAGGTGTATAATCTGCGGCGGCCTTAAATTTTGCCGGTAATGACGCGCGCGCCAGAACGAGAAGTTTCGTTATTTTGGCTGCTCGTTTTTTCGCGCGCGCTAGCGGCTCTTTCTTTATTATTAATGACATTGATTATATGCATATGCTTTTCGAGGGATCGAGATGTGTGTGTGTGTGTGTGTGTGCTTCGAAAAAAAGTGGCACTGTAACATGTATGGGCAGAGGCGGCAGCGACAACCTGTTTATTAACTCGACATGATAAATCTCTAACTCTCGTATACATGTATATTCATTTTCGGGCCGTGTGATTATAAGCTATCTGGCCGCTCGCGTTGGCATTGCGAGAATAAAAAAGGAGGCTCGCTCGCGAAAGTTCGATTTTAACATACATTGCATTATTTTTGCGTATCGGTAAGTTTTGTCGCGAAAACTCGCGAACGGGAGAAACTCGTTCGCGGCGAATAAAGAGAGCTGCGACGGGCGTCGCAGTCAATAAACTCGATTAATTTATGCGAGAAGAAAAAAAGGAGACGAGCGGCGAGGAAAGAGAGCGCGCGAGTATGCAAAAAAATCCTAGTGGACCAATCTTCCTCCTCCTTATAATACCTCTCGAATGCCGCTCCACACGGACCGAGAAGCAGCAGCAGCAGAAGAAGAAGAAGCAGTCGACGACGAGTGAACGAACGAATGAGCAAGAGAGAGAGAGAGAGAGAGAGAGAGAGAGAGAGAGAGAGAGAGAGAGAGAGAGAGAGAGAGAAGCTCAGGGTGGTTCTCACCCTCTCGTCCCAGCTCTCGGCTGTGTCGGTGGCCCGATTCTCGGAAGGACCTCATTTGTTGCTCGCTGCCATATATCTTTGGGTCCAGCTCTCTCTCTCTCTCTCTCTCTCTCTCTCTCTCTCTCTCTCTCTCTCTCTCTCCCCTTTCCTCTCCCGCGTCCTTCCAGACCGTGTGTACGCGCGAGTGTGTGCATCGGCATGTTGTTATTGCCCCGGCGCGGCTGCATACTTGGAGAGAGCGTGCGTGTGGCCGTGTGTGCGAGCGCGCGTACACACACGAGCGAGAGGAGCGAGTATGAATGAGAAGAGAAGCGAGAGAGAGAGGAAAGGAACGCGCGGGTTCTTTTCGTTCTCGTATACTATATACACGACGCGGCGGCGAGACGCAGGCGCTTTCGGCGCTTGTAGTTAGAGGGTGTGCATGCGCGGCGGTATAAGGCACGAGAGAGACTCGGAGATGGTATACGGCAGGGGGGACAGCTGGAGTGAGATAATTGCGGACGAGAGCGTCAGTGATACGCGCCAGGAGGACTCACGAGTGCGCTATTCTAGTTGCGGTAATGACCTGCTTATACGAGGTTAGCTCCGAGCTGCGCGGCGTATGGCTTTTTGCTGCTCGAGCAGTTTGTCGCTCTCCGTCATGTGCTCTCGGCTGAGGGCCGCTTTTCGTTATCATGCTTAGAATGTCTCCCGATACGTTCGACTATACTGAACATTGTTTTGCGACGCTACTCTAGAGAGAGATGCTTAATTTATTCAATCACATAGTAGAGGGACAATAAGAATAGAAAAATGAAAATTAGCGCCAAAAAACAACGCGAGCGCGGATAGATAGAGCGACGAATAAGGAGCGAACGATTCTCCGTTGGTGTGCTGTTGCCCCTGGCTGGTACTGCTTACAGTTCCACTCTCTCTCTCTGCGGTATTCCTACACACACATACGCGCTCGCTCTCGTGCATGCGTCGCGCCTTCACGGATATTTTATGTGCGTGAAACGCGTGGGACACCATATATCGCGCTCTCGCCGGGAGAGCGAGAGAGAGAGAGAGAGAGAGAGAGAGAGAGAGAGAGAGAGAGAGAGAGCAAGAGGAAAAAAAGGAGTCAAGCTGGTCGCTTCGCGCGAGCGGACTCTTTGAATTTCTGAAATTCGAGGCGTGAGAATATCTTTCTCGCTGCTGCTGTCGTTGCTCTCCCGCCGATAATGCCGCGGAGATAAAAAAAAAAGAAACGAGGCGTTTGGCTGATATATGCTCGTGTGCTGAGTTATACGAGAGTGGAATATGATTTCTTCTCATCGGCTGTGTTTTAGAGAAGCGATCGATCGATCGATTGACGTCAGCTATATTGGCCCGCGGTGGTGCGATTCTCTCGTTGCTGCAGCGTTTAGCGTGATTAATATACGAATGGCCGTTCGGCGGGCTTTCGCTCGGCCGTTCGCGCCGAATCCCGAAAGACGGACGATAAATTAGAAAGTATCCGTTCGATGTGCGCGAATGAGGGGCAACGGCGGTCCGTTTCTGGAATCGCGTCGCGACCTTCCTCAATTCGCAAAAGTGTGAGTGCGCTCGTCTGTGTGCATTGCTGGATTTACTTTTTCTCGGCGGATTTGCCGATTTACTGGCTGATAGTCGTCGGGGAGAGTAAAAATGTAGGAGCCTATTTGCCCCGCTCGAAAATACCGAACGGTTCGCGGGTACTTAGACGGCACACACTGTGAAGGATAAAAACGTCGACCGAACGAGCTGCTGCACCGACGCAACGGCGCAAGAAAGACGTGCGTAAACACATCCAGAGAGGCTGGCTAAAGTAGCGAGTGTTCGCGAAACTACTCTCGAGGAGCAGCGGCGGCGAACGAACCAGTGAGGCCCATCGCACGCCAGATTGAGAAAGGCCCAGAACGCAGGAGGGCGACGCGTAGCCGCTTCTCCGACGCGCATACACACACACGCCGAGCAAAAAGAGTGGAACAACGGCGGAGTCGAGAAGGAGGTGCAGACTCCCAGAAGCAGAGAAAGAGAGAGAGAGAGAGAGAGAGAGAGAGAGAGAGAGAGAGAGAGAGAGAGAGAGGGAGAGGAGAGGGACGCAAGGCCGGGAGTTGGGAGCGCGCGATTCAAAGAACTGGGAGCAGCGAGGTAAACAAAATATTTCTTCTCGTCGGTGAGCGGCCCCACACTGGCTCGGAGTCCCGTACGTGTGCACGCATACGAGAGGAGCCTCCTCTCCTCGTCTCGCCCCGAGCGCGCGCTTCCCTCCCTCTCTCGCATAATCTCGCGCTGGGCCTTATGCGAACAGGGAGAGCAAGGAGAAGAGGATGAGAAAGAGCGTAGCACAAAGTGAGAAAAGGGAAGAGGAAAGAGAGAGGGAGAGAGGGAGCAGCGTTCGGTGGCGCCGCGCGAAGGGAGCGAGCGAGACGGAGAGAGAAAGGTAAAGGGCCCCGAAGATGGGCCCGTTCCGCGCAGAGAGAGAGGGGGTAGAACTGGGAGAGGAGAATGTTGCGCCTAGCGGGCGCGAGCGATACATCCGAGAGAGAGGGGGGGGGGGCTTGGGAGTCATGGAATGCGGCCGTAAGGCCCCGCTCGGATCCACGCCGTGTAACGCGTCTTCGCGGCGACCGTACGTGTGTACGCAGGGGAGAGACGAGAGGAAAATCTGGGAAGGAGAGACGGAGAGATACGCGTCTTCGATGAAAGAGGAGGAAACGGGAAGGAATTTATGGGAAGAGAAATTCGGTGTATAGGACCGTGTGAAGAAATTAAGGAGAGTCCCGGGGTGTGCAGTGCACGTACACCCGCACACAGAGCGCATGAATTTTTCGAAACGAATGTAGAAAATGCCAGGAACGAGGAAGCTCGACTCGTCCGACGAAAAAAAAAACGGAGCAGCCGAAGGAGACGCGCGCGGAACGATGGAAATTTGAGAAATGCGCGCGCGCGCACGCAGAAGAAAGTGAGAGGAAAATAAGAACGAAAAAAGAAGCTGACCAAGAGAGAGAGAGAGAGAGAGAGAGAGAGATGAAAAGCTCTTCTCCGCGAAGGAATTCCGCGTGAGAAGTCGCGGGAGAAAAAGGAGAAGAAACGCAGAGTCGAGAGCGCAGAGCAGAGCCAATGACAAAGCAAGGTGTGTCTGTTGGCAGGGCCTTGCCGCGCTTGCTCGCGAAAAAGACCAAAAGGACTATCTCTCTTCGCTTCGATCCCCCCGGATAGTCGTCGCTTCTGATGCTGCTGCTGCTTGCAGCGGAGATCGCAAACAGAAGGGAGCGAGAAGAGTGCGTTCGTGTATGTACGAGGGCCGACGAGGGGGTAGGAGGAGGGAGGAGAGTAAATTAACCGGCTCAACGATGACTAAGACTCTTCCTCCGCGAGGGCTGCTGCTGCTGCTGGCGTTTTCTTCGCTTTGGGATTCCGCGGATACCGAGTAGAGTTTTACGGGGCAGAGGGGTACGCTGCTGCAGGTGTTTGCTTCTCTTGCCGGATTATGAATTTCTGGATCGCGTCGAACCGGTTCGAGCCGCTTGAAAAGAGCGTTTCCGGTTGGAAAACTTTACCGCGATGACCGTCAGGAGCCGATAGGAGCCGGCGCACGAAAGCTACAAGCGGGAGCAGCGATTGGTCGCGGCCAGCGGTCGATTATCATATCCTCACACGCGTGAGAAGGCCGGCTCTCGCTCTCTCGGGGGCCTCTATCATCGTCCAATGAGCTCGGCGGCGAGAAAATCAAGTGCGCGCGGCCGCGGAGAGTAGCGTCTCTTCAGCTATGCAGCAAGAGAATCAGGAACCAAAGCGCGTCGTCCTCCTCTCTCTCCTCTCACTCGACTTCTTCCCTCCTACCTCTTCCTTCAAATTCCTCAGCAGGTTCCACGCTCACCCGCGGAACGCGAGAGTGCGAGGAACTCGCCGGCTCTTTTTCTCTCTCTCTCTCTCTCTCTCTCTCTCTCTCTCTCTCTCCGCTCTCCTTTGAGGCTGACTATTTACCGTGTGTCTTGTTCGGAAAGAGTGTAAGTACGAGAGAGAGAGAGAGAGAGAGAGAGAGAGAGAGAGAGAGAGATACTCACAAGAATTTGGTCTCGCGGTGGGTGACGTCCCTTCTCTTTCCCTCTTTCTCTCTCTATACCTGGAACGGCGGATACGACTCGAGCACGTGAGAGAATGTCGTCAACGCGCACCAGTCCTACCGCTAGTGATTTTCGAGAGACTCCGCCGAGACGCAGAGTCGACCGCCGCGGGGGTTTGGACGCGGTAAATATGAGCGAAAACGAGAATAAGGGAGATGTGATAAGGGACTATCTCTCTCGCTCCCGCCTCGGATCTCGCTGTGGGATGCTGATGATAATGAGTGGGAGTTTTGCGAGCTGGTGGCTTATCTGATTGGCTGACTGATGAGCCGAGTGTGTCCCCGAGGTTTACGAGTTAATTAGCATGAGTAGGATCGTCCGCGAGATTGCGAGCCGGAATTCATGTAAACGAGATTGTCCCACTTCTTCGGAGTAATCTCAATTCC
Organism: Nasonia vitripennis; assembly: GCF_009193385.2. Classification (NCBI taxonomy): domain Eukaryota; kingdom Metazoa; phylum Arthropoda; class Insecta; order Hymenoptera; family Pteromalidae; genus Nasonia; species Nasonia vitripennis. Next base: position 9,609,431 of record NC_045757.1, read on the forward strand.
GACTCGAAAGTACGTTTCGTATACCATTTCGCGGTAACCTCTCGCTCTCCTTTTCTCTTTCAGAGCAACATTCTGCGCGCGGATAAGAATCCGAAATATCGCCGCAACTATACCGCGTCGGAGCCAAGCTAGGCAGCATCCAAAGCAGGCTGCGAATTCGAGGCAGAAACGCGTGCGACGCGCGCGCCGATGGCGGCGCCCCGGGTCCTGCGGCATCTCAGCAACGTGCCGATGCTCTCTCTCTCTCTCTCTCTATGGTGCAGTTGACGACTCGACGAATCGCACTATATGCATGTATCTGCTCGGGCGACCGATAAGCAACGGATCGTAATCGGATACGGAGACGAGGTGCGCTCGGCAGGACATTGGACATTGGAAATTCAGGAAATTGGCTCGAGAGGGAGGATCTCGTCACGGTATACACACAGTCGATCGTAATGGTCATAAACTCGGATTAGCCCCTCGTTTCGTATCTACGATGAACGAAAGATTCCAAATATTTTTCGATATCCGAACGACGCAGACACAAGGATAATGTTCGAAAACGCATGCTCGTTCGTACGAGAAAGAGAGCCATCCTTCAGAGCCTCAAGCATCAGCTAATCTCTCGTCCGCCTAAACGAGTTAGAAAGAGAGCCAGACTATATAATAGGAAGGAAGGAAAAGAAGTGGGGGGTCTCGCGTGTGTTGTTGTCATACGCCGCGGCGCGCCAAAGAAAGTGGTGAGAGAGGAGAGAGTCCTCTCTTCCCACCATCTCGTCCGGCTAGTCCGCGTCTCTATCTCGCGCATATACTTACGGGAGGAGAAGCTGCGCCGGAGAAAGAGAGAGGAGATCGAGCAACTCGGCTGCTCCGTGGCAGCATCTCTCGGGCGGCAGCAGCAGCTCTACTCTCGCCTCGATAAGCCACTGACACGAGCTCTGAGCGCCTATACATCGGTGGGGCTCCCGCTTACACGTACATATAATATACGAGTGCGGAGGCGCGAAAGCGTGTATGCACGTTTACAGCACGCGAGAGTATAGCTCCACACACGCCATAGATACAGGCTCTATAGGAGCGGGGAATCGGACGTCGCCTCGTGGGAACCGTGGAAAACGTTTCCATACCGCTTCGCCTCCCGAGCTTCCTATATAGACTCTTCCTCTGTACATTAGCGCCGTATACGTGCTTGCGAGGCCACACGCCGCGCTTCTCGCGAAGGCGCACGCAGGAGTCTCGTCTCTCGCGAAAGTTCGGGGCTTTAATTAATAAAGAGCTGACGCCCGGACTTTTTCTCGTCGTTCCGAAGCGTGACGGTCGTTCGGGAGAGAAAGAGGAGTGTATTTAATTGCTGGACGCTTGACGAGATGAGAGTTATACGAGCGGTTTTTATTCTCCACCGCGGAGCGGTATAATCGATTATAATTAACGCGCGCGCGCAATTGGAAGAGGGCTAACGGGAGCGATTCGAGCTATTCGGGAATCCCGCGGTTTATTTATAACGACTGCGTTTAATCGTGACTGCCGGCAACCTTGGGCCGATAGTCTCCGTACATAATATCATAGCGTACGCATAGCGATTAAAAGCATCGGAGTTTAAAACTCGCGTTTAAAGGGTCGATGAAGAGTCTTGAAGAGTTGAAGAGTTGCGCACTGCGCTTATAACAGGCATCGCAGACGAGAAGATCCGCGGCGCGCATTCCAGAGGCGGAGGGACAGAACCACGTGACCCGCCCGTCCTCGTACTACCAACGTACGCACAAAGTTCTATCTCTTCGAGCGCAGAGCCACCTCTCGAGAGCGCATTATCGCGGGCATGTGTTGTGCGAGCGTATACATGTGTTTTTTTCCTGCCCGCATCGTCTATATCTGTATGAGCTTGTATCGTGTATATACAAACCGTGTCTGCGTGTGTCTGTCCATGTGCGAGCTCGAACGCTCACATTTCATCGCGGACCACACACGGATGCTCGTGAGAGAGAGAGAGAGAGAGAGAGAGAGAGAGAGAGAGAGAGAGAGAGAGAAAGAGAGAGAGAGATTATGTGTGTGTGCGCGCCTCCTTATCCCTATATTCGTAACGACGCAGTTTGGAGCGCATATACGTACGTATATCGGGTCTTCGTGTGTGTATAGTACAGTCTACGCAAGTGTACGTCTATACTAGATCTGCGACGTAATAGCACTGCTGCTTGTCTACGAAGGTTGTTTTGGCGGATTTTCGAGGTCTATGTGTGATATTGATATTGATTATTAATTTGAATATTCGTTCAATTATATGCGCGCTCAAGCGATATTTAATCCATTATATCGCGAACGATCGTATGTCATTTAATTATTTTGAAACGCGAACAAATTTATCCGAACAGTATAACGTAAAAAGTTTGTCGCATTGAAAGTCGGACATAATCATGCCAAGCAATGAGAAAACAGCATAATATAGAAGAACCGCGCCAAAAAGCATTTCTTCCAAAAATGTGAAAGCCCTCGCGCGGAAATCCGCAAAAGCCGCGAGCGCAGCTCTCAATCCGGGGAATCCCAAGCGAAGGAGTCTTTCTCTCACTCTCGGCATTCTCGACCGATAAGAGCGGAAGTGACGCAGCACATAAGTGCGGCGCGAGCGGAAAGTTTTCCGGCGAGGGAAGGGAGCGACGCGGAGAGAGAGAGAGAGAGAAACGGTCCGAAAACACACGGGGCACTGGCACTCGAGCTGCAGTGTATAGTAGCAGTAATTGTTCTCTCTCTCTCTCTCTCTCTCTCTCTCTCTCTCTTGCTCCCGGCGGGGGAAGGGAGAAAGAATGTAGAAAACGAGACCGGGACGTAGCAAGAGAGGGAGAGAGAGAGAAAGAGAAAACAAGCGGGAGGAGAAGGGACGCCGCAAGAGAGTTCGAAGAGAGAGAGAGAGAGAGAGAGAGAGAGAGAGAGAGAGAGCGAGAGGCGAGCGCGCGGTCCAGATGAAAGAGGCCCAAGGGAGGTCGCTGGCCTTCCAGGAACCCTTATAAACTTGGACCTGCTCTCCCTCTCCTTCTTTTGCTTCTTCGTCTCTCTCCCTCTCTTTCTCTGTCTCACACTGCCCCCTTTCTTTCGCCTCGCTCACTCTCTTTCCCACTTCTTCTTCTTCTCTTGCCGCTGCCGCTGCGCTTTCTTTCTTACCAACGCAACGCATCCAGTCGCGAATAATCGCCTAACTCTCGGATCTTCTCTCTTTCTCTCTCTCTCTCTCTCTCTCTCTCTCTCTCTCTCTCTCTCTCCATCCTATTCACAGCCAAAAGCTTTCCGATTAGCGAATTCGCGATAAAAACTCACGCGTACAAGTATAACACACCCCGATTAATACGAGGCTCGCGCGGGCGCTTATAGCTGTTCCGTTTGTGTGTCTCTCTCTCTCTCTCACTCTCTCTCTCTCTCTCTCTCTTTCGGCCGCGGCGCTCTTTCCTTAAACATCGCGTGGGAAGATAGCATCGGCGACGTTCACTCGGAAAGGCGCTTGCTGCTTATACGTCGTTCGCTCGCTCTCGTGTGTCTGTCCGTTTCCGTGTGTACGTGTCCGTGTATGTGGGCTATATGCGTGCAGCAACGCGTACACGTACGCGATAGGGAAAGAAGCGGCCAAGAAGGAGAGGAGAAATCGATCGCACTGATAATGGAAAACCGTCCTTGATATGATTGGATGTGCATGTTCGTCATTAGAGTTAATGGACGAAGACTAGATGGGACTGCTGCGGGGGTGGCATACGGTCTTCGGCATGTCCGGGACTTGGATTTTCTCTCAATGAATTGGTCCCTCTCTCTCTCGAACATGTTTACGTCAACCGCGTCTCAGTGACCTCCTGAAAGCATTTTGGAGCAACGCAAACGACCCTATCAGATGCCCCCATAAAATACTTTTCCAAAACACTCCCAGCATAAACGCTCCGCGCAGAGAAGGGGAGAACGCGACGAGGTGTGCAGTGAAAGAGAGAGAGAGAGAGAGAGAGAGAGAGAGAGAGAGAGAGAGAGAGAGAGCAGCCATCAGCAAGCCGCAAGTAAAGTAATCACACGTCGAAAATTGCTTGACGAGTTATAGAGGAGTGCGCCGCCGCTGCGCACACATACACACGCCCCGGCAGTCTCTCGATTGTCCAGATACGCCTCCGGGGCAAAATGAAATTTGATTTTGCCGGGCAATTTCGCGCCCAAATCAAGGGCGCCCGCTCTCGTATAGCCTAACCTCGTTAAAGGGCCGCAGTGTATATTGGCCTCCCCCCCTCTCTTTAGCTCTGAGGCATCTTTTGCCAAGCGTCGAGGAACCGCCGCCGCCGCCGACTCTTAAAAGGTCCGAGGAGAAAGAGCCTCGAGGCAAACGCCAGAATGAATGCAGCGAGAGGTGCTGCGCGCGCGATTCGCGAGAGGCTTTTCGATCAGCTCCGGCTCTCTCCCTCTCTTTCCTAATCCAATCACAAAGGAAATATGCGAGCGAGCGAAGTGCGAAGGGGTTGATTATCGCGCAGGACCTGTGCAAAAGTAAATGCTCTTATTGTGCGGGGGCGACGATGCAGTTATCGGGGATTATCGGCTCGAAGAGCTGCTCTGTGTCCGTTTAACGAAAGTGAAAATGTCTCCTCTTGGAATCAGCCTGTTTCAAAGTTAAAAAGAGATTACTTTCAAGCAAATACGTAGCTCGATTCAACTCTCATCAGATTCGCCACGAAGCGCAAGCTGCATTCTCTCGATAGCTCGCATCAGTTCAAAGCCAGCTCGGAATAATCCATCCCTAAACATATATTCACCCGCAACGCGGGAATAATGCAATCGAGAGACGGCGGCGGGCGTTTTGAATGGAATCATTATTAAATTCATGAAAACGAAACCAATCGAATGAGGGAGAGAGCGTCGCGCGGCATCGACGCGACGCCGGGAGTGTGAAGATATGGAAATCAAGAGAGCGGCCCGGCGGTATTGTGCGTCGTCGTCGTCGCCGTCGGCAAAATCAGCAAGTCAGATAGCAGATGTGACGCCGGGCTGAGAAGCACACCGGATCCGCCATTGATACGCAGTATAGTTGTAAAACTTTTCTCCCTCTCTCTCACTCGCTCTCTCTCTCTCTCTCTCTCTCTCTCTCTCTCTCTCTCTCGCTTGCTTTCAAGCTTGCCTATTTTTAGCCGCGCCGTTCGGGCGAAATTAGAAACGCGGCTGTGTATTCTTTTAAGGGCACGGCGCCAAAGTTTTTAATTTACGTTAATGAATTTTCGTTTGCTATCGCTTTGCGAAATTCACCTTTTGATTCGCGCGATCGTCTCGAGCCTATGCGTGCAAGAATCTAGAAATAGCATCGTATGGCGAACGAGGCGCTCGTACATAAAGTGCCACCCACGAAGTTCGAGTCTCGCAATCGAGACTTATATCACTGAGTCTTATATCATTGAGTCGGACAGACGTGCAGCAGTGAGGCATCGGACTGCGGGGCAGGAAGAGAGAACCAAAAAGTAGAGGAGATAAGGCTGCATTAGACGAAGACTATAATTTTTGAGTCGATAACGAGATGTGTACGATTGAGGATAAGCTGCGAGAAAAGGGATTGATGTATATATATTTTGAAGTTTTCTTGGAAGGAACAATTCTTGGTAATACACACTTTTTGAATTTTTATCTATTCGGGTCCCTTACTTTTTCTTTTCCGTTTTCTCGGTATTGTGACAGCGTCGTTTCGAGACTTTTGAGTTATCGCTTTAGATTACAATAGCGACATTTCAAGTCAGAACTTTACTTAACCACTGACTGCCACTATAAAACTACCGGATAGATAACGCTACGAAAATTTCAAAATCGAAGCAAAACATCTCGCTCTAAAAGTCCACAACGAGGCAGCGATGAAGTGAGCAGGCGACCAGTGTAGCACTCGGAGATAAAAAGAGAGCAGCGGCGGCGGCGGCGACGCGAGGTCAAGAGAAGTACAGCGCGCGCACAGGAGAGCCAAGAGAGAAAACGGCAGCGGCGCCGGTCGCAGAGAGCGAATTTGCATCGGTGCCGGATGTTTACAATCTGCCACTTGACCGTGCGACCGGTTACACGTACGCACGGATGGAGCTGCACGTACACACACGAGAGAGCTGCTTCATTGTACATTAGGAGATGCGAGACGGTATCGCTATTCGAATCGGCGCTTTTGGCGCGAATTCGTGCGCCGAGTGCCCGTGAGCAGATCGGCTAAACCGGGATCGTCTTCTCTGATGCATATCGGCTGATAATTTTTACATCTCTTTATAATGAATTCAAGCGATACTTTATCTTCATTCTCTAAGCCAACACCGATAAACCCAACGTAGGGAGGCGACCGCATCGCGCGCGGTAAGTCTGAACTCTCGCGTTATATACGTATACGAGTACGCAGATACCATAATCCGCTACGCCCCGTCTGAAGGGAGCGATCTGGAAATCAATTAGGCGCTTGAAGAGAGAGAGAGGTAGAGTCACCGGAAGTAAGACGCGCAGACGTAGCGTCGTCGTGGCGTCTACAACGCCGGGCATTGTTCTCTCTTCTCCTTCTCCTCCTGCTTTCCTCCCTCGAAAGTATATACGCATGTATATATGTATAGGAGAGAGTGGCCCACCTGCGCCCTCACCCCCTTTTTTTGATGAGTGTGTGTGTGTGCCGTTATAGTCGTTGGGCGCGAGTTAGGAGCGATTGTTCGGCTTGAAATCTAAAATTTTGCTTTAAGAGAGAGGGAGAATGATTTTTTCCTTCGCGATTGAACAGCAATCGCTGAAGTTTTTTACCGATTGGCTGAGCTTGAACGCAAACTCGAGGAGTTAATCGATCTAAAAGTGAACCAACAAGTGTTTCCTGCTTTCTATAGCCGAGTCCATCGAGTATTGAACAATGGCAAGATGACGGCTTCGAAAAATTGCAAAGATGAAGAACTGCCTTATTTTGCGATTGCGTGTCACAAAACCTCGCGCCAAAATTTCTCTTCGAACTATTGGTTCTCCGACGATACACCTGTTTGCCATCAAGAATACACTTTCGCACGAAAGCATACTTTTTACACACCGCGCAGTGTATACGATAGAAAACGTTCGCCTTTTCGAAATCCAGTTCCAGTCAACAACAAAATCGCCACAGCGAGTCTCGACTCCTATAAGAAAAAACAAATTCACCTTGAAACCCAGCGGCACAGAAGCACACTGGAATATCGTCCGACAATAAGTCATTCACGCCGAGGTGAACTTGCATCACCCTGGACTGCGTGTGTGTACGCGTCGAGAGAGAAAAAAAAGAGAGAGAGAGAGAGAGAGAGAGAGAGAGAGAGAGAGCGGTGCGAACATATAACCCAATACGCACCCGGGCGACGTGACATGTGGCAGGCGTACGTGCATGTGCACTCGGCTATATACGGATCAACGAAAATATAAGTTTTTGGCCGGGCGCGCGAACAAAACAACTGTCGGGCTCTCGTACACATACACACACACACACACACACAGACATGCGATCGTACGGTAGCGGCCGTCCACCTTTTTCACGGGAAAGACGACACTTGGGGGGGGGGGGGGCAGCTGCCGCTGCCGCCGCTGTTGTTGCTCTTGCACTGCCCTTTCCCTTTTTACTCATGGCTTGTTGCAGCAGCGGTGCGATGCCCTGCACCTTCTAAATTCTCCAATTCTAATTTCTTTTTTGTTTTATTCTTCCTCTGGGGAAGCGGCTCGGTCGATGTTTTACGGGGGCTCTTTATCGAGGGGTTGATCGGTTTTATGGCTGTTTTCCGGATGTGGCAATATTTGGCTTGGAGCTTGGATTACCCTCGCATTTTCAATTTCAAGAGCGATTAGTCAAAACATTTTTCGGCTGTGCGAAAATTGCATCACCATTAAACGCCTCGTTACTTTACACACCCACCCGATGACAATCCCATGTCGTCGCCCTTCAACCCTATATTACACACAATATCAAAAAAATACACACACAAACGCGCCGAGGGAGGGAGAAAAAGGGAAAAAATTACGAAAAAGAAAGAAAAAGAGAGAGAGATAGAGAGGGGGTCCCGACACGCTTATATAGCGGTCTCGGCTGATGGGTGTAATTTCACGTGTATACCGCCGCGCGTTGTGTGTACACAGACGTATCGTGTTATTTGACGCGCGTATGTCATCGGGTTAATGGAATTATAATTAAAGCTCGGGCTCTCCCGCTTCCTGAGCAACCCCCGAACGGCTCTCAGCTTCCCCCAAACCCTTTGATTTCCCCGACGACGCAGCGCCGTTTGTGCGCTCGCGGCTTTTCCTTCGACGCATCGAGCGGCGTGCGCACATTGTCCTTGCCTTCGCTTTGTCGTCGCCGCGGAGCAAAACTTTGCCATTGTCGGCGCTAAAGCGAAACAGTTATCGCTTTCGAGATCGCGCCTCGCTCGCGAGAACTATATAAGAATGACGCTGATTCCAGTGTATAGATAAGAGTACATTTTCGCGCATATATCCATTGTGCTTATAACACTATACTCGATAGAATCCGCGTACAGATCGCAGCGATAACAATCAATCGTACACCCCAGCAAAGCGCAAAGCCGGATCATCATCATCATCAGTCGCGCAACTTCTTCCCCAACACACACACACACACACACACACACACACACACACACACACACACACACACACACACACACACACACACATATATATATATATATATATATATATATATATATATATATATATATATATATATATATATATATATATATATATATATATATATATATATATATATATATATATATATATATATATATGTGTGTAACAATCCAAAGCCGCTGGTGCTACTGCTGCACAAAAGAAGCAGATCGGCGAACATCCGCAGCGTCATCCCTTCCAATAAAGTATACTTGCGGATTCCGCGAGCGGCTTCCCCGATACCTCACGCACGGGCAAGTGTGTCTCTGTCTGCGGCTCTGTGTGCGTAGTGTACGCGTTATATATAGGAGACGAATTATCCCGCTCACGTGCGCGAGGGAGGGAGAAAAATTACGTGGCGCGCGCGCGACTCTAATACGAAAGAACGCATCAGGCGCACACGTGTAACACGCGACGTAACGAGGGGGTGTGTATATACGTAGGATGATGGGGGGTTACTCGCTATTTTCTTCGACTGACCGCGAGGCCGTGATGCGTCGCCTCTGCTTTTCTGGACACGAATTGTGCTTTCAGGAGATTTACGTGAAATATACGGATACACTATATATTGCACGCGTATAACTATAGATACCGCCGCGTGTACTCATTTACTCGATCACGAGCACTTTTCGCGGGTTCGCCATCAATCTTGATTAGACCGCGACCTTCCGACAGCCCGTCGACACCTTTCCTCTTCTCTGCCTTCTTTTTCGCTCTCGGCTCCCGTGCTGGGTGCGCCGCCGCGACGGGGATGTATCATCGCGCGCAAGAATATATTTTCATTAGGCGCGGGATACGATGTTGCTTTTGTACTCTGTAGATGCGGGCCAGTCCAGTGCTGATGTTCGCTGCCTGCGAGACGAATATACTTCTTTGCGAAACTTGCGAACAAGTCGCATTACGTATCGCCGCGTGTCCTTATTTTCCGCACAGACGCTGTTATGCTCCTTCTTACTTACAAAGCATGAAATTGGCTTAGTAAACCGGATCGAAAATACAGGATAGCGCGGTGGCGGTACACAAAAAAATGAATGAAAAATCCGCTCCCTAAACGGATTGCAAGGCTCTGCGTGCCACATGCAAGGATGTGTTTATATACCTATACGCGGGGCCGACTCCCATGCGAGCAGCTAAGATTATCGATCGGGACACAACTTGCATCTATAGGCTATATTGAACGCGTGAGCTCCGCGAAGAGGATATTTTCGTAATACCTAGAGAGAGAGAGAGAGAGAGAGAGAGAGAGAGACAGAGAGAGAGAGAGAGAGAGAGAGAGAGAGACAGAGAGAGAGAGAGAGAGAGAGAGAGGGCTTTCGTGTATTAAGGACGATTAAATTGCTGAATTTCCAAAGCGATAGTCGTTAGAGTGATTGGACGAGTTTTCGAGTGCGGGTCGCGCTTTGTTATTCGTGTATATATATATACACACACACACACTCACACACACACAAAAGGACTTACGTGACCGGAGGCTTTTAGCGAAATCATCATTTTTGCGACTCACCTGTAACATACAAGAGAAAAATACGTGCTTAGAGAGGAGAGTTGGAAGATTGATATTAGAAATTAATTTTCATGTGAAATCGCTCTTGTGTTTTTCTAGCGAAATCCACATGACCGCGAATCGAGAAAAACAAGTTCCCCGAACTTCTAAAATGTAAATAACAATCGATCGACAAATAAAGTCAAAGAGGGCACTGACCAATAACAACAAGGTAATTACACACGGTATAGAAACTTTGTTTGTCAGGGGGGCGCATCGATAATGACCACATAACGTACGCCGAACCTAGCCCTCGTTATACTCGAATTTAATTCCATCGAGAATGAAATATTGGAGGCTTTCAACGTTATTGAAACGAGTATAGATAAAGTGTATCGGGGCTGTGTACGTTCGCGCGATTTTTGATTTATCAGTTTGTTTATTATATGCATTTTTTCTTTTAATTTACATTCGCGATACGCCTTTCTGCGTAGAAAGATTTATCGCCATAGCGTTCGAATGCAGGATTTTGATAGGAGCCGAGTAGAGACACGTTTTTCACATCGTTTCGGGTCATTCTACGCGCGAGAGAAAAAAGCGCGCTCGATAGCGAGAGCTGCAGAGCACACGTAACGTTGTGAAATTAATAGTGCGACCGACGTATGAATCATGAATGATTGATAAACTCTTATAAACAAGCGTGTTTGCATTCATTAGGAGTTCAGCTTTTTCATCGAAAATATGTTGTTGGAAGAAAACCATGAATTTTTTAATACCAAGTTCCGCTATTGTATACGCCTTTTCACCAAAAACACGCGCGGGAAAACGTCGATAACTGTAACGTTATTTTTACGAAGTAAAATAATGCCCAATCAACACGACGACGACTCGTGCCATTTGCGCTAATGTAGTTCCGTAAACAGTTCTACTATTCCGCAGATTTGAAATTAAAATACGCTCCGAATTGCCTAAAATAGTATTCTTTCTTCCGATCAATGCTCGAAAAGCCCGCGAATTGCACAATCATCCGCAACAACAGTCACCACTTCTCTCTCTCTCTCTCTCTTTCTCTCTGTCTTACCGTCATCGCTCTCCATCCATCCGGGCTTATCACGCGCGCCGTCTTTTTCCCGCTAAAGCTCTTCCTCGCTTGCGCTTGACGTCACGGCGGCACCGACTCTCCAGCGTCATGATAATGTGTACGCTCTATTTGCACACACAAAAACTGTAATCGCACACTCGACTCCGCGTAGTTTCACTGCCGCGAAGAGAGAGAGAGAGAGAGAGAGAGAGAGAGAGAGAAAGAGAGAGAGAGAGAGAGATATGTAATACGCTGAGCCACTGCTGCACGTGTCAGAGTCCGCGCGGGTCAAAGTCCAGCGCGAGTGTGAAGCGCTGGAGGAATCCGCGCGCCTCGACTCTCTCTCTCTCTCTCGCTCTCTTTCTTTCTTTCTTTCGCCGCTTTGTTGTTGTTTATCGGATCTCGAGATTTGAATTCGAGCAGCGCTTTCGAAACTGCGCGAGCATCGATTTATCGTCGATCGCTCCGCTCACGCGCCTTGTGTATTACACATGCGCTCGCGAGCAAAACAAGCTCGCTTGTGATTTCGCTCGACATCCCCCCTTGTATGCTTTACCGTACACGCACTGCACAATTACATCCTCGACGCGAGGAAATTCGGTAACACTTTTCCCTCCGCTCTTACGCAACGCCTCGTCACCACAAAACGCGCGCTTTTCCGGCCGCGCGCTGCACGTGAGGCAGCGCGAAAACTCCGTAGAACTGCGTCTCATAACCTCTTCTGGTGCAAAGCCAGTGGCGCTGCAGCACCTCCTACTCCTCCTCCTTCTCCTGCTGCTGCTGCTGCACTTCTCGTGGAAATATATAAGCTGCAGCGGCGATGTGCATACGTGTACGTATAAACATTCCTCGTCGAGCGGCGCCGCTCTGTCGTGCCGTTTTTCCCTCTCTGCACCTATAACGTCGCTCTGTGTGTGTGTGCATTTTGCGCTGTGTGCTACGCGAGAGGCGGGTATACGTGTATGTTCCGAGCGTTTTCTTCGCGACGCAGCGTCCTCAGTGCCTCACTCGCACGAGCTATACAGTATGGAAATCATCGTTATCGCGAAAAGCGCGCGAGTAGTTCCGAGGACTGCGACGATTTTGGTTATTGATCGAAGTGGATCGACGACACTCCTCCGATTTCTCATTATTCATCATGTTATACAGATCGACTCGATGCCACAAAGCGTCAGCACTTTGAATTCCGTCAATGCCGCACGAGTCTTCTAATCACTGCTCCACTCGTCACAGCGGCGCGTCATCGAACAATTAGCATAGAATAGCTCGCGGTTCAAGTACAAAAAGAGCAATTACAGTATACAACGACGTAACGCAACGACCGATCGCGACTCCGCTGGCGGCTCGTTTACGTGCGCCATGCGCACTTTCCTCCTCCTTCTGCACAAGAAGCTGTCCCTCTCGTGCAGCGCGGCTCTACTTTCACTGTCGCGATTGGATGGGACGTTTGCGAAATTCGGCAAAAATCGATTGGCTGGATCGAAGATCCGGCACCGATTGCGGTGCGAGAATAGTCGGTTCTTATTGCTCGAGAGAAAATTGGGCGACGGTGAAGGTTGTCGTCGCGAATTGAGGTAGGTCATCGCGAGCATTTGGCACGGTAACGAGATGGTGTGTACGAACGGTTTTACGTCCGATGCTGACTCATGGGTTAAACCTCTCTCGACTCTTTGTTCGCCGAAATTGAGCAATGACATTATACCTCCACGTGCGGCCTTTAGCAAGATTTAACTAGGTTTTGCTCTAAACAAAGCACGAATACAACATTGACGAAAAAAAGAACAGCATATCCGTTCAAACTTTCTCTCCCTGCGCTGTGGTCCGGTTAGCCGCCGAATAAGCCTGGGTGGCCGCGCGCGAAGCGGAGAAAACGCGCCGAGAGATGGACGCCGGGCGAAATTAATTGGAGCAAAGAGAATGTCGATCGCGTTACTCCGAAGAGAGAAACGCGTATCGCGACACGTCTGACATTTCTGCATTACTGATTTCGCGCAATGACTCGCAATTGTTTATCTCGCTTCGCGACGAACAACAATAACTGAAGGAGTCGCGAGTATGTCGGGAATGCGAGACGATAGGGGAACGAGATTTTTTTTCAGATATAAATTAATACTATCGGAATTTCAAGAACGCGGAGAGCTGATATCTGTATATACATACCGCGTTACAAGGGAATTAATAGCTATTTACTCTGCGTTGGACTGCGTGTACAGATAACCTCGATCTCCACCGGCGCTATTTAACACTCGCTATTCGCGTGCGCGTATCGCTCGATTATCGCTTGAGTTTTATATACACTTCTATTTCAATAGCGTCTGTCGCGCGACGAAACCGAAGCGCCCACGGCAGCGGAGAACGGCGCAATATCCAATGCTTATTTGAGAATCAAGTATAAATCAAAGCAAAGGCGTACGGAGGAAGTGAATCGAGGTGAAACAAGAGGATGTAGGCGGGCATGAGAGAAGATGGAGGAAGTAGCTCGTATACGCGCGTGTGTATAACAGTATCGAAGAAACCGCGAAGTGCGTATAATGCAGCTTCGCGATTCGCTTTCGCAGATAAGGCGCTCTGCATGCATTTGGAGCATAACGACGCTGCCGTATTTCGTGAACAGTGTATATGCCGAGAAAGAAGTTTTCTTCTTATTCAGACTTATGGAATATATAATACAACGCAGAAACGATATTTCAAACTCGTATACAGTTGTTGCATACGAATTATCAGCGAGTACCAGCAGCGAAATTCGCAGCTCTCGCGCACATAACGGCATCGGTTGATCCTCGCTCTATGCAGGTATGTGCGCGACCACCGAGCAAAAACATCGACCTTCTCGTCCTCGACAGGTATAAGAATAGCGCTTGCTCGAAGCCGCCACTGCGGTGACCACTGCGCCTGGGTTAGGGCCAGTGTCGGTGGCTTCTCGAGCTCGAAACATTAATGCCCTCTGTGCAAAATGAATGCACCTCATTTCGCCTTCTCGGAGTATTCAGTCTTGCCGTATAGGTCTGTTTCTACTTGAAGTCTTGCAGAGGGCTGCTCAAGTTGATGCGAACAATCGCGACCACCTATGCTTATCAAATTCATAATTTCACGTATCATTGTGCAGATAACGCTTCCACGATCTTGTTAATCTGATCGACAAGGTTAATGAGGTAGCAGAGATATTTTTCGAGAGTACAACACAAACTTCGACTCTAATCTATTCCTGCCTTCTGTGTTCCGAACAAGAATCGACAAATAAATTTCACGTTTTATCATATCATTACCTCCGTCAATCAATCTCCGTGAAAGTTATCTAATTAGCGAATGAAATTAAAAATTAAAACAGAGACTTATCCGCAGCACTTCACCCATATCAATCATCAGGATTCCCTCAACTGCGGTTAATTCAATTCATTCCGAGTCGCAGCTTTCTCCCCCTCATCGATTAACAAATACCTTCCACAAAGGAGCAAAAGTAGCGCCCTTCCAAGCGCGTCACTTTTCCTTCGAACGAAAACAAGCAACAACACCGAAATTCCTCGCGAAACAAACAGCCGCGCGCAAAAAAAAATCCTTAATCGCTCGACGATTTCCCCTCGAGAGCACCTCGCACGACTTGCACTTATTCCGGTGCACTGTAGTGCGTACGCGCGCGTGACGTCCGCATTTCTAAAATGCCGCGTATCCATCGGAAAAAGCGAGCGCTAGCGGGACAAAAAATTGCGAGAAATTGCAAACACGCGCGCCTTATCTCTCCTATACACACGGTGTGAGTCTAATCCGCACGGCCCTCTCTCGTGAGGAAATCGCGAATTCGATCACGTGACTCCGTCGAGTCGCTCACGTGCGTCAGACAGTAGAAGCTCGTTTTTTTTTGCGCGCGCAAATTTTACGGTTTTTCCTCGTAAAAGGCCGCGCGCGCTTGCGAGATAGCGCGGGCATTCAATTTGCATGCGATTTAGAGGAAAGCTGCGCACGTGACGGAGATGGAACGTATATGCTTGATGCATAATCATATCCGCGCTAACCGGACGTCACATTTTGGAGAACAGTTGATTCCGCGTGGAATTCGCTTGAACCATGACCGTTATTACATACGACTCGCGACGACATAACGCCGAGAAAAAAGCTGAGGTATATAGGTTTCTCTCTGCGCTGCACACGCGCGGCTATTAGGCTTACGTCAATTCTCCTGCACGGCGGACGTCAACGTCATACGACGCTATCGCATAATGTCCACATTAGATTTCGTGCCTGCACAAACGGCTCTCGAAACTATTCCTCGCGCGGGACTGCCTCTGACGCAGTAATAATACGAGAAGCTGAATTTTCTCGCCCTTTCTTTCCAAATCGCTGGGCGGCTTTATCTCTGCGCGTCGGAATACGCGCGACTCCGCGGATTTCATACTATATACACACACGCACACACACACACCGCAGTCTCACTCGTCGCAGTGATCGCAATCTCGATTGCAGTGCAAACACGTGGATTCCCGCCGACACTTGTTGTCTCCTTGAACGTGTGTACACCTTTAGTAAAAATCGATCGGCCTGTAGATCAATAGCGCTATATTGTATGAATTCCCGATCGACTCGTTTATATAATTATATTATCGTTAATCGAAACTAGCACTCGGGCCGAGGCATTCCACGGCACAGTATAATCTCGCCGACGAGAAAAGCCATTGTTTTTCGACAGCAGCAGCAGCAGCAGCAGCAGTGTATCGACAACAGCAGCAGAGCAGCAGCTCAGTGGGTCAATAACGCTATTTTTTCACCGATAAACCCGGAGGGGGACGTATAATGCCCGACGGGCGCCAGCTACTACTCGCGGCGGCGGCAGCGCGCACACCAGTGTCACTTTTATCGATTTAATTACGCTGACGCACAAAGAAACATAAAGATACCGCTCGCGCTGCGCGAGCGATCTAAGAAGCGTAATAAACGTTTTATCCATTGCGCCTGGCGTCGAAGTGAGTAAGAGAGAGAGAGAGAGAGAGAGAGAGAGAGAGAGAGAGAGAGAGAGAGAGAGAGAGAGAGAGAGAGAGAGAGAGAGAGAGAGAGAGAGAGAGAGAGAGAGAGAGAGAGAGGGCAGTATATATAGGCGATAAAAAGTACGCGGGGGCCGAACTATTTCCAGCGGGGGAGACTTTCGGCTTTCGGTATATCTGTCCTAGATTCAGTGCCGATACTCGTCGTATCTAAATGAGCTGCTTGCGCTCTTCTCTCTCTAAAAATAAAGTACCGAGGCTCGAAGTAGGCTTCTGATTACCGCTGACGCACTCGCGCAGCTCACTTTTTTAACGCGACGACTCTCCTCCTCTCGCTCTCCGCGAACGATCTGCGAGTTTTCCGTCTCCTACTCGCGTGCGTGGGAGAGAGAGAGAGAGAGAGAGAGAGAGAGAGAGAGAGAGAGAGAGAGAGAGAGAGAGCGAGAAGCAAAGTGCTTATTAAACTCTCTGCCGTCAAAGCTCCTGCGCAAACAGAGCGTAGCACGGCGTGAATTCTCTGACGTCAAGCATCCGCACGTCGTATATGAAAAGCAACGACCTGTGTATGTCACACTATGCATAGGCTCCGTAGTCTCGCGATCGTCGATTTCTTTCTGTCGATCGGTTTACAGAGATAATACAAGAGAGCCGGCGCGAATTTTGGCGGAGAACGAATATCTTTGACCCCGTGGGTATACAGCGCGTGTGTGCGTGTGTGTGTGTGTCGACGAGGCCGGAATTCAGATCGGCGGCGGCGGCGGCTAAGCTGGCTATTTAAATCGAGCGAGCGACGCGCCGCGTCTGGCGCGGATACGCACATCATGTATATAGAGGAGAGCAGGAGCTCAGCGCGAGACGGATACGTTCTCTGGCGTCGTCGAGAAAAGAGACGCGACCCGACCGACTGAGAGAATCGAGCGTCTATATAGCCGTCGTTGGCTGCCAATTACACTGAGAAAACTAGATATTAAAATTTACTACATATTCAGGAAAAATTACTATATTATATTGTAACGGACGGTTATACTTGCTTTGTATTAAATTTTACTATCTCAGATAGAAATTTCTATACTGAAATGAAATTTTAAAAAAATTAATTTTTTTTGCTGGCCAATTTTACGCACTTATCCGAATATGATTATTATTATTATTATTATTGATATTTAATGTTGTTAAGTGAAAGAAATAAACGAAAGAAAGAAAGTTTTCTGCGGCGACGGGAATCGAACCTGGTCCTCTGGAATGGGCGTCGAGCGCGCTGACCACTTACCCAAACAGTACTGTTATGTACTTAATTTCAAATAATATTTATAATAAATTGACCAAAATTAATAAATAATAGCAGCTGATGATATTTTATCACTTAATAATACCAGATAAACAAAAAAATTATAGATTTTGGTCTCTGATTACTGCATAAATTAACTTTATAACCTCAAATCCTGGCACACGGAGAAACTCTTAAAATAATTTTTACTATATAATGTAGTGATTTCTAGTAAACACGTAACAAATTTTAATATAAGTCTAACAATCTTTACTATGAATATAGTAAAAATCGTCATGGAGCGAGTATGACCTGCCGTTACTATCTAATATAGTAATTTTTCCTACATATGTAGTAAATTTTAATATATAGTTCTCTCAGTGTATGGAGCTAATAGTGTATTTATAATTGGACGATGATAACTACAGGCCTGCAAGTCATCGCACGAGTCGGAAGGGCAGTGTCAAAGGAGCTCGAGAAAAATCAGGTCTAAGCAGTGCTGCAGCTCGCTCGGCTGAACTCGGGCGTATGAACACGCTTTGCGATTACTTTCGCGCACTTCGCCTCCGCGCGAGAGACAGCCCATATAGGTATACTGCTACTGCCGCGAGCCGAGAATTGTCAATTAGAATTAATTACCAATTAAGCAGTCCGGCGCGGATCGACTTGCCTGCGCGAGTTTGCAGCGCCCCACTCTGTTCCGTACCACTACTGCTCCTCCTTCTGAAGCTCTGTCTGCCTGGGAATACTTGTACCGGGAGGTAGAGCTGCGTAAACACGCTGGAAACGCGGGAGTGCAGGATATGCGTACGCGTGATTGGCTGAGTTATTCCATAATGCGGATTCTGTGCACACAGGATCGATGAGGATGCGCGACATTGTGAGCTCGGGATTATGGGACGTATATTACGCGAAACGCTGGAGCTTTGCAGATTGCAGCTCATGTAACTTTACGGAATCGAAAGCGCGCGCGAAAATCAAAATCTTGTCGGATCATATCAAGATTCCTATCGCTCTCGCGCCCGCGCAAAACAAGGCATTCCACGGGTCACGTATATGAACTCTCACGTAAGACTAGGCCCCGCATTGCGCACGATTTTCCACGAATCCGCGTGTCATTCTCCTGGTGATTCACGTACTCGTATACGTGTGTAAGCGCTGCCGGTGCACGCGCAGAAAAAGCTCCGATAGGAACGCGATACACGAAAGCCTGACGTAGGCGTTTCGCGTAATAATCCTCCTTATCTCGCGTGCCTATCTCCCGCAGAAGCGCGAGTATTGTGCGTTGCTCCTATGTACGTGCAATAGTCTCGAGGACGATGAGCGACCTTACCGCCGAATGCCACTGTCGAAAAGAGAAAACGATGTATCGCGATCGATCGCGCAGCTCTACTATATGGAATCGTGTGCGCGATTGGCGAGAAGAAAAATCCACGGGCTTAACGAATTTCGTTCGCGAGAGTATTATATAGTATAGTCTGTGGAACAAAGCCGCCCGCAGCAGAGAACAAAGACAGCCATTAAATTTTGACAAACGACCACGCGAGCGTTGTACCCTACATAGAGCGCGGCGTTTTCGATTCGCCGCTCGCGCTCTACTCCCTCGACGGCAGCTGGAACAACGAGAGCCGCCGCCGACGACGACGATCGTATGGAGCATGATTCATCGGACGAGCGCGCGAGGAATTTACGCACGTCCTGCCGGCGCCTCGAAAATTAAGTCCCGTCGAGAAAAAAAATGGGCCGCAAATTACCGGCCGATGAATGGATGGCGGGATGATTTGCTTGACAAAAGTGACGGCTGACAGCGCGCTTCGCAAAGTGGAAACGACCGATCAATAAAGCGACTCTCTTTCGTTTTTCATCATCGTCGTTCTTTAGGTTTGATGGGCAATGATGCGGGTGGCTTTGCTTTTGGCGAATGCTTCGCGCGATGCTTCTCGACTTACGTGAGGGAAGATGGCTCGGAGTGGCCGTTCGTCGGTTAAACTCACCTGAAACAGAAAGATAAAGGCGCGATTAGACAACGCGTTGAAAAAAAGTTCAATCAACTTATACTAACAGCCTATTCCCGATTATTCCGAACCACCCGACGGCAAACAAATGAATCAACCGCTGATGAGTCAAGAACAACAACATGAAACTATAGGCATACACGCATAGGATGTCACAATATTGCACCACATTCCAGCGCGCACTGCTCGAGCGTTGAAAAAAACAAGAGGCGTGAGAATCATAAACTTTCGTGATTCATTGGCCATCATCGGAAATATTCTTATACGGCGAACTATAGACTCTGCCCCGGCAGCAGCGCATGCATCTCAATGAAAAAGCAACAGGACCCACGTCATCGCGCAACAGCAGCTGGCTATATGCGCGCGATGACTGTTCCTCTCAATGTGGTGCGCGCGGGAGATCAAAAGCTCGCGGTGACCAAAATTTATCAATCGCGAGCCTCGCACCTGATTTTTTGCCCCGTCGCGAGATATTATCGTCATATGGGAGGGTATTTTACGAGCTATGCGGCTTTATGGGAACTGAAATCACGATCGATCATTTTTCAATTTGAACTTCGGTTTTCGAGTCCCAAGTTCAATGACCCGAAATCCCTATTCGCAATTACGATACAAAGCCACCAAAAATCGAAAGCACACATTAAAATGTTGTCAAAACGCTGAAGCCTCGTAATAATTCGGCAAAGCAGCAATATATAATTCCTCGCAGATCTTCGCAGCCTCTCATCTCCGACGACATACCAGAGCAGCGATAGCCAGGCAAAGTTCACGGAATCCGTCCGTCCGGGTGATCAATTCGGCCGCGCGATAAAATTTATCGTCTCTTCGCTTATTCGACCGGCTATATACTCTGCCATATGCGCGTTGCTGTGCTGTACGCGTGTGAGTAGCTCTTTCGGAAGAATCCGCGACCCCGATATGCTTATACGAGTCGCGCAGGTCGGGAGGAAGGCCGACGCTGTTCGACGTCGAGCGGAAGGAGAGCGGAGCGGAAAGTGGGTATTTTTAGCGCTTACACATTGTTGTTGACTGACTGACTGACTGCTATACTACGCGCACGCAGTTCCCTTACGCTACTATCGTGGCTTTCATTCAGTTTTTTTTCCTCTCCTCTTTTAAAGACTCGCCGACGAGGTCGTAATTGACGGTTGTCGACTTAAGTTCGCGACGACAACGATATGCATCTGGGCTAAGCGTTGATAGGCCCCGCTGCGGTGATCGCGTTGGCAGTACTATTTTTCAAGGGAGAGAGAATTATTCACGAAGAGTGACGCGAGAGGTTACACGGTGTGTAATCGATGATTAGTACATTATCACAATGCGTTGCTCATAACGAGCTACTCGGTGACTAAGCTGCAGCCGAAGAAACGCCGCGAAAATATCCGCTAAACGGCGATGATCACGTTCTTTTGCTTTATTTTTAGAGCTGCTGGGATGAAAGATGATTCTCCGTTCATAGAACTCGAATGTCCATTAGTTTTTATGCGCCGTGTTGACGAATCTCCGAGGCTGATGAATTGAGCAACGTTTTGCAGATCAGAAATTAAAGCCGGCGATTATCGGAACGATTGGAAACATTCTATTAGCATGAGGTTCTCAGTAAAAACAGATGAGCGTAGACCAGACGCTTTACGGGATGAAATTCAATTTGAGCTGTCATTCGTATCGCGCTAGTACGTTTAACATTTTATCCAGAGAATCTAGTTTCTAATGAAGGACGCAACGTCCAAAAGTTTCACTCCCGTCTGGCTCGATCCGACCGTTTACGGCTAAAAGACTTTTTTACGATTCCTTTGGATCAAGTTTTTATTTTTTTGTTTCAATTATATCTCGCTTAGTCTTATCGGCAGATACTGGACCTTGGCGGTTTAGCATCAGACGCGTCAGTGTCGAAATTTAACTTTATACGAATTCAAGAACTTTCCTCAGAGCCTTTTTCCAAAATCGGTCGATCATTTGAATTGACGCAGAAACATGGCAATGCTTCTAAAACACGTTTCATCCAAAGTATACTCGTCACTGATTATTTTACATCCTTTCGAAGCAAAAATACATATCTCGAAGCTGAAAAGCACGATTACGCACTTGCGCGTGTGTTTTCACCTCTCCAAAAAATAAAAAGAAAAAGGAAAAACGGCACGCATGTATGAACACCCGAGAAGTAGCCCATCCGGCGTTTCGGTTAGCTCACCCGGTTATATACACGGTTCACGGCTCGGGTCGCGGCCGCGCGCCAGATAACGAATTCATTCACAAGCGCTCTCTCTTTCTCTCTCTCTCTCTCTCTCTCTCTCTCTCTCTCTCTCTCTCTCTGTCTCTCTTTCAGCAGCGATTCATTCGCATTATCGGTGCGCCGGCACAGCGTACGCATGACGCGTGTGTCGAAACGACCGGACGCTCCATTGATTTCCCTGGCGACCTTTCACGACGCCGATATTACTGCTGCATCACGATTAACGCCGTATCATGTTAAGTGGCTGAGGAGAATAGTATTATGGTCGCCGCTGCTCATTGCTTTTGGGACAAGGTATGGGGCACAAGTTTTATTGCGGACATTTTATCGTTCAGCAAGCATGTAAGTTGTTGTTGAAACACGCATAAAGCAGTACAGCGAATAGCAGTGAATGCCAAAATTTTGTAGAGTATGTACGAATTTATCGGCCCAGGCGCTCTTATCGTTGCATATTTAAAGCTTTAACAAAGTTTGGATTACCAAGCCGGAGCGTGATGTATCAGCCGAGCGTAAAATCGTAAACTTTATATACGACCGGCAAATTACACATTAAAATATTCTTACATTTCGGCCATAAAAGACGTACCTTAAAACATTACCGAAATACGTATCACACGAAACGCCAATATTCGTTGGAATACACAGAGGCGGTTCGAAATCATCCAAGGATTCATTGCGCTTCATATATAATGCATATGCGATATTACTTTTTAAGTGCTTTGGTAGCATACGAATATTAAACATGCATTCTCGTTCTCCTATTCAATACGCACCTTTTCACTCGCAACGAATCACTCGAAACTGCTCTCGATCCATTTATTTTTCAATATATAGAGCGCGCAATAAAATGGAAAAAATATAAGATAAGAAAAAAAGGAACTGCTGCGAAGCATGAGCTATTGGCCGTCTTTTCCAGCTCGGTCGAAAGAGTTCGAGGACGCGAGGAAGGTGTATACGCGCGCGGAAAGTGGTGAGAGAGAGAGAGAGAGGGGGGTGGGGAGATAGAACAGGAAAATCGATACCAGGACGAAAGAGCCAATGGGAGAGAGAGCGAAGGGCCGCACAATAAGACGCGTGTGTATAAAGGGTGACTCCTGAAATGCGTACAAGTGGTCTTGTAGCCATTTCCCCCCTTTAATGTAACACGAAATATATTCCGTTCAGTGACTCTGAAAAGCCACACCTATTTGTCATTGCTTTTCCCATGTAAATCATCGAAATTTTCGCAAATCATACATTATTCGTCGTACAAAAGCTCGACTCGTAGCCTCATCAGTGCATGCGCAAAAACGCGCCGGATCATCATCCTCGCAATATCCAAAACAACAGAAATTCTCGTAAACGCCCGCTACGCCAATATCCAGCGAGAGCTCAAATGGAGCAAGCTACAAAGCTCTCGGAATTATAGTCGAAAGCTCGCACATCGAACTATGGCTCGCTGTAGCAAACACCGCAGAGAGAACTTTCCGGACTACCCCGTATAAAAGCAGAGCAGAGCATCAGCAGCAGCAGCGCCGTAGGAAAATCGCATCCTATCGGAGCTCACGACCGCGGGTCGATGCGTCCTGAGTGACGCAGACGCCCACACGGAGAAAAAAGAACATTGAATTTACTGTAGCGACTTAAGTAAAACTACAGAGGGCGCCCCTTCAGTCAATGCTACTGCAGACTTCAGTAAAATCTACTGAACTGTCAGTTTCGGGTGACATGAGTATCGCTTAAGTTAAAATTACTTGTCGCGCTTCAGTAGAGATTATCGTTTAGAATAAAGAAGCAGCAGTGTTTGGGAATTACCACAATCCTAGACAATTTTATATTTCAATGAATACCCAAAGTTTCAAAGTTCATATATGATATGCATGCAGTGAGCTTCATTTCACTTGACCGTACCAAGTCATCAATTTTTATTCAATCATGTCATACTATCTGATTGAAGAAATTAATAGACATTGTGCATATTAACATAATAATAGTGCAAAATGTCTTGCTCAACAAAACTAAAGTAAAAATGAACCCATTCGAACATTAATTGTGGTTTCGAGTACTTTACATACGAATTTCACATTTTGCTTAGTATCTGTTATTTTGGACCAAAATCTCAAATCAGTCAATTAAAGTAATAACACAATAAAGATTGCTTGAACTTATTAATCAGCTCTTAACATTTCCAAAAAGAGTACATATCAATAATTTTTGATTTACAGTTCAAAAGAAGCTATTCAAAAAATTCAAAACAATTTTAAGCTTTGGGTCGTGGTTTTCAATTTTGAAAGATAAGAATTTTCTAATAACTTTTGAACTGTAAATCAAAAACTATTAATATGTACTCTTTTTGGAAATGTTAAGAGCTGATTAATAAGTTCAAGCAATCTTTATTGTGTTATTACTTTAATTGACTGATTTGAGATTTTGGTCCAAAATCAGCGACACCAAGCAAAATGTGAAATTCGTATCTAATGTACTCGCAGTCTCAATTAATGTTCGAATGGGTTCATTTTTACTTTAGTTTTGTTGAGCAAGGCATTGTGCACTACTATCATGCTAATTTACACAATATCTAATCATCAGTTAGTATGACATGATTGAATAAAAATTGATGACTTGGTACGGTCAAGTGAAATGAAGATCAGTGCATGTATATTATATAAACTTCATTGATTCACTCACTTCTAACCCTGTATACTCCACCGCTTTTATGAGGATTTCCGCGTTTCTTGCTACCGTTTCCCTACAATCCCCCAGTATATCCAAATCATCTGCGTAGCCTAGTATCTGCGTTGTTCCATTAAGCGTTGCGCCCATCTGGCTAACCTGCATTTTTCTAACGGCATACTCTAACGTTAAGTTGAACAGCACCGTAGAGAGTCCATCCCCTTGTTTTAAACCATCGCGTATCATGAAGGGTTCTGATACATTACCGCCTACTCGGACCTTTCCCGTGCTTCCGTTCAGACATATTTGAATTAATCTCACGAGTTTTTTCGATACACCGAGAAGTACTAGAATTTGATACATTTTGCTTCGCTTAATAGAGTCGTACGCTTTTTTAAAATCTATAAATAGTTGGTGTATGGTTTCGCAAAATTCCCACTTTTTCTCTAACAACTGTCTTAAGGTAAACATTTGATCGCTCGTCGATCTGTTGCGCCGAAATCCGCACTGATAATCTCCTACTATATCTTCCGCGAATGGAGTGAGTCTAGCTTGTATTACGTTTGACAGAACTTTGTAGCACGTTGCTAAAAGTGAAATACCCTTATAGTTATTGCAGTCTGTCTTATCCCCCTTTTTAAAAATCGGTATAATGATAGATTCCTTCCAATTTTCGGGTATTGTTTCATTTTTCCAGATGGCACATACTAGTTTATAGATTTTGAAAGTGAGCTCGACGCCCCCATATTTGAGTAACTCAGCTGGTATAGAGTCATTTCCCGCGGCTTTGTTGTTTTTTAGTTTTTTAATCGCGGCCTCTACTTCTTGGTAGCTCGGTTCCTCCACGTGGGGTTCAGCAGTGTGAATTTCGTCCCCTAATTCTTCGCTATTTTCGTGCACGTTTAATAATTTATCGAAATAATTTTTCCACAGCGACAGTAATTCGTTGTCATTTGTTACGAGGTCCCCGTTTTCGTCCTTCATCAATTGCGCTCTACTCCTAAAACCCTTTCTGATGGCGTTAATCCCTCTGTACATTTCGCGGGGGTTATTTTCCTTACTGTTAGTTTCTATTCGCCTAATACGATTCTTTTGATACTCCCGCTTCTTATTTCTATAGATCGCGCTCGTCCGTTTCCTTACGTTAGAATACTCTTCTACGGTCCTATCGCTTCTATTTTATAAGCTATCTAATTTAGCCTTTTTGCGCCTTTCAAACCAGAGTTCGCACTCTTCGTCAAACCATGGTTTGCTCTTTGGCTTTTTCTTTTTACCCAGTACTTTGTTCGCGGCCTCTTTTACCGTTTTTTCGATGTCCCCCCATAAGCTATTCGGTTCGTCATTCCCCTCCGGCGATGTGTTTGCTTCTTCAAGTGCCTGAAACCTGTTATTAATTTCTATCTGGTACCTAATTCGCTCTGTTCTATCTCGTAGTTTCTCAATATCGAAGCTTTCTACCTTGTTTGCTCGCTTACTATTTTGATTCGCTACTAGTCTAGCTCTTAATTTGGCTACTACTAGGAAGTGGTCCGAGTCGCTATCTGCCCCTCTGTAAGCCCTTACGTCAAGAACATTAGTATGACGTCTTTTTTCAATGAGGACTCTAGAATATTATAAATACACAAATTATAATTTTATATGTATTATAGTATTATATTACATTTTTAATATTAGAATCAATTTTAGAAATCAAAAACAAATCAAAAAATTCTAACGATACTTTTGACGCATGCGCACTACATGAGCCAATCATATTGACGCATTCTTGGCTTTACTTCATCCGGTCATGACTTTTTTATATAAGGATTCTACTGAACTGTTCATTTAGTAGAAACTACGCGAGCGACTTCAGTTAAATTAACTTGATAGCCTGTTACTTAAGCGCTCAGGTTAAATTTATTTGAATCTTGAGTAAACTCAACGTTTTTTTCTCAGTGCACGCATGCGTTAGCTTGGCCTCGCGAGCGCTCCAAAAACACGCCGCAACCTTTGACCCCGTCGCTGTATGCGTATGTGATATAAGCGTCATATCCGAAGGTGAGAGGTACGTAACGTGACCACCATCAATTACGACGTATTAATCTCGAATACAATTCGGCGGCGGAAGTTTCTGGAAAAGTTGCCGGCAGTTTGACGCGAGCGCTTTTGTACGTTTGACGTAGAAATCCTCTCGGATTTTAAAAGCGAGAAAATATTTTTTCGGGAAAAAATCACAAGCCAGTCGAAATTCGCTTACAAATTGCCTATATATGCAGCATACACATAGATCCCGCAGATCTCTCTCTCTCTCTCTCTCTCTCTCTCTCTCTCTCTCTCTCTCTCTCTCTCTCTCTCTCTCTCTCTCCGATCGTCCTTGTCCATCAGATTTCTCCCCATCACTCATCGTGCCTCACGACGTCCCGCAGGAGCCTCGCTATAATATATGTCTCCGGAAAAATCCGGCCCATCTGCAGCCAGGAAACTCTCCATCACTGTCTATGAGGCCGGTAGCTCTTTCTCTCGCGCTCTACATTATAAATAATACAGCTGCGGGTGCAGGAGTCTCGAAAGGTCCAATATGCGCCCGCCTAGCGTCATATTCTTTTCCTCGAGAGCGCGCGCAGTACCTATGAGAATGTATCGGCCGAACAGCTTCTGATTCAAAAATCATGTAATGCCTCTGTATACGATACTCTTCGCATCTGTCTTGCTTATACGGACTCTATCTCTTGAGTGCATACGCAGGGAGTAAGTAACGTTCGTCGAAAATTCAAGGATTATTTTCAAGTGCGTCATGATTTTTAACGCGTAACAAGTGGACTTTTGCATCAGGGGGAGAGTGGCACGAAAAATCAAGGTGTGCAATTTCGAAAAGTGCTGCAGATGCAGGACGCGCGCGCTGCACCGGATGTTTTAATTGGCCGCGCCGTTAAATTCACAAGTGTGCTCGCTGCACATGGCGCGAGAAATTATGCTTAATGCGAATCATTTAAAACCAAGATTACTTGTCGAAGATAGTTTTAACAATTCATTCGCGGTGGTATATGTGTAAGTAATAGCGTATTGCGAGATTGCGAGGCGCACGAGTCCCGAACGGCCTTAATTCATCACTTTTAACGCCAGCTGGAGGCTCATTAAGACTCGTGTTATTATAATCGGCGCGCGACGTGTAATATAGCCTCGCGCGCAAACAATTTGTTTCGTAATCGCGCCATCTCGATAAGAAAATTTGAAATAAAAAAAAGTCAAAATATCCATACGAATCTAAGAAATCCCGCCAAAATTTCTCCGCACACGTGTTGCGCAGGACCTCACCTCGACCTTCGGCAGAGAGAGAGAGAAAGAGAGAGAGAGAGAGAGAGAGAGAGAGAGAGAGAGAGAGAGAGAGAGAAGCGTATAGCACAAAAGCCGCTCTTACAACACACGACCGTATTACATAGCGTATATAGGCGCACGGGCTGCAGCTTTCGTGCGGAGCATATAATGCGGCGTATAGAGGAAAGCCGGGCATCGTAAGAACACCTGGACCGTCGCGCGCTGGAAAAGGGCGGCCGAATCCTTAAAATATACCTGAGCGAGAGCTCTCGCATCTGCTCGACGCGTGGCTCGCGCGTGCGGTCTGCTGCTGCTGCCTCAGTCGTCCGAGCTAATGACGATAATCGCGAGAGAGAAGAAGCCGAGGATTGATTCTTATCGCGCGCGGAGGCTTCTCGAGGACGCCATGGGGGCTGCGGAATTGATAGTTTTCAGCCGCGTAGCGGCTCAAGGTAAGATGGCTCGGAATTGCCCCGCTGCAGGTGTGAGTCAGCTCGCGCTGATATTGAGCAATTTTCAGAAATTCGCCCGATCGCTTTTGTGTCCCCGACACACGCGAAAAACAAACAAATCTTCATATCGGCGAGAAGCGCGCGCCTCCGCGCGATTAATTAGACAGCTGCGCCGCTCTCTTTCTCGATCTGGGAGACATCTTAATTATCCTGGGCGCCGCGGCGATAAAAGCCTTAATCAGAGGCGCATCAGTGATTTCGGCGAAATTTATGCATTCGACGCGATAAACCGCGCTGCACGCGCCGGAGACTGTACCATGTAAAGGCTCAGAGGGCGGCAGGTGATGTCGGCGCGCGTTTTCTCAAATCAGACGCGTGCGCGATGTCCGACACACACGCAATGCAAATCGATGCGCTTTCTCGAATCGAGAGCCGCTTTGGAGCAGATGCGGTAATTGAGCGATTATGTTTTTCATTTTTCGCCGAACGACGACTCGCTCGTAATACACGCGAAAGGCGAGGAAGCGCAACAAGTACAAGTCGAAAAATATCCGAGCCATATCCACCGCAAATTACGAGCAGCCGCAGCCGATCGCGTTGACTCACCCCTGTACGCACTCGTCGGCCAGCCCGGCGGAATCTGAAAATCAACAAGTTAGCCGCGCTGCGCCGTCTCTCTCTCTCTCTCTCTCTCTCTCTCTCGCTCTCTCTCTCTCTCTCTCTCGTTTCAAACTCGCTCGCCGTGCGCGAAAAGCTCTCTTCCCTCGTCGAAAAAACACAAGCGAGCACTCTCCGTATAGCGGAGAGCCGGAACAAAACAGCCACCCTCTCGCGGACGTCAAAGACCACTGTTCGGCCTCTCCCTCGCAACAACAACGATACACTCGCGCTCAAAGCGGCCTCGAAAAGAGAAAAAATAAATAAAGCGAAATCCGCAAGACGCTGCTGCTGCTGTGTGCCGTCGAATTTCGGCAGTATAACAAGAGAGAGAGAGAGAGAGAGAGAGAGAGAGAGAGAGAGAGAGAGAGAGAGAGAGAGACAGAGAGAGAGAGAGAGACAGAGAGAGAGAGAGAGAGAGAGAGAGAGACAGAGAGAGAGAGAGAGAGAGAGAGAGAGAGAGAGAGACAGAGAGAGAGAGAGAGAGAGAGCAAGGGGAAAGATGAAGGTGGCGAAGCGCCGAAAGAGCTGCAGCGCGAAGGAAAAAAATAAAGGAGGTGAATCAAGAGAAAGAGCTTGAGGCAGGGGGCAGCAGGTGATGCGCCAGGTGGAGTGCGCCGGGCGCGTGCGCGCCGTCTTTCTTTTCTCCGTCGCCTTCTTCTCTTCCGGTCACGTGCCCCCACAACCTCCCTTGGCAGTAGGTATAGTGTATAGTACTGTATGGTAGTAGCCCCCACCCACTTATATCCACACACACACACACACACACACTCGCTACAACTGCGTTTCATTATGCTCGCTTTCTCGACTTTTTATTCTCCCTCTCTCGCATGCAGCGCATGCCGCCTGTGTATTCGCTCTCCGTCTCTTTCACCCTTGTGCAGCCGATGCAGCAGCGGCGGCTATCCTATTTTTTCAAGAGAGAGAGAGAGAGAGGCTCGGTGACTTTGCATTTACGTAAATAACACGGCGTTTTATCGATAGCAATCTTTTTATCGGAAATTGCCCGGCCGCCCCTACTCCTTTTTTCTATCTATATGTATACTGCACCCACTGCATGCTGCGAGGGACCGAGGTGAATGCCACGAATTTTTTTCGTGCGTACGCGCGAGAGAAATGGGGGCATTCTGCACGCTTTTACGAGAAATGAATATTTACGCGGCGTTATTAAGATATATATACGTATTAAACTCACGGTTATCGCGAGGCAAGGATCAGACCCTTTTCTACACGCCGAGGTTTTTGCGAACTTTTTTTTTAATTTTTTTTTACGATGCACTCGATTACGTACAATGTCGTACGTTACATACGTACGTCGGAGAGGAAATCGTGTGCGGTTTTATCGTGCGGTCGCGGCTAATTTGAATAATCCGCCGCGAAATGATTTTATTGCCCGAGAGCTGCTTTTCGGTTAATGATCTTTAGGGGAAACGTAAACAGTGTAATTTGCGGCGGCGCCGCGATGCGTAAAGCCAAAGTTAAGGGCACACGCAATTATACCACTCTGTCTCATCGACTTATCTAATCTTCGCCAAAATTATACAGGATCAAAAAATTTGTATATTTTATTGCAGGCGCATAATTAAACTTGGGTGTAAAATTTATTTTCGAAAATACTCTCTTGAGCTCGCTCGAAACGTCGAAACGTCGGCGAATCTGTATCCGGGCCAGAAAGAGCTGAAATTTCGCCCGAGCACTTTCCATAAAAAGGGTCTTGGAAGTAAGTAAGCATATACAGAGCTAGAGAGAAAGAGAGAAAGAGATCATCCACCCCGAGAGCCGCAGAATCAAACCGACAGATGCTCAGTCTTTTATGCCCTCCTTAGCAGCTTTTTACCTCCTTTTTCTCCATCAGGCCTGCAGCACTCTCGCGAGAGCATTGTTTTTTCGGCCCTTTCAAACCGCGCACCGCAAGCGCCGAATGCACGCCGGCGCGCGACCCAGCGAGATCTCAAGTTTGTCGTTTCCTCTCCTCCTTGTTGTTTTTTTTTGCGCCAGGGCTTTGTCGATCATTCGCGGCGTATATAATGAAGATTGTGTAAAGAAAGCTTGGATTACGCGCTACACGTGTCATCGTTTATATCCAAGGAATCGCGTAATTACGATCGTGAAAAGAGAATAAACTTACGTCTAAAGGCCCTCACGAGGCTGTTTATTTCTTTTTTGAAAATCGTTAGAATTTGGCAGGTCGCCGCGACTTACCTGGAACAGAAGAGAGAGAGAGAGAGAGAGAGAGAGAGAGAGAGAGAGAGAGAGAGAGAGAGAGAGAGAGAGATTCATCAGTGAATCGGTACACGAGCTTATGCAAAATCATAGAAATAATCATCGGCGCACGTCGTCGGAACGGAGCAATGACTCGCGAGATCGCGTTCGAGGAATTCGCGGAACGCTTATAAGCTTGGAAATAAAGATGCACCGCTTGCACAGTTCGTTCGCATATCAGAGGCCGGAATCTCGCGCGTTTAGTTCTTGTCTGCTGCGTAAGCGCGCGCGCGCGTGTGTGTACGAATATAAGAGGCCTTAGATAATTACTTAGATCTCGCGATGCCGTTCTCTCGGTTCGCGAAATTTCTCGGCTCCGTGAGTACAAGCCCGAGCTTGTAACGATGACGGTTTCCATATGAAGGCAGCCCGGATAGTCACGCGTAAGTTGAGAGGGTAATTTGTTTGTCGAGCCAGCCCCGCACTGGATGAATATTTATTCTTACGGGAGAACTGATATTTTTTAAAGCCGCGGCTAATTTATGGGGGCCGAGCGTCGAGATAACATACAGACGCGTGTGCTCGAGTTTAAGTTTTCAAGATGTCGGAATTATGCACACGGGATGCTTGAATTTAAAATTACACAGTGCTTACATAATGGTTCTAGGAATAACCTACCATGGATAATCTATATACACTGTTTACCTTTTAATATGCCATTTAGGCGAGCCTCGCGAGATCGGTCTATATAAGTAATTGCACTTTCGAATAAGTTAAGTTACGCAATGCAATTATTTTGCGGTTACGTCGTTAAACATTTTACGACTGAACTTATAGCTTCTATGACTCGCAATTGCTTATTGATCAAGTATCGTACTCGTGCTTTCGCAGAAGCCTTTACTAGCTATTCTACACCTTTACTTACGTAGTGGTAGGTATACCGCCGTAACCCTTAGTGCACGGTAACAATGTGTCGATCGAACAGTTTCTCATTGGTCTCAATTGTCAAGTTATTCATTTTTGTCTAAATATAGTTTCGAAGAGAGATAAATGCAGTAATAATAAGGTAGGTATATAACAGGGACCATCCTCAATGTGTCGTCTAAAATAGTCTTCGAGTCAGAAGACCCAACCTGTATCTACCGGGAAATCTTGCTTTGAACTACTATCTATTCTAAATCGTGTAATTTTTTAACATCTGCTCGTCAAATTCTGACGGGTACCTTCGATCTACCGATCTATACCCACTTATCACCTCGCGCACCTATACCCACTTATCACTTCTGATGCCATAATAGCGTATTACGATTCTGGTGCCTGTAGAGCGTTAAATAATGCTGGGTAGAGTTGCCGGGTAAAGTTGGAAGTTGTTCGCGAGGAATGCGGTGGTACATACTCGAGTTGGAAAACTTTGCATTGTTTCAAAGTCTTGCCAGCTCTCGATCGAATTCAATATTGTGGATATTAAAAGCACCCGAGAGTTAGGGCAGTAAAAACGCACAGCGATTTCTTCGCCAATTAAAAGGCCAATGCGAAGGAGAAAACTTTCCCTCCGCGCGTAAGCTCGTCGGATCGGTGGTCAGAAGCACTTAGACACTCGAGCAAGCCCGGGATAAAAAGAAGCGACCGCATCTGCTGCTGCTGCTGCTGCTGTCGAGGGATTAGATGTTCTCGCCCTCGAAAGGTCGCGCGTCTCGAAGATTTCCCTCCCTACCCTGTTTTTTTCTTCGTCCTGAGGAAACGACGCGGGGCTTCTCTCTCTCTCTCTCTCGGGCGTCTTCTTTCGTTCAACCTGTCTCGAACACCTTATATTGGGCTTTCACCGCAACAGCCCTGCATTATTACGTTATGCGCCTGCGTATCTGCGCGTCTTGTACCAGTTGCCGCTTTCCCCGATAAGTCAGCTGCGGATCGCACGAACGGGCGCGTGCCGCTGCTGCTAGTTTTAGGGATGAGGTGCCTTGTGCTTGATCTTATCGAGCTGCCGAGCTGGAGATTGTATGCGAGGAGGTCGGAGTTTGAGTTTTGGAAAGTGAGAGACTTTAAGTGTGTCGTTGGCAATGGTATTACGATTTCTTAAATTAACTGAAAGTTGGTTTTTATTTAATTTAAACACCTAAAGAAGATCTTTCGGAATTCTCAAAATTGAGGTCCTTTTTATTTTTCGCAGTCCGCTACTTTGCATATCCTACTTCTACTTCAGTAATTATCGGAAACTCCTCTAAACCTGCTTTTAGTCTCGGAATATAGCAAAACTTTTAATGGACCACTTATTTTCGAATTCTAGCGAATATTTTTAATTCGACTATCAATAGAACCTGTATTATACCATAACGTAATAACCAAAGGCTTGAGCTGATTGAGTATATTATACTCCTCGGTCACTGAACGCAGCTGAGAATTTTTGTTATAATTGCCCAAATCGAAACTCCGCTGCTCCAAGCTCAAGCCTTTGTTTATTACGTTATGGCATAACACAGGCTCTATTGATAGTCGAATTAAAAATATTCGCTAGAGTTCGAAAATAAGTAGTCCGTTAAAAGTTCTGCTATATTCCGAGACTAAAAGCAGGTTGAGAGGAGTTTCCGATAATTACTGAAGTAGAAGTAGGATATGCAAAGTAGCGAACTGCGAAAAATAAAAAGGACCTCAATTTTGAGAATTCCGAAAGTTCTTCAAACTTCTTTAGGTGTTTAAATTAAATAAAGGAAAGAGAAGTCTGCAGCGGCCAAATACAAAAAATATATGCAAACACACAAAGAGGGAGCCCAAGTAAGAGAGAGTTCGGTGCACAGCCGCGAAATCACTTCATCGAAGGCCCAGCAGCAACAGCAGCAGCAGGAGCAGATGCTTCGACGGCTTGCGCTCGAAAGGGGGACTCGAAGGAGTGTACACGGTGGTGTTGAGCGAAAAGAAACGCGGGACTAAAGAGGCCAGCTAGCTCTGCACATCTTCTTGAAATATATTGATCATATAATGTTCTTTCAATGCATGAAAAATAAAACTAGCAATCCAAATAAACGAAATTATAATAACTCGGATAATTATCCCCCGCGATAACAATTATTTCCGATAACATGCGACTAACATTCATTCGAGGAAACAGTACATTATACTAAGGACTATTTTATATTTCGAAATCAGCACAGCAGCAGTCGATCGGACTCGCGAATGCTGCTCAATCGTAAATCGAGAGAGTATACGCAAAACAAAATATCTCACTCATCGGCTTCAGCGCAGGCGGAGACCAGCAACAAAACAAATAAATCACGCAGCTCTCTCTCTCTCTCTCTCTCTCTCTCTCTCTCTCTCTCTCTCTCTCAGATCGAAGGAGCGTTGCCCTTATATGCGTGTATCTCGCGCACTGGCGATTTATGCCGCGAGGATCGATGACTCCTGACGTCGAGTAAATCAGCCGCGCTGTATACAGCAAGCAGCAGCAGCAGCCAGAGAGAGAGAGAGAGAGAGAGAGAGAGAGAGAGAGAGAGAGAGAGTGCCGACAAATATTATACATTCAAATTGCCCCCCGTTCGAATTAATTTCGAACGCGCGCGCAAGGGGTTGCCGTTGCTGCGCGAGTCACTCGAGAATTTTTCCAGCCGTGAAAGGGCTTTATATTAATTTAACTTGCCCGAGGATCGCTTGCTGATACGCGGGCTCGATTTAAATTTTCGTGTAATAGCTAATGCCAATTACGAATACGGTTATACGTAGTCGATTTTTTGTTCGCTTCGCTCAGGTTGTAGCTTTTGACAGTATAACGAACGTATACGCTCGCGCATCTCCGATTCCACAGTTGGAAGCACAATGGAAAACTGGATGCATAGATCGATACATCGCGCAAAAAGTTCCCTCGCAGACAGCAGCGAAGCTCCTCCCCGGTATGCGCACACGATGCACGCACCAACGGACATCTATAAAAGGCCAAGCGTGTCGGCGCGCGAAATGCTTAGCAAAGCCTCAGCGATTGTAACACAATCCAGTCTTCCCGAAGAGGAAGCGAAGTATAATGGCGAGTCTCTCGTCCCGCGAAAAAAAGCAAACGAAGACAGCCTCGTCGTGACTTCAATCTCGTCGCGCGGCCTGTAGCTTCTCGGCGTCGCCGCGAGACAAAAGCCGAGCAGCTCGGAAATAAGAAGACGAAGAGAGACGCTCGCGTGGAGGGGAACGAAGAAGAAGAAGAAGAATATACGTCGAAGTCGCGCGCGCGCGCAAAAGAGGAGGTGGAAACACATGTCCGTGGCGCGCGCGCGCCGAGCGATCTATAAGTGGCTGCAGCTGCCACTGCTTTTTCGAAGAGGAGGAACGAGCTTCTTCTTCGCTCTCGTATTCTTCTTCTGCAGTTGTGGGGCAAGGTGCGCTAGGACACGAGGCATAGCGTTTTTTTTCTCCCCCTCTCGACGCGAGCCGTTTTTTCGACTCGAGATTTCGAGTTTACGCGGGTTTTCTGATGCTAATATGGATCTACTCTCTGCTTGTGTACTTCACTGTATGCGGGGTGGAACGAATGCAGCGCGGCGGCGGCGCAGCTGAGTCCATACAGATATGCTTGTCAGTCGCAAGCGTCTATTTGATAAATGGAAGTTATTTTTGTACAGCGCGTGGCAATAATCGTGCCTGCATATACACACACACACACACACACACACACGGACGCGCAGTTCCTCTATTTCGGTTATATCCCATATCGATTTACCGCCAACGCCACACAACGACCCGGAAATTGATCGCGTTCGATCTCGTGTACGCGGGTTTTCCGAAAGTGATCCACACGAAGCACACCTAAACTGCGTGTCTCCAAAAGAAAACTCGTATGATCACCTTCTGTTTACGAAATTCCATTAAACTCTATTATTAGCGGCGCGCGAGCGCCTGGCTACATACCCCCCCCCCCCCCCCCCCCCGAATAAAATACAAACAGCGAGCACGCGGGAGA
Organism: Nasonia vitripennis; assembly: GCF_009193385.2. Taxonomy (NCBI): domain Eukaryota; kingdom Metazoa; phylum Arthropoda; class Insecta; order Hymenoptera; family Pteromalidae; genus Nasonia; species Nasonia vitripennis. The sequence continues at coordinate 9,645,304 of NC_045757.1, forward strand.
GAGGGACCCCCGCACTCTGCAAATTACAGTAATTTCCACCTATAACAAGTTCCTTCACTCTCTCTCTCTCTCTCTCTCTCTCGCTCATATAACACTTCCATACATCCATGTACACACACCCTCGGCGCTTTATTTTTTCTTTCTGACTCGCGCCAGGATGCAATTTCGACTGATTACGTAACGCGCGCAAGCAGGCGAGTGTTTATCGTGTGCGTCTTTGTGTATACACTGCATATGTATAATACAGGTAAACGAGAAAAGGAACTTGAGTAGGTGAAACGTGTAGGCGCGGAACTTCGGAGGGAAAAAAGAACGGGCGAGTACTTGCTAAGTGTCCGTAATCATTCTCTAAGCGAACTGCCCGCTGTCACGCATTGATTTCGCTTTTTTCCATATCGCACGGAGGCGAGCTTCGATTTTCAGATTGGATTCGCTAATATTTTTGAACTGCCTCTCAACAGCTGCTCACAAAAACTGCAACCGAGATTACCACTTGCATAAATCGCCCTCCAAAACCGCAAAAACTGCGCACACACTGCACTCGCATCCGTCCTATCAATCAGCGCGAATCCCGCGAACCGAGTCGAGCGAAGGAAAAAAGCCTCTCCCGCGGCGTAAATCAAAGGACGCGCGTGGGCGGATGTCGCGTAGATTAAGAGTTTTTCCGGGAAAAGCCGGAAGCTCGAGCGTGCACCCCCTGTGGCAGCTGCTCAAATAATCGCGCCGAATGTCTAAACACACATGCACGAGGCCGCGCATCGGAGCCAGCGCAGATAAAGAGCGCTGCGCCCAGCAGGCACGTATACGTTATATGTGTGCTATACTTTGTTATCCGAAAATATATCGCGGCGGCCGAGTGCTCTTCCTTCCTCGTGTGCAGATACAAGGAAATTTAATTTTAGGCCTGTGTGTGTGTGCGTTGGTTGGATTTCTTTCGGGCTCTCTGGCTTTGTGCAGCTTTGCGTCGGATTTTTTCGTTCGGGGTGAAAGTGAGGCATTGTCTCCGCTTTATCATCGCCCGGGGATCTCTTAATCGCCGGTGCTGTTGGCGTAGTGGATCAAGCTGGTTTTGAGATTTCTTTGTGGCGCGGTGATTCTTGATAATGTGAGGATATTTATCTTTTCAATGTGGTTCTGGGACTTATCAAATATACGAACGCTCGAATGAAAAAAGAGAAGAAAGTGCAGCGTTAAAACGCGCAATGAAGCCTTGGGCTGCCTGGGACAAATTTGATCGTTGTCGGGCCATTGACGGCTATTGACTATGGGCGCGGAGAGAGAGAGAGAGAGAGAGAGAGAGAGAGAGAGAGAGAGATTCGGTTACCGTAACCGTACAGACGAGGCGCGGGAGCATCGCCGCGGCCCGCGAAATACGATACCAGCCCAAGGTTCCCGCTGTTGCTGCTGCAGGATTTTGATGCGTCTTTTTCTTTTCTTCTCTCGTCTCACGCGCGCTCCACGCTGTCTTCGCATCGATGGCGTCTTTATTAGCCATTGTCTTCGAAAAAAGCGGCTTTTTCTTGATTACAGCTCCCGCAGGTATTAAATATTGTTCCGGAAGAATAACTCGCTTCTGTTTTATTTATAATCTGAATCTAGTTTGCACGTGTTAATTGAACTGATTAATTGACGACACCTGAGTTTTCTCGGGTGTATAACTAAACGGATAATTTGCGAATCAGCGGAACCGTTAGCCGTAAGTTATGAGCTAAGCCGAAATTGATCGTATCCGTCATTCCGGTGCTACGCGCGATCGTTATAGAACAAGAGTAGAGGCGCCGTCGGCGCCATAAGATAATTGCTGGAGGCACGTAGCCGCGAAGCTATAGCTGATGTCACACAGCTGCTAACGCATTTAGAACGTCTTTCGTAACCAGAAGTATAGCTATACTAGATATCGCGACATCAATTCATTTAATTCTGAACAAAAAATCTAATTCAAATAACAATACAAAGTATTCGATATTATACTGTCACCGAAGAACCAGAACCCGAGCAGGACGGACGAAGGGCCGAAGGAAGTTTCATTGTGCGAGCATAGCGGACGTTCGTCCGAGTTAGGAAGCACTTAGTCTCCCCGTCTGCTCATTAATGCGCGTAAAAAGCTTGACACCCGTCGTTACGTCTTTTTTAACGCTGCTGTCCCCGCCGCTTAAGACGTCGTCGCGTCGCTTACACCACCGTACTCTGTGTGAAAAATGCAGCTTCACCGAATCGCAAAAGTCACCGAATTCCTCGTTTGTCCGCTCTTAACCCCTACATTTATAAACGCTATCCGGAGTATAAAAGTCCTGTCTTCGACTTCTGTCCTCGGAAATCCGTTCCGGGAATGAAAATCCATCTCTCTCTCTCTCTCTCTCTCTCTCTCTCTCTCTCTCTCTCTCTCTCTCTCTCTCTCTCTTCCACGCGCTATAACCCCTCGAAATCTGTTTCCTTCGGAGACGCCTCCTCGCGCTTCCTCATCCGCTTTATACAGCGCACTGATGCCAGGAATTAAGGTGAGCTCGAACGAGAAAGAGAGATGGAAAAAGAAACGGAGGAAAAGGGGTGAGCAGCGGATAAGACGAGACGGGATGATCTCGAGTGTGCGCGGGAGCTTTAAAGCTCTCGCTCTCTTCTCTCCGTTTATTCCTTCCGCTCGCTTTTGTTCTTCAGCTCTCTCTCTCTCTCTCTCTCTCTCTCTCTCTCTCTCTCTCTCTCTCTCTCTCTCTCTCTCTCTCTCTTTCCAAGCTCTCGCGCAGCAGGCTAATGAAAGATACAGCGTTGCTCCGGCGTTTACGGCTTCCATTATTTTTTTCTCAAACGGCCCCCGTGTTTTTCTTAATCTCGCGCCGGATAAGAGGGGCTAAGTAAATAAAAGCCGCTGCAGCACCGATGCAGACGAGAGCGAGTGCGTTTGATGAACTCGTCTCCGTGTCGAGCGTATTATACACAGTCCACTTTCGCAGCTAGACTGTTTATGCAAATCGCTTCTGGATAATCGCGCGTTCTCTGCACGACTCTCGCTCGCATGCAAATGTTCCGCAAACTTATTACCGCGCGCGCCGCTGCGCGGAGAAATTATCATTTCCTTCGCGTGGCAATTTCGCCTCCTGCGCATACTTTCGAAATATCAGCCTGTGTGTCCAAAGCCAGTTTAATAACAGTTGTTCACCATAAAATTGATTCCGAGCGTGGCGTCTAATCCGAGCATGCGATTCGTACACACACACACACACACTTATGTAGCTGTATTCAGCTGTACACGCGAGTCTGCATAATTCGTACCACACAAGTCGCGGTATTCTCGGCGTAATCTCTAAATCTCCTAATCCCTCTGTATCGTCGAGATACCGTCTTTCTGCATTACCGCGCATAAACTGCACCGTAGCGACGTGATTCGGGAACGTGGGAATCGTAAATCTTCGATAATTAAAACACACCCCGGCGCAAAGACTCTCTCTCTCTCTCTTTTTCTCTCTCTCTCTCTCTCTCTCTCTCTCTCTCTCTCTCTCTCTCCAAAAAGCCAATCGACTCGCAAAAGAACACCAACGAGCTGCAGAACGCATAGTCGGAGTAGACATATAGTAGCTCATTCCGGCGAGTCACGTCTCGGGCCCCGAGGGCTGATTGGCCAAGCCCCCCCCCCCCCCGCCCCGTCTCGGCGAGGAATTAGAAGAGAGGCGACGCCATTTCCGTGTAGGCGTGCGCGACAATTTCGCATTCGCCGCTCGTCGTCGCGGCCGCACGTGTATTTCACAACCCTCGTTACGCGCAGGGCCAGCTTTATTATAGACGCCAGTGTGCCGGCGATAAGCGGATCTCGCTGCAGCAAGACGACGACGGCGGCAATATTCTCTCGCGCGCAAAAGGGCGTGGGCTCGTTCTTGCGACGCCCGGCGGCTTCGTACGCGGAGGAAATTCGGTTCACTATATCACATATTATGTACTAGAACATGGGACTGGCTGCGGTGGAATACGGCGCGTGCCGTTGGAAACTCAACGCGCGAGTATTCCGTCCGATTTCGCGCAGGTACTTCCCCGCGGGGAGAAAAAATCGACACCACCCTGCTGCAACAAGTCAGAGGAAAAAGGAAGAACAAGCCGAAGATCCCTGATTGTGGATAACGGGCACGGCGGCACGCGTATTATAACGACAGCCGTCTGTCGACATCATGCACCCGCCGCTCGGCTCACTCTTTCCCCTCCCGCAGCAATCCGCGCTCGCGTTTGCAATCCAGCACGCTGCTGCTGCAGAGGGGGAGGAAGTTGTACGAGTCGGTAGCGACAGGGCGCACGTGTGCGCGATGCATTGAAGGGGCCCCTGGGGCAGGTGTGCGCGCAGACGGCCGGCACGAGCGAGCGAGACTGCAAAGCGAGAGAGAGAGAGAGAGAGAGAGAGAGAGAGAGAGAGAGAGAGAGAGAGAGAGAGAGAGAGAAAGAGAGAGAGAGAGATGGATGGAGATGGAAGGTTCTTATTTCTCTACAAGCGAACCAAAGCAAAGTTGGAGGATCGCAGGCGCGGGACGCGAACTTCTTTCCGAGGGTGAGGCGAGGAATTAATGTGGATCGATAGGGTTAATGCCCGGACCGTTCGCGTCGATGCACAGAGGAGGGCGCGTGGGCGAATCAGTTATTTCGCTAAAGTTTCACGCGATTTTCTCATACGAATTCATCGTATGCGCTATCTCGAGATTTTAGAAAGAAATTGCGAAGCATCAATTGAAATCAAGTTTAATTAACAGTCGAATGAGCGAGGGCGATAAAAGCACAAAATTAAAAAGGCATATCCAACAAGCATCTACCTCATTAGTCCTCCTCGGTTAACTCAAGAAACGAAACGAACACCAACCCCTTCCCCGAAATCCGGATTTTGGCGGGTAAAGCAGAGCAGCGGCAACGGGGCGACACGTAGCAATAAATCCTGCGCATACACACGGCTGCTGCTGCAATTCTTCGAAGACGCGCGCCGGTCGCGTGCCTCCCCCTAAACGACGAGCGAAAAGAGAGAGAGAGAGAGAGAGAGAGAGAGAAGAGCGGGCGCGTGCCGACCATCCGGAGGCCAGGTGTAGGAGCTCCCGCTTCTCTTCTCCCTTCGCATTACGTCCATTCTGCCGCTGCCGCTGTTGAGCGCCTGTGTATGCATACCCCCGATGTTTCAGTAAGGAGGATGGTGTCCTCGGGGGAAATATGTGTGGGGGCCGGGGGTACGTAGCGATGCGCGTGCGTGCGTAGCGTTGGCTTTTTAGAAGGCAATCATTGACACGGGAATCCGGAATTTTCCGCGTTCGGGTACCGAACCGCGTTTCCAGCTCCAAAAACAAGCGATTAACTGGACAATAGCCTTCGGTCATCCCACCCAGCCTATACATCGCACAAAAAGCGATTCGAGCAAAAGATGACGATCGACCACCATCATCGCCGTCCACACAACATGACGTATACATAATGCATCCCACCCGCATACGCAGTCGGCGACGGCATATGCGGCTGTCTTCACAACAATGCGACCGCAGCTCATTTGTCGTTTCACGAAACATATAAGCAATGTTTCCCTGCGCGCGAAAACGTGAATAAAATGTGCACAAACGGAAGAGGAGAAAAGAGCGTCTCTCCCTCAAAGCGAAAGCGAAAGAGAGCGCCGGGCGCTGGCAGAAATTAAGAGCAACCACGGCAGATGGCGACGCGGCGGCGCGTGCCACGCTGCACACCAGCGCGAGCGCGAAACGCCCTTCCGATTTCTTACGAGGCGTCGAGAGCGAGGATAATTAGAAGATGCTATATTATGCCTCCGGCCTGCCGAATTTCATTCCCCGTATTGCTCGGGCCTTTTTACTCTCATCGCGCGCGCGCGAGACACCAGCTAATAAGGCAAAAGCGGCTCTTGCTGCACCGTTAGCGGAGATCGCGCGCGAGGATACGCGAGACTGGCTTTAATAATTTAATTTTTCACTCCCCGGGCCATTATGTGCCGTTACACCGCGCCGGCCGTTTTTTCGCTCGACTGCGGAGTCGAGCTGGCGCGGGGATACAAGGGGTTGCGGGACCAGAGTTCCGTTGAAGGAGGCGGAGGAGGCGGCGGCGGCGGTTGCTTGTGTATATATACAGTCGAGGAAATTGACTTTGTTTTCGGGGGGATGAGTCGCAGGAAAATTGATTCGAATCGCGATGAATGGGGTGTGCTGCACTTTTTTTGAAGCGAGGAGGAGGAAACTGTTGGGGTGGCGAATTTTGCCTCACTGGCGCAGAGGTACACGAGTACGAACTTAAACAAAAAAATAAATATTATTTTTATGCAATGTAAAACTTTATAATACCACGTAGTTTAAAGCTCACTGCATGTTGTTGATTAAAAAACTTTGATAAAACAGATAATACAAGTGTGTACAACCCTGTATATTAAGGCAATGAATTAATGCATAGGCATTATTTACAATGAATTTTACACGGGCGAACATAGACAGCTTACCGGTATAATAGGTACTCTGTTTTACTTTAAAAATAAATGAGAATCCGGTCGATCATCCCCTTTAGGTTAAATTTCATTAATTGAAAAAAAAGGATGCAAAACTGGGTCAACGCATGCGGTAATGAAGAAATAATAATAATTTGCCTGCAAATAGCAGGCTTACCATCCCCTCATTCTGCAGTTCTCGAAAATAACACGCCAAAAATACACCGAGCGAAAAGCAATTCGATCGTGTCCCATCAAAAATAATTCGACGATTCAACCGAAGCTACAGCACTACACAACGTCGGCAACAAAAAGCCGTCTGCTTCGAAAACACGCGATCCGAAAATAACTGAAAAACAGAAAACCACTTCCGAGCGACCGAGAACCATAAAATTGACCAATCAAGAGATCATCCACGAGCGACAGACGGAGCCCTTTGAGCTCGCTTTTCTCTCTCTCTCTCTCTCTCTCTCTCTCTCTCTCTCTCTCTCTCTCTCTCTCTCTCTTTATCTCTCTCTCTCTCTCTCTCACTTTAAAAATCTCATCAGCGCTCATCGATTCGCCGGAGCGTCACGCCTATTATATATAGGTATACCATGTAGGCGAGGAGCAAGCGAAAAGGGCGCAAAAAGAGAGCGAGGCAGAAAGTTTGCCCGATTTGCATGAGCGTGCGTGCGTCAAAAAAAGGAAAGAAAAAGCAGATGGAAAGAGCGTCAAAACTGCACTGGGCACTTTTATTGTTTTACGCGCTCCCTTTGTTGAGTTGGCTCGCACCGGTGATGCGCGCGAGGAAACTGGGTTGACGAAGTTTTTGTTGGCGCGTCATGTTTCGCCCGGCTATCTTTCGATTGTCTGCAAATATGCAGGCCAAGTGACACTTTAGATGCGTATGGTATGAAAATAACTTACGGTGTACGCGACAACGACGCCGGAATAACTCTACATCCCCACAGTCTAAAAGAAGGCTCGACTTACCTGAAACAGAAAATGAAATATGCGAATTTAATTTACGTCATTATTTTATACGGATTTTTGATTATATACGAAGAGGGAAAAGCTGAAAATTACCGATCGAAGTTTTAATACTAACGCCAAACTTTTTGCCTCCGATGCGGCTGGGTCGTTGAATTTCGAATAATTGAAGTTTGTGGATTTGCAAATCAAAAAAGTCTTCCGAAAAGGATTTGCATGCAGTCGGCTCGTTTGTGTATCAAAGGGTCAAAGGATCGAGAAAAAAAAACTATCTTTTCCCTACTGCACTAATTAAACCAGGTACTTTACAGGAAATTTCGCAATTCGATTATTTGATTAAATTCCCGCGAATAAAGTACTCCGCAATCAAGTGCACATTCAGAGCTCTAATCAGTGCAGAAGATTTGTCGAGACACAATGCGCATGCATTCCAAAGGCAATCCAAAAGCGCCTGAAATAATAAATCTCAGTGAAACGCCGGTAAGCCTTTTTGAAAAATGCAGGAGCATAAAAAATGTTCGAAAAGTTGATAAAGGATCTAAAAAATCAGCAGAGTAATGGGTCGATTTCTCTTCCGAAAAAGGAGGGAGCAAGGGGACAGGTGCACGCGTGCGCGCGATTCCTCTGGCAAGCTGGCTCGCGTATAATAGCACGGCTCTCGTTTATTGCGCTCGCTGTCGGAATAAAAAGGCAGAGAGATGCAAAAAACTTGAAATCGCGGTAGATGCGCGCGATACCGATCTCCAGAGTAATACGTTATTTATCTTCATTTCTATGAAGGACCGTTATATGGCGTTTGGAAGCAATATTTTAATTTAATTTTTCAACACGATTATGCTTTTATCATGCGAAAAATCCTGCAACTTCGTAATTATTATTATTACAATTAACGCATAAATTCAAACTAAATAAAAAAAATGTACCGAGCTCGCACTTTTCGAACATCTGCAGCAGCCTCAGCTCGTACACGAGCTCGTGAAAGCCCACCCAGCGAGTCGCATCCCTCATTTTTCCATAACAAGCGTTGATTGACGTTTGTCGCATAAAAAATCGAATCCCAAAGCGCAGGAGACGGCCAGCCTCGAATTGAATTCTCCGTACAGACCCACATACGCACGCGTATACAGAAATCCCAGTCAATCCTATTGATTTCTATCGGAGAGAGCGACGCGAGTGCATTGTACTTGGAAGAAAAAACGATTTAGCGTCGATGATTTGATTTGATCGGATTATATGTTAGCCCCTTTACTCGCGCTCGGCTGTTGCTGTCGGTGACGTTGCCTATGCGCGGGCTCGATCAAGCTGCAGACGACAACTATACATTGCAATACGTCGCGCAATGGAGTGTAATCCATTTTGCATGACCTAAGAATGCACAGTGTATGACGAGCTCTTTTTTCCCGATGCTATTGCCGCGAGTTCGGCTCGATCCCCTCCCCGTATGCGCCTCTGTTTTTGTCTTCTCGTTTTGTTCAGGGTGAGCGAATGGGACACACTGCGCAGTTCTTCTATACGTACCGAGCGGATTGCGAGAAATGAAACTCGCTGCCGATGGAAGTTGTATTTTTAGAAGTGACTATCGATTCCCGAAGAAGGATTTGATGTGTACACTGCTTCTGATTGTTTTTTTTTTACTGATACACTCCCCAGATCCATTGTTGAGTACTTTCAGCTACGTGCATAATTTTTCCTGAATTCAGAAAATATGCATAAACTGTTTCGGAGCAGATGCGAACACAGCGCGCAACAAAAGAAAGCAAACGACTGACAAACCTAATTCAGTTCTGACCAGCGAGCCAGCCCACCCAATGGGCTTACCCAATTTCGCGCGAAAATCAGAATGAAAGTCGGCAAAGAAAGAAGCCCCACGCGTCAATAAACAGGACAATCGACTTGGAGGCACTGCAAACACGCTCACACATGCGTCTCGACGATGTACGCAGGAGTGACGAGGCACATTTAGTCGCTTTGTCATCGTGGCGCGGTAAAAAAAGCTCGCAGCCTCCGCGTGACCAGATGCCGTGTTTCTCTAGGCGTAATAATTGACTCGTTACGTTCGTTGGCACTCGAGAGCTCGCTTTCTTTTGTGGCTGCAAGTTCGATCGGGGAAATAGAATTTCCGTCCGGAGCTGTTAGTTTTTGCCAAACCTGTTTGAAAATTCGAATAAAAATTGCTCTGTTACGGAAGAAGGTGGTGAACTAATAACATACTCTGACCTTGTAATTCAAACAATCAGACTAGACACTCCTTATTTTTCTTCTCAGGAAGGCAGAACGTATGATGCCTCGTGCCCTTTTAGTTCATTACGATTCCTTACTTTTTGCGAACAAACACTGCGTAAACACCGTAATTGTGTGCTACTATAACCGAGCCGTCCTTTTCCTTACTATATCCCTACAAAAGTGCGCAGAATAAATAATTCAGCCTGTTTTACAACTCCGACACGCAGTCCTTCACACTTACTCCTCAGCGAGCACTGCGACAGCCCATAATCCGATCACATCGTGCGTCATTATAACTTCCTCAAAGTGGATTGGTCGCGCCTTTTCGTCTCGCGCGCCGCCCGTCCTACAAAATATCGGAAAGAATGAAGTTTCTCGTCGCGAAGAACAGGCAGCGACTGGCTGCTCCTTAATTTTCATTCCTATCGGTGATCGCTTCTTTTATTTTTATATCCGCGACAACGACGACGGCGTGAATACCGAAAGGGAGAAGAAGGACGACGACGACGCGATATGGATTTCAGACCGACCAAGGTGACAAATTGAGCGGCGAGGGGCGCGGAGAATCTGTCCGGAGACGACGGACGGAGGGGCTAGAGTTTTTCGCAAGTGCAAAAGTGCCGGGATTATTTGGGAGCTTGAAGCTCTTGAACTCTTTGTTTTCGGCGAGAGGCGGAAGGGGAAATTCGGTAAACATTAAAAAAAGTTCAGACATAAGCCTACTCAAACGATTTCGAACATTTTAACGAAACCATATCTCAGTCATCACATCAGCGACGAAAAACGAAGACAGCAAAACGCTTACAGCAACAAAGCCGACTCGTGTCGCTCGGCGATACATTATACGGTTTGGCTGGTGGAGCAGCGGCTCTCATCTGCGCTGCAGCGCGCCTCTAGTAACAATGTCGTCTTTATAGCATCGAACATGTACCTCCAAAAATAGAGGCGAGGGTGGCAGCGCGCAGGATGGAGACAAGCCGAAGCCGCGAGGAATAAGAAAACTTGAAAACGCAGACGCGCATCGATATATAGCATAAAGCTACTGCTGGCAGTGGGAAGAGTAGTGTCCAGTTTTCACGGTTCGAAGACCCGAGGCAGACGCTGCGCCAGACGCCGCGGACTATAACTGGCCATTGGGTTAGGTTAGTTGGCTGGTCGTAACTAGCTTCGTCAGCCCTCTCTCTCTCTCTCTCTCTCTCTCTCTCTCTCTCTCTCTCTCTCTCTCTCTCTCTCTCTCTCTCTCTCTCGCAAACGGGTCACGCTAGGATGCTCCCAGTCGCGCCGCGCCAATTATAATTCTCCCGAAATCATTTTACATTTATCAAAAGCGCCGCGCCGGAGAGCGAGAGAGTCTGGAGGACGGGGGTGGCTCGCTGTCTGCGATGACGATTTCACGCGGGTAAAGTTGTCGCGAGCTTAGTAGTCTGCAGCTTTATATTCATAGATTTTTGTGTAATTTAGCAAGACAGTTGTGCCTCAACTATTGTCTTCGCTGATGCGCCAGTTGACGCGTCTAATTGGGCCATATTGCGGAGCATTTCGAATTCTATCGATTATATTCATGTTTGAATCCTCGGGGATATCGACTATCAATGAACTGCGCGCTGCCCGAATCAATTTATAAGTTTACTCGCTAGAGCACCTAATACTAATCTACAAGTATGGTAATCCAATTGAAAGCAGGCAAAAGCCCATCAACGGGGCCATTTCTTATTTACGCGGAAGTAGCTAGCATCCGCTGTATGCAAGACAGCCGCTGGAATAGAGCTCGTCTATTCGACGTCATTATTTCGCAGTGCGGTTGCGAGGTCGGAAGCTTCCTCAAAGGCATTTTGCGGGGACACTTTGAAGCCTGCCGCCAACAACAAGAGACGAGAATTTCGCGCATTGCGGAAGTTTAATGTACCTTCAAATCTCCTTTCGAGAAGGCTCTTGCCATTCTCCGGGTGCGCTAACGTGTGCATAAACGATCTCCTGACGCACAGCGCTCGGGTGGCTTTCGACAATGCCATTATACTATTTGCCATGCTGCGGATTAATTCGACGCGATATGCAGCGAGATAATTCAATTTATGATACACGAGTCCGTTAGAATTCTATACACACGTTCAAACGAAAGGTGTAATCGCATTGCGAGAGAAATAACGCCTGATGAACTTCGCTATTTACAAGTTCAGAGAAGCCGTTCCGAGAAAACTAGCGTCCGCGTGAATTCCGACTGGCTTCTCATTCAGGCCGGCCGCTAAATAATCACGCGACCGCATCAGCCAAGAATCACGAGCGGCTGATGTCTTCAGACTAAATAGAAACCCAAGCTACTTCGCGCGTCTAATCTCTCGCAAAAAAACAGAAGCGTTTTATCAGTACCAGTCGCACAGGCTCCGAAAAAAAAGAAGAATTCCGGCGGATCACGTAACGCCCTGCTCGCGTCTAGCCGAAAGAATGCGTGAGAGACTGGCGCGATTCTTATGGGGTTACGTATAAGCTGACGCGAATTTAATTGACGCAAGTCTTCCGAGCAGCCTTGGCTCCGCGCTGAAAAATCTTCGGATATTCATCTCGACGCGCTGGGAGAAAGCGAACCAGAGGAGCCAGACGAAACAAAATGCCGCTAAATTTAATCCCGGACCTTAGGTTGCGTCTGCAACTAGTCTAGACGGCCAGAGATGTAGAAAGCGAACGGAGAGAACTATATACGCGCGGGGAGGAGAAAGTGCGAGAAGGTGTGAGAAAGTCGTAACGCGAAATATTTATGCAAATCTCCGAGGAGAAAGAGAGCCGTCCCTTTTGATGGAGAAACTTTTTTCCTAAGCTTCTTCTTACGCAACGCGATCTTCGAACATTTCGAAGACTGAAGCGTAATTGAGCTATCGAGTTAGGCAGCCCTAAGGAGGCGTACGCGAGAAAAATGACTCCACTTAATTCATCTCCAAATCAGAGGCTACGCGGCAAATAAGAAGAGTCTTCGCGCAGAGATAAACCTCGCACTTCTATTTTAAACCCGGGAGAGAGAGAGAAAACTGCGCGAAGCAGCCGCTGGAAAAAAAGAGCCGAGCAAAAAGAGGCAGACTAGTATAGAGCAGTCGGGTGTATAGCGCTGAGCGCGAGCGAGAAAGAGAGAGAGAGGGCAGAGGCAGACGCTCCAATTTGCCTGGCTGACTCTCTTCGGCGAAACTCGCGGCGCGACGACGTAACGCGCGGGGCTATTCCCTTATTTCTGGACTTCGCGCCTGCGCTTCCGTAAACTCACCAGACGGGATAATTGACGTTATTGGTGCGCGTCGATCTCCCTCTCTCTCTCTCTCTCTCGCTCTCTCTCTCTCTCTCTCTCTCTCTCTCTCTCTCTCTCTCTCTCTCTCTCTCTCTCTCTCTCTCTCTTTCTCGGGCTTCGCGAAGCGTTAAATCAAGAGCGCATAATTTTTTTTTAGACGCCGAAGTACAATCTCTCACTTCAGCTAATCCGACGCACCGATGACTTTGTATATAAATGCAAAGCTACATGATTGCGATGCGAAGGTACATCGTTTCCTGCGGAAGCTACCGGATAGCACCACCGCAACCAGGATGAAGCTTCGACGGTACGAGCGCGCAATTTGCTCGCACTTTGTCCCTGTAATCGGAAACCACTGGAGGTGGCAAAACGCGCGAATTTTCGTAATGCGAGGACGACTGCGGGTATTTCGCGCCTTGGAACTCGCTGCCACTGGGCCGTCTAAAGTCCTTCGCGGAAGCGGCTGCGTCTAATTATGTGTCGAGAGAATTTCGCGAGCTTGATGCCGAGTATACCTGCTGCTGTTAAAATAGAAGGAGAGAGAGAGAGAGAGAGAGAGAGAGAGAGAGAGAGAGAGAGAGAGAGAGAGAGAGAGCGAGAGAGAGAGAGAGAGAGAAAATGTGTGCGATACTCGCAGAGGTTCGTTTGTCGCTGTGCCATTTGCTGGATGATGAGTGCGAAGATAGTTCGCACTACTGATGAGAGTTTCTCGTTTCTTTTCTGTTTCTGCACTGTTAGAATAAAGTTACTCGCGCTCGTTAATTGTCGTTCTAACGTCGAAAACTTTGATTCGGAAACGATCGCCCGAGGCAAAGTTTACTAGGAAGTGGCTTAAGGGTTACGAGATGAGCTAGGTTTACAAGCGACTTTTTGCTATCAGTATCGTTCTGTCATTGAAAGGAAATACGCAGTTCGGTGTCAATTTTCGTCTCGCCTCCCTTGGCATCATTTTCATGACGGCCGTGAGAAATTTTTATTTATCGATCCTCTGAGAGGATTTATTTATAGCACGTATTAATGTATTGATCAACATCACAAGCGTATACATATGCAAGAATGTGACCAGCCTCAATGCAGCCATCACAGTCCCTGGCTCAACCTACAGCACAATCAACCAAGAAAGAAGAAGAAGAAGCAGCCAGGAAGGGTTAGCAGCAGTCGCGCGCCGCGACGCTGACGCAGCGCGTATATTTGGCCGATCTTCTCTCCTCGTTTTCCTCGTTTCCGTGTCTAGCACGGCATAGGCACTTTCTCCCGTGTCTGAAATTGTTGTGTCGCGGTTACGTCGCAATTATCCACCCACGCACTTCGGACGGGGGAGGAATAGAGAAAGAGAGAAAGTCGCCGTATACCAGCGAGTGTGAGTGGATGCGTTTGTGTGTGTGTGTGTGTGTGAGTGTGAGTGTGTGTGTGTGAGTGTGTGTGTATAGCGAAGCCGAATTTAACGGCGAATGGACTTCGCGCAACCTACTGGCGCTTCTCCCACTCGGCTGATACGAGGAGGCCTATACACAAACGCCTCGGTCTGTGCGTCTCTCGACTTTCGTTTTTCGTCTGCGCCGTTGCGCGACTGCCCGATGGAGTCGTTGCGAATTGGCACTTGTGTTTTGTCCCATTTGTCGCGCGGAATTCCGGGAAGTTGATTTTGGGAGAAATTTTACAGAGGTCTCTTCTGCGATCCCCGATGATCATCGAAATTTAGGAAGAGCAAAGCATTCACTGACAATTTTGCACCGGTCAAGTGTGCAGGGATTATAATACCGTTGGCGCGTACGGTCTATTTTTAACCTCGGCGCATAAGGAGCAAGTTAATCCCTCTCACTTCCTGTTTGCCCTTTTCATAGTCTTCATTCGCTTGGCCATAATTTTATTCCAGCGGAAGTCGTCTCAAACGGCGCGGCGTATATTGACCGATAAAGCGAAGCTTGGCACGCCGCTGAGGAAATGCCACGTAAATTTGAGTAGTAAAAGAAATTAACTCACGTGAAAAGAATCATTTGATCTCTATACAATCGAAAGATGAGATTGAAGGCTGCTTTTTCGAATCCGCAGAAAAAAAAGAGTCTCGGCCGATTGACCGCGCAAACAGCGCTTGGACTTGTGCATCGTGAGCTATACGTACACATGTGCACGTAGCGGTACAGAGCGGTGGAAGACAGAAGAGGAGGAGGAGGAGGAGGAAAGAGTCAAAAGTGAGAGAAGGAGGAACAGAGCAGACCGGATGCGCTGACGTTGGCTGGCTGGATTTATGGGCCTGTTTTATTCGTTGCGACGCTTCCGCTCGTAGCAGCAGCAGCAGCAGCAGCAGCAGCAGTAGCAGTAGCGCAAGATGAGAAGAAAAAGAGACAGCAGCAGCAGCAGTAGCGCGGCGAGCAAGAAAGGGAGGGAGAAAAAATAGAGAGGCGCAAAGCGCCGCCACTTATCGGAAAAGCATCCTAACCTAATGAAATGAAAACCTCGCCGCGTGGAAATTCACCCTTCGACCTCTTGCTATATACAAGCGCTTCCGCCTCTCGACACTCTGGGATTTGTGTGTCCCGTGGGAGGAAACGCGATAGCGAGCTTCGGATCTCCGGGCTTATTGAGAGGAGGACTTGCAAGGTTGCGCCGGACGAGCTTGTTGAATGAGGTCATTGATTGGGCTCTCGATGCTTTTTCAGCTCGAGGATCAAGAGCACAAGATTTCAATTTGTGTTCTTCAGCTGCGAGTTTTCAAATTTAAATGTCGAAAAGCCGGCGTTTCTGATGTAAAAATTATAATTGCTGCGTTGCAATAAACGCGTCTCTTATTTATTTTATTTACGAGCTGAAAGGAAGAAGATGATTTTTTTCTTATCAAAGCGCGTTGTAAAGCTGAATTTTATTTTAAAAGTATCAAACCGCTTAATTTAATATTCAACTTTACAAAGGATCTATCGGTAATATTGATGGAAAAATATGTATAAACAACAACGTAACAATGACTCACCTTTCTCCTAGTTTGTCCGAAACTGCGTGCTGAAACAGTCGGTCCATGGGAGTGAGCTGAGGTCCTCCGTCCTTTTCGGAGCCGCTGTCGCCCTGCTGGTCGTCCTTCCCATAATCGTCCTCCAACCCTGTAAACGATTGAAACCTCGTTATTCTAAAATTCGTAAACTTTTAAACACATTCAATGTACAAACGTAAAAAGTCTACCACACAAACGATGATCTCACTCGACATAATGTTTTATTTATTTTTTTGAGGTCGACGAATAAAGTGAATGCTTGTATTTTTATTCGGAAATGCTTGTGAGTTTTCAAAGTTTTAAATTAGATAGCCTATGGATGTTTAGAAAAGTCGTAGACGGGATCGATGACTAAGTTTTCAAAGTTATAAATAACATTTTCAGGCTTGTTACAAACGTTAAAAATAGATCTTTGATGTCGCACAAGAATAGCACAACTGAATAATATATTATTCACGAGTTTTACACGCAGACTTATAAAAACTGCGTGGAATGTATGAAGTACTAGTACTACTGGCGTAAAAGTAGTCTACGCCAGTAAGTAGTAGTGGAACGAATCAGTCAGACCGACGTATTCTCAACGATTTCATGACTATGATAACAAGAACGTAACCTTTAACTCGTTGGTAAGTTATCAGACTTTGCAATAACAAGGAACTAATTTGCACCCGAGTGTCATCTTGTGTCGTTTTAATACCGACTGCGAGATGAATTTCATAAGAAAACACGCATACATTAATGCGGCTATCAAATTAACCAACTTTAGAAACACAAATCATTCCACCTTCCTCGGCTATATCTAAATTTATATAAACATTCGAAAAAAAACCTGCATTATTCAGATAGAAGCACGTGCGAAAGCAACGGAATCAGCGTCAACTCGTGAAAAAAGTAACGGCTCGCTGTAAAAATACTTGGAAACAATGCAGTGGGACAAGGTCGAGTTAAAAAAGGAAGACCTGGATCTATAATTAACCAAACGCAGAACCAGTGTCGCGCTCTAGCTCGTCGCGCTTCCTCTTGCATGCATTAAGCAAAAAGTTCGAGCAGGTTATCTCTTTTTAGTCGCACCTCGCGAAAGCTCCTAAATGACGGATTATGCCGAGTTTCGTCAGAGAGAGAGAGAGAGAGAGAGAGAGCGGCAACGAGCCCTTAATGCGATTCTCGCTGGATCCGCTTTTGAGGGGCGAGACCGCGAGTTTTAACGAGGGTCAAGTCGCAAGAGAGAGAGAGAGAGAGAGAGAGAGAGAGAGAGAGAGAGAGAGAGAGAGAGAGAGAGAACGAGAAGCTGCTGGGATTTTGGAGAGGCCGCGGTGCGCTGCAGCAGTAGACTGCCGTGCAACTCTCAGAGCTTTTCAGGACACTCGCGGGGGCATTAAGTCAATGTCTAGAGATAGGCTCTTAGCTCTCTGATTTGTCCTGCTTTCCATTGCTCAGTCCAGGCACGAGCTTCACGCCTCTTTAAAAACGGTAAAACTTTTCGCACAGTTTGCGACTGCTCGCGTGTATAATAATTTCGAACGAAGTTGAGTTATGTTCGCAAAGCTCGCACTGTATGCGACAAAATATTCGATTCGGTCGAGTGCTCTACCAAAACGTCTAGAAGAGCTCGATTACGCGCTGTCCTATGACGAGGGACAGAGACAGAGCGGGAGCGAGAATTAACAACTTTTCATTCTTTAAGTGCTGGGTGCGTCAGTCAAAGAGTATCTACGCACACGACGCGTGGAGTAACTCGTCCAAAGTCCTGTCAAAGAATGTTCCAGCAGATGCACCGCTCTAGAACCCTGAAAAATCAACCCCTTCGATCACTCGTCGCAAATAGCTTACGCGCGTCCGTTCAGCCAGTTCGGAAAGGAGAAGCTCGTCCGAGCGGATCAATCGCGATTGACGATCGGCCGCGTTTAACCCTTGCGACGACTCGGTGAAAGAGAGAAAGTACGTCGTCAGAGACTCCTCTATCTCTCCCTCTCTGCCTGTCCGCGGCAGATACACACACTCCACACCAGCCCGCGCACTCGACTCTTTTCTCTCATTCTCCGTCTTCGTTAATCCTCCCTTTCGCTCTTCGTCTCTCTCTCTCTCTCTCTCTCTCTCTCTCTCTCTCTCTCTCTCTCTCTCTCTCTCTCTCTCTCTCTCTCTCTCTCCCTTGTTTCAAGAGATCCTCTCAATAAGGCCGCGCAGCTGCAGCAGCTTCGGGGGCCTCCAGAAACTCATTTGAAACGCGCGGAACGACGAGTCAAGTGCAGCGCACGCTGCCACCGCGGCGTGTGTTAGAGTCAAGGAGGAGAAGCTACACATGCATCAGCAGCAATGCTGCACAGGAGTTTGGAAAACGCTGCCAACGGTCTGCGCGACGGATTATCATTCGATCGATACAAAAACAGCATCGCTTACGCCAAAAAGACATTGAAATGTCGTAGAGGTTACGCAACGCCGAATACTATAAACCCTGGATCGTAACTTTCACGAGTATACTGCCATTATGCAGATGACGTTTTGCGTAATCGCGAGCAGCAGCGTATCGGTACGAGGAAGATCCTCGTCCTCGCCGTGCGAGTGTATACTGCAGTGTCGTCAGAGTTTTCCCCATTGTGTGTCGTGCTCGCCGCGACGACGTGTACACGCGTCTGATAATTCGCCGGGGACAAGACGAGTATGTTTCCCGATTACAACGGGCACGGACCGGCGCCAAAACTTAAGCAGGTGAAAAATGGCCGCGGCCGCATGCAAAAACACGATAACGAGGAGCCGAAAGAAAAGCCGCGGGGAAAATGAAAAGTGGAGGGACGCGAGAAAGGAGTAGGAAAAGATAGAGAGAGAGAGAGAGAGAGAGAGAGAGAGAGAGAGAGCCGAGGGGCGTGGCAAGATGAATGATCGCAAGACGCGGGAGTATTGATCCCGGTTACTGTACTCTCTCTCCCCCCGTCCTTCTCTGCTCCTTCTCTTTCCTCCTCTACGCTGTGTAGCTCGTCGCATCTTGCTCTATCGCGCTGCTCTGGCCTCTATAACTGTATTTCCCTCCATCCTCCGGCCTATCCTTTTTGCTCCCTCCTCTCCTCCCTACTGCCCCTCGCTCCGCTCGAGAGCCAAAGCGCCCCGAGTTCTCTGGGATGACTTGCGTTGGGTTCAGGGTCATGCGTGTGTGTATGTACCCCTTTCTCTATGTAGGTATCACACGCACGCAGACAATTTGCGCTTTTTCACCGGCAGCCGCGGCTTGTCACGCTGCGACCGCGAGCCTTCTTTCGCGAGTTTTAATTAGTGTCCGGAGGAACGACTTGTCAGGCGCCAGGACAAGGCTTTAATTTAGCCGCCTTTTTGCGCGCAGCGAGCTCTCTTCGGTCTTCCGAATTTCTTGTTCCAGATAATACTTGTCGTATCGGATCGAGATCTCGTGTACTATCGAGCTATAGATCGGCCGCTTCGTGAAACCCAGCTGAGATAAGAAATGTTAACCCGTCATATCCGTGATACGCGCGACGATTCAAGCAACGAGGAGAGCACAAAAGAACTGCCGCCGCGAAGAATGAGAGATTTCGAGTGCGTGATTATCGCGCATTCGAGGCAAAACACGCGTTTCGATGGCTGTAGATATCAGCGAAGGCCAGTGTACTGTGATCGTCGACTCTCGGGTATTCGTGGCTCTGCGAATCAGAAAGTGGACGGGATGGATCATATGAGAGGGAAAAAAGGTCACGCGGGGTTGAGAAATTTAATCGAAGCGTGCGAGTCGAAATTTATGATTTCGACGGAAACAGTCGAAGTGGTATACAAGGTCGTACGCGAGACTCGTTGCTTATACAAAAGCAAAACAACGTCGCTCACGGAAAAACGCGCGCCATGTGCGCGACTTTGCCCTATTGCTCGAGGGTCAAGGGATGAAGATAAAAATAAAAAAAAGAGATATCCCCGCGCAGCGCGCCGGGGTCGATTATCATACGACGGGGAAAAAGTATACGTGCAAGGTGTTTTCCGCCGTAGTGTATAGCTGCGCGGGTACGGAAGGCCGTCCTTTGTTCAATAATGCATGCGCTACTGAATGAAGCCTATATTACGCGCTCTACACATACTCCAGCTCGTATATACGCAGAATGAACAATATCTTATACTCGCATTCCTGCTCGCTTTTATATATATATATATATATATATATATATATATATATATAAAATGGCTTATTTTATATATATATAAAATATATATATATATATATATATATATATATATATATATATATATATATATATATATATATATATATATATATATATATATATATATATATATATATATATATATATAGCCAGGCCGGAATATCGATATCAATACCGAGCGCGCGAATTTTCCTCAAAGTTCCCGTAACAATCTTCACGCCACTCTCCGCAAGCGAATCCGGCCTGATAGAAGGAAAAAAGGAAGCCTAAATTCGCCGGCATATATAAGAGAGGAAGCGGAGGCTTCAAGAGAAATTCCAATGCGGGACTGACGCCGTCAGCCCTTCGGGAGAGGAGAGCTTATATATAGTCGACGGTATCTCGCGGCACTCAGCCTAGAAGCACTTTTTCCCTCCTCTCTCGCGCCCTGCACCCGCGCCTTTTCCGACTTCGACGGGCTCTTTTCTCCTCTGTGTGCGTGCGTGTGTACGTGTCGGTTTTTTCTTCTACTTCTTCTTCGCCGTCTTACTCTGGATTCGAGACAGAGAGACAGGCGCGGCGCGTAGGAGAATCCATTACGGAGAGCCATTTAAAATTCATACGCCCCTCGAGTCCTCCCTTTATTTTTACCGACTCTGTACGACACGCGGTTTATTTTTCTATACGTACCGCCGATTCACACACCGGTTGGCACATTGTCATGAAATATCGCGACAAAAAGAGAGCCAGCCGAAATCTCGAATTCTATTTACAAAATACATCGCGGGCGAAGATTGCCGGTCGTCGACCCGCTTTTTATCGTGGAAAAGAGAGCGCGAATTCCAGCGGAGCGAGAGAGAGAGAGAGAGAGAGAGAGAGAGAGAGAGAGAGAGAGAGAGAGAGAGGGGAGGGATCGAACGAAATTCGCGCCTAATCGCGGATCGATAAGAGGAGGAGCCGCGATGCTGCTGCCGTTGCTCGCGCGAGAAACATTCTGGTGAAGCAGAGAGCACCGCCACACATCGATAATCGAAGCAAGCCAATCGAACCCCCCAGCGAACGAGTCGCGAGGCATCAAGGTTTAATCAAGGCGCACATTAGGAAAGGCAGATACGCATTAGAGAGAGAGAGAGAGAGAGAGAGAGAGAGAGAGAGAGAGAGAGAGAGAGAGAGAGAGAGAGAGCGCCCCGGGCTAATGCCCTCGTCAAGGGTAGAGAAGGAGGGGTCAAATCGAGTTTGCTCTATCTCCCTCGCTCTACCTCGCTTTCCTCTGTCAGTTCATCGAACCGTGCGCGTTCTATCCCGAGCGCGCGCGCGCGCGCGACAAGGTCAAGGCGCGTAACACGTGTCCCGAGATAAGGACCAGCGCCGAAAAATAGCGGCGAGAGAGCGGTCGATAAAGCCGCGCATATTATATAGAGCGAAAGCTCTGTAGAATACGTGGGCGCTTTGAAGTCGGAAAAAATGCGTTTTCGATCACGCGACGCTGGTTTGCTTTACAAGCGCATCCGCAGTTTTATAATTGCGTATAAAAGGGGTATTTTCAGCTGTCTATAAGTGCTCTATGGGAGATGGTATTTATAGTTTGGATATTTAGCGGGGGAAAAGACGTCGATGTCTACATAGCTAATTAACACTTATAAACTAACTCGACGAGTAAAAATCCCGGTAATTTACGCGGACAGCTCATACATTCGGATTCCAACGACAATTATCGCCCACCCACCCACACACAGACACACACGGCTCCGCCGAGAGATTCAGTGATTCACGGAGGCAATAAAACGCGAGTAACGATAAAAGATAGCGCAATAATAACAATAATAATAAGCAGGAGATTCAGAGCACGAGAAGTTGAGAGTCGAGATAAGGAACGAGTAAACAGGAGGAGAATAAGAGCGAGCGAGAAAGAGAAGGAAGGGGGCGGACGAGCAGCGAGGGATGAGCTCACGAGGGGGAGGATATTCGTCCCCGAGGACGAGCTCCTCTCTC